>NC_134849.1:45745787-46071621 GCF_965363235.1 Mytilus galloprovincialis
AGAGTTTCTAATGTTCATCGACTGGTTGTCAGATCTAGGATCCTACTATTTGATTATGGTATAAGTTGATTACCTGCCAATCAAACCTGATCAATAAAAGACACTATTAAAAGGAGATTGAAGATATCAGAGGGACAATTATAGTATCAAGTGAAACTGACAAGACTATAGCAAAAACATGCCACATTAAAACTAAAGACTGCACAACACTAGCCGTTACACAATTTCAAACACCGAGATGATTTGATTGCTCCAGAAGAGTAGAAATATATTCAACATTACACTTGGAAAAATTTAACAAAAATACTGTACTTCAAAGCAAATTAAAAAGATGGAAGTCCATAAAAACTGAAAAAAATCAACCTCTATCAATCAACGAATCAAGTGGGGGGAAAATACCACATTCCTGACATGGTACAGTCATTTTCCGGAGAAAATGATGGGTTAAACCTGGTGTTATATGTATATAAACCTACCATTTGTCTTTACAGTTGACAAAAATGGGCAAGCAACGAACATAAAAGGTTAGTGTGACAATAATTTGGATCAAGCAGACAAGACTATGTAAACATACATCACAGATCGGAATCATGGGTTAAAAAAAAAGACTCAAAGCTAGCATATGATGAGATGATGAACTTTCAATGGTATTTTAAAAGACAGTGGCTATTTGACCGGCACCGGCAAAATAGAAAAAATGTAATTTTGCCGGCACTGAATAAAACTGTTCATTGATGTGATTAGCAGAGAATAAAAAAAGCTTAATAATAATTTAAAATCATTTTATCACAATATGCAGCATTAAAAATACGGTACAATCAAAAATAAAATATTGAAGATGTAACGCAAGGGTATCCAAATTGCATCTATTTAGAAAAAATAGCAACGGATATCTTACAAGATTTCCTAGAGACTAATCAATTTGTAATTTTATGATTTGATACTATGCACGTCTTTCAACACAGGTAAACATATTTAGATATACACAAAACGTTCACAGTATTTATCAACAGATGGACTGTTTACTGAAAAAGCAAAATGTACGAAAACGTCACCATGCGACGTCATCAAAACGTCATCTTTTTAAAATTAGCAAATACAATATATTTTAAGTATCCATTTTGTAAAATATGAAGAGTAAGCATGGACTAATATCGAATTGTTCAAAATATTTGAAGAAATTAAACAAAAGCTCGGTTATTAGACTTTTGACGATGTGAATTTAAGCATGGATGCAATTTGGGTACTCCTCATTACAGAATCATGGATAGTTTGGAGGTTGATTCAAACCCATTTTTTATGACTCAATATGGATTAAAAATCAAATTGGTGTATCTATACAATAAAGAAGGATAGGGCTACAAAATAAACACAGTATGGACATTTTTTTCTTGATCATAAAAAAACGTAGGTGAGAAAACTGTCAAAATAGGTGCAATTTGGGTACCGTCACGTTACAGAAATAATTAATTTATAACTTTATATTACAAAATAAAAAACATGAAAACACATTTATATATACATTATTAAATATATTTTTTCTAAAATATTTATTAAAAAGTTTTTTTTCAAATCTGAGTAAAATCTATGGTTTAAATATCCTGCCATGTGATAGAAATAGTGTTATGTAAAAATAAAACATAAAACAGACAATATTAAAAGTTGTTTGCTGCGAATTTCAAATGGCCACATGATTTAACATTTGCAATTGTTACAAAACCAATTCTTTGCCTTTGGAAGTGGTTTTAGTCTAGCACAAGATAAATTTTGCCACTCCAAACATGAACTACACATTAAAATGGCTTCCTTTGAATCTGCGTCATGTGTGCATATGTTACATATGTAAATAGATTTTTTTTCCTTCTCTTTAAATACGCTCTGAATAGCTTCCCATGCATCTGTTTGACTATACTTTTTGATTGAATCAATGTTTACAATTGAGTCCAAACAATAGGCAGTTAAAAGTTTAGGTCTTGCTTTCACTTGTTCCTCGGTTATTAAAATGTTGTTATTAACAGCATTTTTTGCTAAATCGCTTCCAACAAACCAGTCTTATATAAGGAATCCGATTTCTTTGGAACATTTCTTATGAAATGGTACATAATTGCTTTTTCGGGTACGCTTTTTGGAAGAACGATGACAGTTTGGGTCAAACCTTTTGGCCTTCCACGTTTCTTGATATTTGGTGGAAGTAATTTGTGCGAAACACGCACTCCACAACAATTGGAATCCAGTATGTGTTCTTCTTGTTGAGCTGTAACTCATTCTTCTTGCGAAACTAGTTTTCGTGAATTTTCGAAAATATATGAACATTATCAGTATCATTTTCTATATTGTCTGTTTCTTTTATATCATCGTTGATGTCTTCAATATCCTCATTAACATGCACGTTTGTTTGTTCGTGTTCATTGCCACTTGAACTTGAACTTCCCACAGAATTTAAGGATATATGCCCAAGCATATGGTGTCACAAACTCTTGATATTTATATTCAGGTGAATCATTCGAGAATGCTGTAACAGTCCTCTTTTGAAACATACCACTTGTCTTGGGGTCTCGTTCTGTTCGCAAAGAGTTTAAGGCAATGAGAGAGTGTCCAGCAAAAACTGGTAATGTGGAGTAGTGATGGAGAAGAGATTTTATTTTGTCATTATGCTTAAACCTTTCATCTTTTATTTTTTTCAAATTACAAAAAAAATGCCCTAAGTCATATACAGGTACATGATTGGGTTTTTTTTCTAAAGGAGAGCTGTATATTGATTTTTAGAATATATTTGATTTGATAGTTAAAAGTTTAAGTGTTTATATGAGTAACAGTAACAAAAAAAAATAAATATAAAATTTTGATATTTAATTGTTATTCTTACATTTTAATTCCAGTAAGAAATAATTTAATCAGATCCGACTAAATACTAATTGCCACTGTGGATTCTGTGACTTCTGTTCCCATATTTTGACTATTTGATTTATTGTGTCTGTTTAGTTAACGCATCATTGTAAATATAACGGAATTTGATGAGACTGTCATCAAAGTGAGAGGGTTAGCGCTATAGAACTAGGTTTAATCCACCATTTTCTACATTTGAAAATGCCTGTACCAAGTCAGGAATATGACAGTTCTTGTCCATTCGTTTTTGATGCGTTTTGTATTTTAATTTGCCCATGTCATTATGGACTTTCCGAATTGATTTCCTCTAAGTTCAGTATTTTTGTGATTCTACTTTTCATTATTATTCGTTGGATACCAATTTTCATGGATTTCGTTGGTATATGGAAACCATGAATTTATATGTTCAACGAATTGCAAATCTTCTGTATAATTGTGGGCAGTATTTTGAAAAAAACACGAAATCAAATATCCGAGAAAATTGGTACCCACGAAAATAAATGAATCCACAGTATTTCACCGATGCCGGTCAAATAGCCAGTGCCATTTTATAATCTGAAAACAACAACTTAGTAATCTTGCAGTTATCAAAACTAGACTCCTATTCTTTGTGTTAGTTTGGAGCATTATTTGTATACGGCCGCAAAAATTAAATTTTGTTTGGTCGTATATTGATCTATATTGGTATCAAGTCGGCGTCGTCAGCGTCGTCCGATGACGGATTGTTTTCGAAGAATAACTTTTGAAGAAGTGAAAAGAAATCAATAAAATTTTAACTAAATGTTTATAACCACAAAAGGAAGCTTGGGCTTGATTGTGGGGTTTATGGTCCCAAAGGTTAAGCAATTTGGGGCCAAAAAAAGAGCATTTATCTAGTTTCAGGAGAAAAAGTTGTGTATTAGTATTTCAATTGTTCTGAAATTGTACCATCATGTTAAATACCTTAAGTAGAAGGTTGGGATTTATTTTAAGGGGTTATTGGGCAAACAGTCTAGGAATTAAGAGCCAAAAAGGGGCCAAAACAAGTATTTTTCTAGTTTCAAGACAATAACTTGTGTGTAACTATTAGGATCTCTCTGATATTGTACCACAAGTTTCCATATAACACAGGGAAGGCCCGAATATGTAAGAATAAGGGACCAAACAAGGGCCAAAAAGAAGCAATTTTCTGGTTTTACAGACAATAACTTGTGTTTAAGTGTATGGATCTCTATAAATTTTTACAAGAAGGTTCAATACCACTAAAGGAAAGTTTGGATTGATTTTAGGGGTTATTGTCCAAATAGTTTATGAATTAGGGACCAAAAAGAGGGCCCAAAATAATCATTTTTGTAGTTTTCAAACAATAAATTATGTTTAAGTGTATGAATCTCTCTGAACTTAAACCACAAGTTTTCATACCATGCAGGTACGGTTAGTATTGACTTTGGGGGATTATGGTTCACAATGTTTCGGAAATAGGGGCAAAAAAGGGGAAAAGCTAGGTATTTCTGGTCAATGGACAATTAAGACAATTTAAAAGCAGTCTAAGGGAGGTTATTCTAAAACATTTAACATGCAATGTTGGGTGTGTTCGGATTTACCTCCCTTACACTACTTGTATATTATGTATAAAGAAATGTTTTTGGATCAATTGCCAAAAAAGGGGGAGGGGCGGTAGTTGTTTTCAATCTTTTTTTTTTAAATTTCTTAAATTCCAAGTTTTTGAAAAGTTAAAAGAAGAAATCTTTACTTGCACAATATTGTGCAATAGATTTGTAAGATCTTGACATTTGTTTTGTGTCAGAAACTCATGTTATGTAAAAAATTTGATCGCAATCAATATTCAGAGCTGTATCAAGCTTGAATGTTGTGTCCATACTTATCCCAACTGTTCAGGGTTCGACTTCTACGTTCGTATAAAGCTGCGTCCTGCGGAGCACCTGTCTAAAAAGACAGGCTTCCAAAATCAATCACAGGACATTTAAACTTAAGAAACAACTTTGTCAATATTGATCAAGGTTGTTATAGATACATGTGCATCAAAAGTATTACAGCGGATTCCATTGATTGTGTAGCTAAATGTAATATGTTTGGTGAGCTTGCTTGTTAGCTGAACCGTGAAGTCATTAGTAGGTCAGGTATACTACCCTCCTTTCGAATTAGTATAGTCCAACAGACAGATAGATTGGTTTTCTGTCGGACAAGTCTATTCTTAAAGTAGGGTAGTTTACCTAACCTAACAATGACTTCACGGTTCAGCTAACAAGCAGTATAACCAAAGATATTTCCTTTGGCTACACACGCAATGGAATCCGCTGTATTACAAGTGTTAATTGTATAAGTAGAAAGTGAGTCGGGTTTTTTAGAAGAGAATAAATAGACTGTCCTTTGATTCCAATGACGTCCGGCCATGCCTAATAAGTCAAAATCATATACTATACACAATTTCAACGTTATTCACTGAGGAGCAATTGTTACTTTTCCTAGTAAACTTTTAAGCTTAGCATCGAAATCTTCATTCATTGGTTCTGTTACGGATTCAATATTTGAAATAAGTGACACTTTGGGAATTCGAATATTCATTGTATCTTTATCAAGAGTTTTGAACGATTGTACTAACTGTGGTATATCTTTCTCGTGTTTTACAAGTTTGTACAATTCAAGCAATCAAAATTAGTTTTCAAAAGTTTCAGAAGCTTCTCTCGTTTCTCTGCTATAGAGGTAGAGAGGTTTGCCATGGAATGCCCTGTATGAGTGGACGAAGCACAATGCCTGCAAGCAGGTACATAACAACTTTCACACAGATAGATATAATCCGAATTATGTTATTATAAGGACAATGGGACATCTTTGTCTTCGCACCGCTGACCGCTGCGGAATACATGATTTAAGGATGATTTCATTCGTAAATGCATAATTTTACATTTGTTACAGAACGTCTGCTAATAGTTTAGTCAATAATCCTTTCCTGCGTATTGGTTACAAATTTCACATGTTTCTATAGCAGACTGGGCCATTTCACAATTATTTCAATATATCTAAAACAAGAATTATATATATATGCTATAAAGTAACCTAACTTCGAAGCAACACTAATCAACCAATCCCGGCGGGTTTTTTAACCAACTTTCAAAGGATAACATCAAATATTCGCCATAGTGTCCTATATATAGAAAGAGAGAGGTTATTAACTTATTTGTTTATTAATGAAATGCACCTTTATACCCCTAGGGGATAAAGCATATATAAACAATACAATACACATATATACACAATGCAAAAATTATAACATATTTAAAAAAAAACCATCATATATCTTTTGCCTAACTTCGATCCATTAAAATTTCTGGTTACTATTATTTCAAACTAAAACAATTGAAGACTTGTTTGGTTTAGATAGACATCAAATATTTTTTTTAAACAACAAGCAAGTGATGAGAAAAGTTCACTTGACCCTTTCGTGCCAGGTGAGCTAAAAAAAAAGGCATTATGCAGTATATATGTGTTAACGATTTTGATTGCTATATTCACTCATATACTATAGTGGTGTTCAATTTACAGTGGATGTAAGCATTTTAATATAGCCAATCGTACATCATTCATCAGAGAAAAATGCATATAGTCGGCTGAAAAGTCCCTTGCATGTAAAATATGAAACAATACAAATTAAAAAACCGAAATAATTTTATAACAAAACCATAGCCTGTTTCTATCATTCTTCTCACATTGGTTCAAATGTTAGTGTTCCAAGTAAAGCATAAAGTTTAGCATCGAACTCTTCATTCATGGGTTCTGTTACGAGTTTTATATTTGAAATGGTTGGCGCTTTAGGAATTTTAATGTTCATAATTTTTGGCTCCAGAGATTGTAACGACTGTATTAAATTGGCAATATCTCGTTCGTTTTTCATCTCCTTATGTAATTCAGTCAGTTCTTCGATTTTTCTACTGCATTCATTGACATTTTCTATAAATATTGCAACGTTTGTCTTTTCAGCTCTTGTATGTCGGCAAATACGATCCCATTGAACAGAAAAAGCTTTTGATAATTTAGATTGTAATAGACGAGATCTTTCACTCACAACATTTTCTATAGTCCTGCAATTGTCTTTAAAAACGGCGATTTCATTTTGTAATTTTGAAGTTAAATTTTGCGCCTCGTGGATTTTCTTGGAATTAGTTTTCAAAATTTTAAGAAGATTTTCTGTTTTCTCTGCTATTGAACTAGAAAGGTTAGCCATGGAATGACCTTGATGAATGGACTCAGCGCAAAGTCTGCAAGCAGGTTTATCACATTTTTCACAAAGATATATATAATTCGAGTTATGTTTATCACAACATAAAAACGGATTCTTTTGATTTTCACACTGACTGCTTCGGAACTTGTGATTATGCGATGATTTCATCCTAAGATGCATAATTTTACAATTGTCACAGTAAATTTGTTCACAGTCTGTGCAATAGTCCTTTCCTACATCCTTAGTGCAAATTTCACATGTATCCATTACCGACTGCATGAACCATTTCCTGATAAACATGGTTAACAGATATATGTATTAAAATATAAATAGTACAAAGTTATCATAATTGTTGACCGTCTTATCACCATATGAAGGGTGGTACAATTAAATAAATATAAAATGGTGTAGCCTTACTCTCCGCCTTATTGTCTTTTTACTGTTTAAAACGTACCCTTACATAAACAAGGAAGAGAAAAAATAAGCATTATTTAAAGGATAAAAATAAATGTTCAGTCATGTTGTCCTAAATTTAAAGGAGTATGGATGATTTCTTCCGAACCAAGAAACAACAGAAAAGAGAACATTTAGTAATATCGTACATCCTAAGATGTCATATATACACAAATAATTAAGACAAAAGGAAATTTTGATATAGTTTGGAATGGGTTATATTTTCTTAATTCATAATTGGACTTCTTTGAATGGACCAATCAAAGTCTAGTTAACAAACAAAAACTCTAAAAAAAAACTTCTGGATAATTTTAAATCTCGATCTTTCTCTGAAATTAATTCTATCAAAACTTTAGATTTTTCCACCCTTTATACCACCATTCCCTGTGTGAAATTAAAAAAATCTCAAAAGGAAATAACCAACAATTGCTTACACTATAAATTTATTACTTTGGGCTGTGACTATTATTATAATAGTCCAAGCTTTGGGATACAATACGGCATATTATGTCAATAGATAGTGAACAAAAGGTTAAACATGCTACACAGAGGAGCAATTGATCAGTATGATGGAGTTTCTTATTGACAACATATTTGTTGAACTTGAAGTTAAGATTTTTTCAACAAATTGTCGGAATTCCTATGGGAACGAACTATGCGCCTCTCTTTACCGACCTCTTCTTTTTGTCATATGATCATAGCTCCTTCAAACACTTGTCAAAAACAAGAAATCATTTAATGTCACATTCAGATATATTGATTAAGTTCTTTCCATAATAATCCAAACCTATCTGCTGCGGTTCCATTAATATATGATCCAGTACTAGAAATTAAAGATACAACAGAAACGACTTCCACTGCCCAACTTTTAGACCGCAGAGCGGAAAGTTGATGAATAAAGGGTATATCAAAAGAATGTCTCGTTTTTGTTTAGAAAATAATTCATCGAAAGATACCATGACCTTGTTTATATTCTAGTATATTCTGTATCAACTTTACAAATAATACAAGATGGTCTCGATGTATTGATTCTAGGTACTGAAGTTGTTTACTTATCACCTAGTTACGGTGTTATAGTATTCTTTTATGTCTTTATAAATTATTACTTTTACTGTTGTCTGTTTTTGGCAATATCCAGTTGACAAAAAGTTAACAAAGCACTATAACAATGATGGGATGCTTAAGTACCGAGCCACGTCAACTGGATATTGCCAAAAATAGACAACAGTAAAAGTAATAATTTATAAAGACATAAAAGAATCCATTCATTAAGATGTTTGAACTTTTTATTTCACCTATGCTTATATATAGGGTCTTTCTGTTTAGAATTTTCCACAGAGTTCAGTATTTTTGTTTTTTAACTTTTTGATATTTCAAATTTGTTATCATTGCATGTTCTACTTTACCAGTGTAAAGCATAAAATATTCAGTTAAAATCCATAAAATGTTTGTTAGAATATTCTTTTCAAAATATCTGTTAATATTTGCATATTTCTTGTGCATCTGCTTTCTTAATTTATATGCGCACAAATAGTGGTCTGGTAAGTTTTTTTTTGTGGAGTGAGTTGTAACTGATAACATTTATCTCTAACAAGACAAACATTTTTGTTTCAATTAGAGACATAATTTAGAGCAACAATAAAAGACAATGAAAAAGGTCAAAGAGGTCATGTAATCTGCTTTTTGTCGAACACTGCAGAAATAATAAAATATTTTACTGTAATGCTTGGTAATATTTGAATTGCATAACAAATGGACGTGACATAATCTAACCATTAGAATATCGCTGGCAAGGTTGACTGAAATTGATATAGCTTAATTCATACAATTTCATTAGCTCCTGTCTATGCTTCTATATGGAGCAAAGATTGGAAAGCTGTTACAATGAACTCGATTCCCCACTGGCAGCAATCTTGGATGATGGATCGGCTACAAAGTAACAACACTTGGCCAGCACCTCATAAGGAAAGGACTATTCATGCTATGTTTGATTTCATTCAATTCCTTGGTTCTCTAAAAGAAGACTTTTGTATGCATTTCCCATAGGGTCCTATGTTAAACTAAGCCCCCCGCTTGCAACCATCTTGGATGATGGATCGGAGACAAAGTAACAACACTTGGTCAGCATCTCATAAAGAACATTCATGCTATCTTTGGTTTCATTCCATTCAGTGGTTCTCTAAAAGATGTCATTTGTATGCATTTCCCATAGGGTCCTATGTTAATCTAAGTCCCCCCGCTGGCGGCCATCTTGGGTGATGGATCAGCTACAAAGTAACAACACTTGGTCAGCACCTCATAAGTAACATTTATGCCATGTTTGGTTTCATTCCATTCAGTGGTTCTCTAACAGAAGTCATTTGTATGAATTTCCCATAGGGTCCTATGTTAAACTAATTCCCCCACTGGCAGCCATCTTGGATGATGGATCGGCTACAAAGTAACAACACTTGGTCACCACCTCATAAGGAACATTCATGCCATGTTTGGTTTCATTCGGTTCAGTGGTTCTCTAGAAGTCATTTGTATGCATTTCCCATAGGGTCCTATGTTAAACTAAGTCCCCCGCTGGCGGCCATCTTGGATGATGGATCGGCTACAAAGTAACAACACTTGGTCACCACCTCATAAGGAACATTCATGCCATGTTTGGTTTCATTCCATTTAATGGTTCTCTAGAAGAAGTCATTTGTATGCATTTCGGGCCAGGTGAGCTAAAAATACTAAAAATTTATTTTGCAATAAACATTATCTTTGTAAGCCCATTTTAAACAATATTGTATATGAGATATAAACATGTGAAATTTTGCCTTTCAGCAAATCATTCACCTACATATATATGATTCCTTTATGGATTGTATCCAAAACTAAATATATTAGTTTAACCTAGGATAGAATTTTTGGTACGACTCGGAACTCGTTTATGAAGAAAAATACATAAAATTTGTTTTAATCTATTTAAATCATAGTTACTAGTTATTTGTAAATGTTAATTGTGGTCTAATATTAAGAAATATGCAATGATGTTTTTTTTTTACTGGTGTCTTTGTTTTTAAATGATGTTAGGGGTACTTTTGTTAAAGTCATGTGAAAAGAGTGAATGGTGAAAAATAATGTTTATCTAAATCTTGAACCAATGCATGTTTATATCATAAACTTAGTCCTCTGTGCATGATTTTATCATTTTTTACGCAAATATATCATATTATCGTCATTTTTTTCTCTCTCAGTCTGAATTAACAAATTTGACTGATCAGTAAATGCTGTGTTTTGAAGCCGAAGTTTACCAATTGTCACCTTATAGTAAACAATCAACAAAAAGCATGGGTATTGAGCACATGTTTAACATGTACAATCAGATAATTGTTTATTTAAATGACAGATTCATGGGTATTGCGATAACCAGATTTTTACAAGGAGGGTCACGCTAAGGTCACTGTGCATACAGAAAATATGTCTGCAAATTGCTTCATGGAAGCAATAAATTAAAAGTAAGTTAACTTCTTCTAAATGTGGACAAATTAAAGAATTTTTCTCAGACTTTAAGCTTTTGGTGTTTTTCTTTTTTTTACCATGGCATTTGTCCAGTTTATTTTCAACTTGTAAATTTGAAGGTCCCTTTGGTATCTTTCGCCTCTCTTATACAAATGGTAACAGGCATTAGTAACAAAACAAAACACCAAATCTAGTTTCTCTAAAATAAAAAAGTGTTTTATTCACCATTATATACACAAGGCAATAACTGGCTATACTGATACAACATACAATAAATACATTGTTTTATGTACATCACTTGTTAGTACAAAACCTTACAACCTTTACTTTAATAGTTTCACCAGTATCTAATTCATTCATGATTAGTTATCCAACTTTGCATAACTTTTTACATAAAATTCAAATATATGATTATTAACAACCCTTGATATACCAGCCTTTGAAGTAAAATAACTGAACAATTCAAATCCATCAAGTTAAACAAAAAATCTTCCAAGTTCCAACAGTGTCTTCACGTCAAAAAGAAAAACTATAAAAATTTTATACAATCTGTTGACACAAACTTCTGATACATTGAGAAATGGCCAAATGTCTTTGGAGAGGAAAAGAAGCTCACTTTTTTGGAACCAAAAACTACATAAAGCTGTCATTATAATCCCTGATATTAAACCACATTTAAGGGGGCTACAGAGTATAAATCAATTTTTTTTTCTAATATAGGATATCGCTATATTTTTCATAAATTAACTTTATCATATACTTAATAGAAAAATGAAGTAAACAAATGGAGTCGCTGTTCATTTAAGCTCACAATCTGCCTCCAAAAGAAGCATACATTTTTGTTAATTTCCTTTTTCTCTGTTGAACAAATAAGAAATTGAGGTAATATCGAAATGAAAAAAGAATTGAATTACAAAAATCGCTTAAATTTTACAATTATTTAGTTTATGAACAGCTTATTTGAAAACAATAATAAAAAATAATGGTCACCGATGAGTTAAAAAACATATTTCAATTTTAATGCCAAAATATGGCATTTTTGCAGCAAAGGGAGACAATTTGCAGCCTTTTCAATGGTATAACCATTTTAAAAGTCTTCTAGGGCCAAACGGAATTGATTTTTTTGGGAGATGTTTGTACCATATCATATAGTAATAACTAATAGTGTAATAAATATACTTTGTATCAAAAAATCAAATGTTTGATTTGTTGATGAAATTTTTGTACCCGCAAGCCTAATTAAGAATTTTGAAATGGCAAAATTGAAAATATGCAACTCAAAATGATTTTCTGTTTATAAATTCTGTCATCAACAAAAAATGCATGACATTAAGTCGAAATCATCTGGTATTGCTGTTACTTATAAACATTTATTGATTAAGGATGCTGTCTGTTACTATACATAGATGTCTTATTACAATAGTGTAGCAATAGTATTCTACAAGGCTAACCTGGAGTACATACCTAATGCTTGTCTATACAATATAAAACTACCAGTAATTATGCAATCATATACATCTTTTAACCCATAGGCAAAATACATAGAATGTCTTGTGATGCAGTAGAAGGAAACATATTGGAAATATCACAGCATATAAAAATTCTATATCAATAAAAACATTAAAAATTGAAATACACACAAATGTGACTAGGATTTTATACAATGGACAATAATATACTAGCAGACCCTTTTACCACTGACTGCTACAGCATGCATAGGATAAATATATTAGTTTATTTTTAATGTAAATATTCAAACTATATTTCATGTACATATACATATATTTTAGTATAACAATTCTTAATTCAAGAAAGTAAAAGATGCAATCTAGCATTACAATTATTTTGTTTATATTATGCCCTTTTAAGCTTGTTATTTTTATAGACTTCTCATCCTCAAAAGTGTATTATGTAATACCTTACTCTCATTTTTTTTAAACCCAATATACCTGGAATAATTTTTTTTGAAAGTCAAGAAAAAATTGTTATTTTTTAATGTTGCTATATATACAGATATGATAACCACTATCAGATGCAAAATTTTAGAAGCTAATAATTAGAGTACATTTGCATTAAATTTTACATTGGTAAAATAAACTATGTTAAATTGTACTCTTATTCAAATGATTCTTCTAAAAGTTTCTTTGAAATTAAGACTAGTCAGGTCCTTAAACTCATTAGTTCAAACCCTAATGAACACTCTCAACTTCTGGTTTATCTTTGTACTGTGTGCTCTTTTCCAATTTGATTTATTAAACATAACTTTTAGCTATTCCTATATATACGTTGTTTCTATACACAAATTTGTTATCATTTGTCATGGAAATTTATTACATAATTCCTATTAGAACTCACGAATTTAAAACTTATTTTAATATCATTTCTTTGTTTCAAATTCGAAACAGTACTAAAACAAGATTACAATCACATGAATAATGTGATGTTTTAACCCTGTTACAAAAAGTTATTAAATAACTTTTTCAAATTGCATGTAAAATCTTTACAATGTATATATGTAACACCAAAACATTGCTCAGAAATTTATTGTTAATTTAGAAATTAATGCAATGTTTTTATTATTTTGAAAAATTCGACAGATTTATTATCAAAATAATTTAAACTCGCATAATGATTTTTGTTTTATGAATTAAACAGGATTTTTCTCAATATCGCAAGAATCAAAATTGCATTTTAGTCTAAAATAACAAAATTGCAATAGTAAATGCACACGATAATTTCTGAATTTACAGTATCTCTTTATCTGAATAAAATTGAGAATGGAAATGGGGAATGTGCCAAAGAGACAACAACCCGACCATAGAAAAAAACAACAGCAGAAGGTCACCAACAGGTCTTCAATGTAGCGAGAAATTCCCGAACCCGGAGGCGTCCTTCAAATGGCCCCTTAACAAGCTATGTAAAATTGATAAATCTGGTCGGCTAAAAATGTCAAACGCTATCAGTATTAATTACCCGAAAAAGATAGGGTATATCAGGGTAGGAATTTGTCTCAAAGCTGACGTTAACCTGTAAGTAGTTGTTTACTATTAACACTGTGCATACATTTTCACACACAAGTGAGCAACTACAATTAAAAATTTACATATTGATATATCATTTTTATCTCAAGACTTTCTTTTGAAGAAGAAAAAAGTAATAGTTAACTAGGTGGTTTCGTTATTAAAAATCTTCATAAAAATATCCACCAAAAGAAATATAGTCCTTACTGAATGAATAATAAAAATAAAGGAAAAATAAATTCTATATATAGAAATACGATGATATGAATGTGCATTTATCAATGCAATTGTTTTGCTTGTATAATCGTATAGCTTATTCTTGAAACATACTTTCAAAACAAAACTACTTTAAAATTTTTTCTCATTTTTCATTTTAAAATACCCAGGAAAAAAATGCAGATGAATTTAAACTGATATATCATTATCAAAACTTGCATTTTACATACTATATAAAAAAAAACACTTTTTATTCCTATCTTTTTCAAAATTGTATCACTTAATCCCACAAATTTCTTCGTTGAAAAAAAATCGCATTGATAAATGCACACATAATTTCTGAAATAATCTTAATCACTTAGCTGTTCCAGAATTAATTGTATTGGGGCATGGTTGGCGCTTTTTAAAAAAATGGACAGGTGGTTATTTCATAACAATATTTTAAACAATTATTAGAAATAAAAAGTTATGTATGGGCTAAAATAAAAAGTTCTTCCCCCTCCGCATACATTTATTCCTGAAACAACTCTTGTACACCATAGGTACTCTTTGTTTATCTTTCAGGAAGTGAAGCATTTTTCCAAAATTGTTATTAAAATGGCACTATTTTTTAAAATAATTTCTCCCCTCATATGCACTATTATATTCTGTTTCATGAGTAGATTTGGTGATTTTTGATTTTGGCAATTCTATCAGCACAATTTTTATCAACTTGGTACTAGATTACTGTGTTTAAGCCATTTTTCATGTGTTTTGTGAATGTCTGGAGAGTCCATTCTGTTATCTGATGCAGTGTTCCCATGAAATTCTGTAAATAAAAAAAAATACATTGGGATAGCTATATATATATATTTTCTTCTTCAGTAAAGTCAATGTTTTTAATATTGTGCCAATTGTGACAAATATTTAAAAACTTACATTTTAACTTTTGAATGCATTATTTGAATCTAGTGTTTCCTGATATTTTTAATAATAAATCTTTCATTCTTGTCAACTGTTCAACTATCACAATGATAAATGCATCAGAAATCTGAATTCAAAGTATTTTTATAAGAGATTTATTTTTTTTCACCGATTTTGCAATTATGATAGTTGTAACATTAACGTCAATGCATAAATATTTTTTTGTAACATACTGACAAATCCAAGTATCAGCCAATAAGAATAAGGTGTCTGGTAGAGATCATACGTTACAACTTATCTTTTTTGTCAAGCTGCTAACAAAGTATATTTTGTTCAGAAGTTCAAGAGAAAATTGTGAGGAAATTGACAAACAGACGAACAGATAAGGTGCTTACAGTATAAAATCAACTCATAGAGCAGGGTTACAACACTAACTAGACTGAGCAACTTCTATGCAAACTTTGTAATTGCATGGTTTTATGAGAATAAACTATTTATTCTAAAGTACGGATATAACACTCCTAGAGTGAGGGTATACAACTCCTAGAAAGAGGTAGAACAAACCTGAATTAGGCAATACATCCTCCCACTTGTACATAGATATATCTATTGGTTGGTTAACCCACAGGTCCTTCTCACAGTCCTTTATACTGGTCCTCTTTCTGGGATCAGGGTGTAGTAAACCCATCAATAAAAACATCAAGGCTGTAATTAATAATGAAATCATTAGAACTGACCATAGCAGGTGTCCAACTTTTTCTTTATAAATCTTAAAATTATCTATATCATACACTCTTAAGACTGTAATTAAGAAATAATAAAATCAAAGAAAGAGGGGACACAATATGGAAACCCAGTACATATTATTGAAAGAAAAACAAATATTGGAGAAACTGTAACTTTTCTATACGAAACTGTGGAACAGTTATTTAAGTTCACACTTATTTTTTTTAAGAATTGAGCAGACTTCATCAATTTTAAAACAATGTGTTGCAAGTGGTATTTAACGCTACAGGGAGATTACTCTGTAAAATCAGCTGAACTTTTATCTTGTTCTATTATTAAAGATATATTGAGCTTCTCAATGACTAAAATTGGTATTGGTCAACTGCTATATATCCAATGAAATTTTCCCACTAATTCAAGTTTATTAATTTTTTTTATATTTTTGTCAAAGGGTCAAAGTAAACATTTTATCAAAATTTTATGAAAATTAAAGGAACCAAATCAATTCTAGTCTAGGTGTTTAGTATGTAACCAACAAAGAACATTGCAAAAGTAACAATATGTTATATAAATCAATTTCTTACGTCTAGATACGACAAACGGTGGTTTCAAAACACACTGTATTGTTTCATCCACATCAAAGAAAGGGTTCTCTCCAAATACCAAAGTGTATAGTGTCACTCCCATGGACCACATTTCTAACTCAGGACCTTTATATCTACAACAAAACACATTTTTTTATACATATTATTTTATCTTGTAATTAACATCCTTAATATTGTGAACATGTTTATTTAACTTTTTCCTCTTGACAAATGAGAAAAAGATAACAAAATGTATGTACTATTTGATGGCTGACAATTGAGAAAAAGATAACAAAATGTATGTACTATATATTTGATGGCTGACAAATGAGAACCAGATGCTCCGCAGGGCGCAGCTTTATATGACCGTAGATGTTGAATCCTGAACGGTTGGGGCAAGTATGGACACATCATTCAAGCTGGATTCAGCTCTAAATTTGGATTGTGATTAAATAGTTGACACAGCATAGGTTTCTGACACAGAATGAATGTGGTCTAATAAACTTAAAATTATTTTTTTTGCCTTTGAGCAATTCACTATGCTGTTGAATATTAATCCTCTCAAAAAAATGTTTCAAGAAATTTTCTTTTTATTTATGAAATCTGAAGTGAGAAAAATTGAACCCCACAACCCCAATTTTTTTTTTCTTCACATCCTCCTTTCCCTCATTCCAAAACTGATCTCAATTCAAATTTCTAATGGAGTTTGCAACAATAACTACTCATTTAAATACATAAAAGATTAAAATGTAAAAAAAGGGCTTGTTATCAATGAACGGTAAAGATTGTTTTAATTTATCAGTTGGTAGTAAAAGTGAATATACATTGTATATTGTATAAAACAATGATTTAAGTTGATTCAACTACTATTCTGGACAAAGAAAGATAACTCCAATTGAAAATTTCTTGCTATTGCACAATATTGTGGAATTAGATATTTCTTGCTATTGCGCAATACTGTGCAATTGAAAATATTTGCTATTGCACAATACTGTGCAATTGAAGATTTCTTGCTATTGCGCAATACTGTGCAATTAAAAATTTCTTGCTATTGCACAATATTGTGCAATTGAAGATTTCTTGCTATTGTTGAATACTGTGCAATTTAAAATTTCTTGCTATTGCACAATACTTAATATAATAATTTTGGATCCTGATTTGAACCAACTTGAAAACTGGGCCCATAATCAAAAATCTAAGTACATGTCTAGATTCAGCATATCAAAAAAGCCCAAGAATTCAATTTTTGTTAAAATCAAACTAAGTTTAATTTTGGACCCTTTGGACCTTAACCCTTTCGCCGATGAGTCCCGGTTTACCGGGATTCACGCTTCAGACAGCTGACGATGAGTCCTGTTTTACCGGGATCGGAATACCTCTTTTATGTTTCCCACTTAAAACAGTGCAACCATGAGTTATCTTTCTTTGATGAATACCCGGATGAAAGTGTAAACATGGCGCTTCCGTTTGTTGAAAACCGTGTCAAAATCAGAGGAAATTTACGGAATTTACGAGAATTTGAAATGAGGGAACATTTTTTTTGAAAGAATATGGAAGAATTGAAGCCAAACTAGTATGCTTTTTTGACATAAAATGTCGTTTTAAGTACAAAACACTTGGAATGGACATCGTTCAGTGTGAGGAATTTGTACAGCCTCATAAAAATTTTCAAAATTTTGCCGTTTTGGGTTAAAAAATTACGATTTGGGGTCAAAGAGCAGAATTTTGAGAATTTCACCTAGAAAATGCCGAAAATTTGAATATTTTAAGAAGAAAAAATTATTAAAACATGAATAAAACTGTGAACATGGTGTTAGTGAATGAAATAAATACACAAATAACTACAAATAAGTTTTTATTGACATTTATTATGAAGATCTCCCACTTGAGTAATAGTAGCCAGGGAAGCCATCGTCTCAGAGTAGCTTCTGTCTGGGCAGCAATCGGTGAAAGGGTTAATGTAGACCAATTTGAAAACGGGACCAAAAATTAAGAATCTACATACACAGTTAGATTCGGCATATCAAAGAACCCCACTTATTCAATTTTTGATGAAATCAAACAAGTTCAATTTTGGACCCTTTGGGCCCCTTATTCCTAAACTGTAGGGACCAAAACTCCCAAAATCAAACCCAACCTTCCTTTTATGGTCATAAACCTTGTGTTTAAATTTCATAGATTTCTATTAACTTATACTAAAGTTATGGTGCGAAAACCAAGAATAATGCTTATTTGGATCCCTTTTTGGCCCCTAATTCCTAAACTGTTGGGACCTCAACTCCCAAAATCAATCCCAACCTTCCTATTGTGGTCATAAACCTTGTGTTTAAATTTCATTGATTTCTTTTTGACTTATACTAAAGTTATAGTGCGAAAACCAAGAATAATGCTTATTTGGGCCCTTTTTCAGGGCTCACGCTACCAGGCGACTTGGGCGAAGAAGTCGCCTTCCTGCCGACCGTTACTTCGCTTTCCCCGACCCCAAAAGCGAAATCAAGTCGCCCTGTTCTTGAAGATACTCGCTTTCAGTCGCTTCCGTCATCGGACATTTTCAATTTTTACCAAGTTGATGAAACATCAATTTTTTATTGATAATTAAAGAAATTCAGACATAAACGATTCATTATCTTTTAATAGAAAAGAGGTTGAAGCATTGTCTTCGCAGTGTGTAGCAGGTTGTTTGATAAAAATACAACTTTTTATCACTTCATGCATTTTTGCAAGTTTCGGTGCTTGTTACTCAAAAACGTACATCAACCTAAATTTCGGCGGCAAAATAAGTTTGTTACTTCATTTAAACGTGATAAAAGTTGCCTCCAGTAAGGGCTGTTCCAGAAAATACTATGTCCCCCCCAGGGAAGGCAATTTTTTTAAATATTATGTGGGTGGTTGTATTTGAAATACCAAAATGCAAAGGGAGTGCTGTTCTAATTAAATTTTATTTCTGTGGGTGGTGGGGGTTAAAAAAAAGTGCCGTCCCTGGGGGGGACATAGTATTTTCTGGAACAGCCCTAAATGTTTAATCCATTTATTGCATTAAAAACGTCATGTTCCTTTTCAAATAACTTGTCAAACATCGTTTATTTTTGTAAATTTCTTGCATTCGTCCGCCATTGACCGATTTCTAAACTACGGATCTGAACCGGACCAGCTATGACCGAAATTCGTACTTTTACAATAATTACTACGGACGCACGGACAGAACAGCTGACAGAAGAATATTGATCCCAAAGGGAAAATTTACGCATTCCACACACATTAAGAGACTTTTGGTTACATCTAATAGATTAGTGTATATAATTCCCTATATTTTTTATGGATTGTTTCAAACTATTGATTAAAGTTGCTTAACTCTGAGACTATTATACTAATTTCAATATATTATGGCCCAGCTTAATAACTTTTATATTTTTTTATGAGAAACACTGAATTTCATACACAAGATAATTTTAAATTAAATTGTAATAATGATATATTATAATTTCTTTACATTTTTTAAAATAATTTTTTTTTTAGTGCTAGATATTTAGTTGGAATAAGTTTCTCACAAGAACCTTAGTAAAATTTAAACAACTTTTAATTTCAAATGTTACTTTAATTGTATTTTTTTTTACTCAGATATGAATTGAACAATATAAAAAGAACATTATTTACATATGGCCCTTTATACTATTGTAAAATCCAAACATTGTAGCGCACTGCGCGAATGAGCACTTCTCTTTCAAATCTCACCACTTCTCCCTATCAGTTTCAAAAAGAGAAGTCACTTCTCTCTATAATTCTGAAGTAGTGTGAGCCCTGCCTTTTTTGGACCCTACTTCCTAAACTGTTGGAACCAAAACTCCCAAAATCAATCCCAACCTTCCTTTTGTGGTCATAAACCTTGTGTCAAAATTTCATAGATTTCTATTTACTTAAACTAAAGTTTTAGTGCGAAAACCAAGAAAACACTTATTTGGGCCCTTTTTGGCTCCTAATTCCTAAAATGTTGGGACCAAAACTTCCAAAATCAATCCCAACCTTCCTAATGTGATCATAAACCTTGTGTTAAAATTTCATAGATTTCTATTCATTTTTACTAAAGTTAGAGTGCAAAAACTAAAAGTATTCGGACAACAATGCCAACGTGATACCAATATACGACCAAAAATTTTTCAATTTTTGCGGTCGTATAAAAAGATAACAAAATGTATGTACTATTTGATGGCTGACAAATGAGAAAAAGATAACAAAATGTATGTACTATTTGATGGCGAATTGAAAATCAATACTAATTGGCTTCAAAAATGTCTAGCTACAATTTATCACATCTGCTGTCTAATTTGATGCTATATCAGAAACAATATTTCATTACTGCTATAAGACAGATAAATGGTGATTCTAATTTTTGAAAGCCAGTGTCAGTAACAAGCCTCAAAGAGTGCAGTAAACATTTATTTTTCATTTTTTAAAACAGTTCTATTGGCTGATCTATATTTTGAACATATTGTTATACACTGTGGGTTCATTTATTTTCGTGGGTACCAATTTTTGTGGATTATTACAAAGTTTTTATGGCCGTGGATATTTGATTTCGTGGTTTTGCTGAATTCTACATACAAACCTAAGAAAAATTTGTTGGAAATTTCATCTTATTTGATTTCGTGGTTCACCTGTACCCATGAAATTTGATATTCAACAAATAATAATGAATCCACAGTAAAACACCTACTTATTTCCCATTAAAACTTCTGGACTGCAGTATTCCAATGTTCCACAGAATGTCCCAAACAGTTTAGTAGTATCCAGGTAGGCGGCAGCACCAAAGTCAATCAACTTGATCTGAAAACTCTCGTTTAATATCACATTCTCATCTTTCACGTCTCGATGTATTATGCCATTCTTGTGGAGGTATGATATCGCACTAACCATCTGAAATAAAGAATTATTGTATATTAGAAATTACTGCACAGAACACAAAGGTTGTGAATAAACTCATCAAAGATACCAGGATTAAAATTTCATATTTACGCCAGACGCACGTTTCATCTACAAAAGACTCATCAGTGACGCTCAAATTAAAAAATGTTAAGAAGGCCAGAAAAAGGTAGGAAGTTGAAGAGCATTGAGGACCAAACATTCCCAAAAGTCTTTTCAAATACAGCTAAACTAATCTATTCGTGAGGTAGAAAAGCTCCAGTATTTCAAAATTTCAAAGTTCTATTAACAGTTAATTTATAATTAATTTTCTCATAGAATAATGAACATGTGATTTCTATGAAGACTGCAATGTAAGTAGATTATAGTTGGGTTATCTATATATATATATATTTTTTTTACAATTTCAAATACAGTACATCGATTTGAAGTATTTCTACATATACAATGAAATTGTCAAATTATATTGAAGCAATGTTGAAATCTCTTCAATATTCTCTTAAATATTATATAAGTACATGTGTACTCAGTGTTGGGTGGTTGGTGAGGTCTATTATACTGTCCAATATTTTTGGTGATTTTTGTTGTTCTTTCGTGTATCTTTAAAATTTACCCCCGCAATGTAAAGATGGCAGACAACCCTTAATTTTCGAGTTCAAACACAATTACAATGACCTAGAATAAAAGAGCCTTCATAGACCAAGATCACTGGTCTTCAAAGAAAATGAAATAAAGCATTGGCAAATTTTCATTTCAAGGCAGTAGCGTATCCAGGGGACATAAAGTTGGAACCCCCCCCCCACTTTTTAAAATGGCTGGATCCACCCCTGCAAGGTATGTTAAAAGTAAAATCTTACCTGTTTAAAAATATAACTAGCCAATGTCTCATCAAGTAGAGGACTCCTGTCAATAAACTCAAACAGATCCATTCCACTACCATGTTTCTCCATCACCATTTGTACATAATCATCATTCTCAAATACATCTATCACCTGTAATGTACAATGGTAGATTGTTACAAAGTTTAGCATTGAAAATTCACTAGTGCACAGTTTTCATGCTTAACCACAAATCCTAGGGCCATGGCTTATAAAATTGCTATCAGGCTTGTAAAATTCTTCTCTACAAGCCAACAGAAACCAACTAAAATTTTCAAAAAATTGAGCTTCGGGCTTGTGGACTCAAAAGTTAATCATGAAGGCTGTGCATAGCAGAATTTTTTATTACTTTTTATATTATGACCTGTACCTTATTGCAAACATATAGTTCACAGTGTGTCTGGGTGCAACTTACTTTTTTACCGTGATCATCAACAAACAGTGTTCCCACAACATGTTTAACCTCACCACATTCTGTATGTGCATGTATGTTCCTGTCCCAAGTCAGAAGCCTGTAATTCAGTGGTTGTCGTTTGTTGCTGTGTTACACATTTGTTTTTCTTTCATTATTTTGAACATATATTAGGCCGTTAGTTTTTTCATTTGATTTGTTTTACATTTTTCATTATGGGGCTATTATAGCTGACTATGCGGTATGGGCTTTGCTCATTGTTAAAGGTAGTAGTGACCTAAAGTTGGTAATTTTGGTGTCATTTGATAACTTGTGAAGAGTATCATACCACATCTTTTTTATGTTCTAACTAATTAGCAGAGCCCTAATAAAATTGTAAGTGACCACAGTGGTTTTTTTGTAGATATTTAGAGACCTGGGCAAAAACAAGTGTGTTATTAACAATGTTCAGATCATCCACATACACATAATACACTATAACTGGTACAGTATACACCAGTTGATTCAGTTTAAGTTCTTTTTCATAACTTTCTTTTGAGTTTATCTGATATTTCTGCCTGTATATTCAATAGAAAACTGACTTATTTTTTATTGTTGCTTGCCAATGTCTAGTGGCATATATTTCATGCATGCTCAGGATTTGATTTGATTTGATTTTTTTGGTGATTTTAACAGCACTGGCTTTTGGGTTATTTCGTGGCAGCCAGTTTTTTATGTCGAAAGTGACGAGTGCTAGCAAAATCACTGTGTGAAGGGTTAATTTAAATGAAAAACTACAATAGTTGACTTACAGATACAATATTAGGGTGAGATAATTTTCTCAGCAGGCCTACTTCCATAGGGATTTTGTCCCCACTTCTTTCTGTTATCCAACATTCTGACAGAACTTTACTTTTTCTAATGAATTTCACAACAACCTGAAAAATGATGACAAAAGTTGTATTCACAAATTTTAAAACCAAAGAGTGGCAAATTAAATGCATTTCTGTACAAGAAAATGTGTTATGAATATAAACCCTGCTTTGAATTAGACTGACACACTGACTTAAATTTTATACATGCTAGTTGACAAGGTTACAGTCCACATCGAAAGACATGTCACCCCATGGACACAACATTCCGACGCAATGTTTATCTTTTCACAGGCAGTAATCATATCAGTTTCATACCACATGTTTAAAATCATCCTTTTATTAGAGTCACAACTTGACCCATAGGCCTTCTTGTAGCCAAATCAACATTTATAGGTAAGACTTTCTCAATTGAATCATTTCATTTTTTTTTGTGTCAGAACCTTTGATAGGCGACTATACAGTATAACTTTTACTCATTGTTGAAGACCATATGGTTGCTTATAATTGCATGCATCCACTTAATTTGATCTTTTGTGGATAGTTGTCGAACTGGCAATCATACCATACCTCCTATTTTATATCAGCTGCTTGACCAATCAAACAGTGACCTACCTCCTCCCCATCAGTCTTTCGCAATGCAGTTTTAACAAAACCAAAAGCTCCTTTGCCAATAGAATCCATGGTGTCATATTTCAGATCATACAGTCCTCTACCAGGAGATTCTTCCTCTGCAGTGTCAGCCTCTTTTTCCTCATTATCATTCTTATCCACAACCATCTGAAAAAGAAAATAGTTAATGAATCAATGGATCTTGCCTCTGTGCCATACTACAAATTATAATACCAGGTTCAGAGCCTCACATACATCTACTTAATTATGATACTCTTAAATTTGTTTATTTCTCATTCTAATTTTGCTTTAACAAATGATAGGATCCATTTCATACTTTTAAATGATACACTTGATAGTTTAAGATATGGCAAGCTTTAAATCACAGAAGTTTAGAAGAAAATTTCAAAACTTTTGACAAAATCTATTTTTTATTTGAGGGGTAGATGGGGGGTTGGAAGACATCAAACTTTCAATAGAGAAAGATTAATCCTTATTCTTGATCCGGAATCTTAAATGGAGTTGTTATAACACTCACCTCTCCTAAACTACAATTAGATTTATCCATTGTACTGTTAAAAGTGGAGGCCAACGTCAGGTTTGCAAAAGATTTTCCATATTCTGGTGCATCCTCTGGGTCACGTGACACCCACATACAATAGGTAGAACTACCATCATCTAATTCTACTTTCTTAACTTGGAAAATAACACCTGAAAGAAAAGTAAATTTTAATATTTTTAAGCAAGTCTATTACTTTGGTGTTTCCATACAAATGTTTTCATTTGCAAATTGAGAAATACATAAATTTTTAAATTGGATATTTAAAAAAAATAACCACCACCCATCAAATTTTAATTAAAGTGCTTTCAGACCCCCCCCCCCCCTCCCCAATAAATGTAATCAGTATTCAAACACTAGTACTACATTATCTAGGGGTATAACACACAACACACATCCAATAGTAAGATAATCTGTCTTCTTCTTGTTTGAGGCCGATGTCTTAGGAAAGTATATTATTGTAGCAAGCTATAGCAAACTTTCCAAAAACAAACAAAACAATCACTTGACATGACGTGTGATTAAAAGAAATTAATTTCAGCGAGGAAACCACATGTTTCTGTACTATATTTTATCAGGCTGAAAGCTTGAAATACCAAAAAATTAAGGCATAAAAAAGGTACACTTAAACAGAATAGCCAGAATCTTTCAAGATCAATCAACCTGGAATAAAGGTAAAATCTTTTATCTCATATTACATTTTACTGATATATTCCTACCTAAGTGTGAACCATCTTTATGAACACAAGCTCCAGCAAAACTTCCTTCAGTATAATTACTCTTATCATACACTCCACTACTTGTCTGCAAGTCTTTGACTGATTTCCTATCACCATGCCGCCTACGATGTTTCCTCGGACTCCGTGATTTTGAATATGACAGAGACTGATTCGACAGTTGCATAGAATCTGAGCCATTACTGGCAGAATATCCACCAAGTTTCTCTGCCAAACTTGAGTCATATTCTGGCATAAGGTCTGTTAAGTTACTATCTGTTCCTGGTTCTTCCCATGACGTCCCAGTCAGCGGAGATAAAATATGTTTGGGAAGAGGACGTTCCTCATCACACGAATAGTCTGATTCTGTACTACTACTGTCTATAAAATGGTTTTCACCACATGGGGGTATAAAATCAATGTTGTTTTGAATTTGGTTTTCATGACAACTCTCATCAGTCACTTCCTTATTTGCACTACTCGATTGACAATTGTTGCTTATGTCCCCTGATGCCCCTTGACCTGAAGTGTCAAACTGTTCCGAAGTTAAACTTTGGTTGAGTAAATCTTCTGTTGATCTTAATTTCATTAATTCTACTTTGGCAGATAAAAGTTCAGTGGTACTGGTACTAAGGTCAGAAGGGTCATTGTCAGATTCAATGTCACTTAAATCATCAATTCTATCAGTAAATTGCACTTCATTCGGAAAATTTTCTATCGTTTCAACCTCCACTGATTTTCGATCGTTCGTGGATGGAATTTCACCCCCAGCATCAGGCACAATAGGAGGAAAGAATTTCTTCACCTCCCTTGCAGTGGGTATAGTTTCTGCACTTGAAGTAGATACATCACTCAAACGTACAGGTGACCTGACATCTGATTTATAAAGAGGCTTAATAATTTCATCACTATCACTGTCAGAATCCAGGTTTAATTTGATGGCTATTGAATCAGATTCGGCTAAAGGTGAAATATTTTTGATAGATTTACTATTTTCAGTTTCAAGAGCTCTCCTGTAAAATAAAATAAAAACAAATTTTAAAATGACTAAGAAAGTATTTTAAGCATTAAGCTCAACATTGAAACGAATATAACGAACACCAAAATCTTCTTATCAGCCCTGTATAGTTTGCACCCCTTTTGTAACTGTTAGAAAATGTCTATTGAAACCTGAAGTAATTTCAAATCATGTGTAGTCATTTGCCATATTTTCATAGAAAAACCTATTTGATCTTCATCATATAGAACTTGAAAATGCTTGTAAATGATTCTAGGACATTTTGGGAGTGTTAAAATAAGTAGAAATCACAAATATACAACTTACAAACTTGTGAATGTTTAAACCGTAAGTTCAAATAGCACTGAAAATAATTATGGTGAGTGTGTAAGGAATTTACAATATTTTCCTACTAAAATTTTTGCCATTGTGTTGCCAGTTTCTCCTCACTTATGGGTTTTGAATGTCCTCCTGGGAGCCTCTGCCTCTTTTTTTTTGAGGGAGCTGTCCAAATATAGCAAGCTGTTTTTATCTTTTGATACATCTACATATATTTGTTGCAAGATGACAACACTCAATATTTCTCACTTGTTATTGGAAAGATCCTTACTTGAGAAAAGATTCTGAATTGACTTTATTGGGTGTAGATGTGACACCTGGTTTAAGATCACCTAGACCTTCCATTGGTATGTCAACTCTCCCAGCCAGACCAGATACAATGCTACTACCTATTCCTTGGTCCTCACTACTGTCGGTCTCAAACACTGAAATAACAACAAAATAGGATAAATATATATGGGTGTTGAATGAGGAAAAGCTATAGAAATATTGATCTTTTAATTCTTATTTAAAATTCATATGAAATTAATCTCTTAATTATTATGATGCTAAGGAAATAATTGAACCATAGTATGCTTATACACTCACTAAGTCATTGGTGCATTTTTTTTTCAAACATCAATTGGCGTATTAATTTATAATCCTGGTACCTTTGACAACTATTTGCTAACTCATAACATAAAATTGACAAAAATACTTTATTCAGTAAATGTTTTTCAAGGTTTTTGTGCCCCTGATAAAAACTCCACACAGAATCATGGAGCATGTGTAGAACAATTGGGATGATAGAGCAATAACTATTTTTTGTTTCTAAAGATATTTTACATTTGGTTTCATTTGTTGTTTAACCCTTTCACCGATAGCTGCCCAGACAGAAGCTACTCTGAGACGATGGCTTCCCTGGCTACTATTACTCAAGTGGGAGATCTTCATAATAGATGTCAATAAAAACTTTTCTGTAGTTATTTGTGTCTTTATTTCATTAACTAACACCCTGTTAACAGTTTTGTTCATGTTTTGAAAATTTTTTCTTCATAAAATATTCAAATTTTCGAATTTTCAGCATTATTTGGGTGAAATTCTTAAAATTCACCCAAAATCGTATTTCTTTTACCTAAAACGGCAAAATTTTGAAAAAATTTAATCAGGCTGTACAAATTCCTTACACTGAATGATGTCCATTCCAAGTGTTTGTACATGAATCAACATTTTATGTAAAAAAAAGTATACTACTTTGGCTTCAATTCTTCCATATTCTTTCAAAAAAAATGTTCCCTCATTTCAAATTCTCGTAAATTCCATAAATTTCTCTGATTTTGACACGGTTTTCAACAAACGGAAGCGCCATGTTGACACTTTCATCCGGGTAATCAACAAAGAAAGATAACTCATATTTGCACTGTTTTGAGTGGGAAATATAAAAGAGGTATTCTGATCCCGGTAAAACGGGATTCATCGTCAGCTGTCTGAAGCGTGAATCCCGGTAAACGGGACTCATCGGCAAAAGGGTTAAACTGTGTCATAAAAGACAACTTTCGAGTTCGATGCATTTCCGTTAAAAACTCTGGTTTTAGTGAACGTTAGTTGTGCGTTTAGGGGCGTCGTCACTTCCATTCTAATGTTGAGCGAGTGGTTGGAAAACTATAATTCTATATTGTACAAATTATTCGACAAATTGAATTTTCAAAATTGACAATCAGCACTGCTGTCAATAGGGAATTGTCATTAGGTACCTTCAGAACAATCATTATTTCTAGTTTATCCTGCACAATGACGATCACTAAGACGCTTGATGAACGTGAATAGTGCAGGGATACAGGCGAGCCCCTCTATCTGGTAAATGTTTATAAAGGCGTGCATAATTGTCGAGTTTTTTCCGGTGACGGATGAACTCGAAAGTGGTCTATTGAATGCATTGCTGTATTAATATTTTGTTTTAGTATCAGGTTATAAAATGATCTTCCTTACACTTTTGCACAGTACTCACATTTCTTCTTTTTAATATGAACACTTTCATCCTCTCCTAAATCTTCCATAGGTGCTCTAAATCCTTTATCTTCTAAGATTTCACTTATTTCAGGAATCAGCATGGAAATGTTCTGTAAGAAACAAACAACCAAGGGATCAACAACAAATCTAAAAATAGTCTTCAACAATGTAACATAAATTACATGTAAGGTTTCAATTGCATGTAAGTCACAAATAGAAATATATTAGTCTAACATCCATTCAATGAGACAGCGACATGATAAAAAAGTTTGTGAACATGAAAATCAAAAATTTAACATTTTTATATAAACCGTAGACTAAAAAAATATTAACTTTATTTCTTACTTAAACTACCTCAAGATTTTCCACTTGTAAATATTTCATATTGCAGACAATTTTCAATTGATAATCTCCAAGAGCTTTTCCAGATAAAATAAATCTTCATTTGGTTTTAAGTTGAGAGTTGTCTCATTGGCAATCAAACCATATCTTTTTTATTTCTTTATGGTCCCTTTGAAGGCACCCTAATCAAGCGTTAGAATTTGGGCACCAGATATAATATAATATGAAAAGTGCCTTTTTTCAATTGCTTTATATCCTGATTTTGAATGCTTCCAAACAAAAATAGTTTCATTGAATTATTGTTTTAACTGTCATATTTCATTTTACAATGTCTTTATTAATTTACTAGAGCCTAATAATTTAAGGCAGACGTTGCTGCCACAACTATTTCTATAACTAAACTGTAAAAACAAGTTACCTTTCCTATAAGTTCATCACTACTATAACCAAACAACAAACGAGAAAAGTTCTCATTAATGGACTGTATCTTTCCGTCAGGAAAAAATGTAATCAGTCCACTGATGCTGGAAAATACCCATACAATCCCAAGGTAGATGTTGTCATAGCAACCATCTGGAAAAGAAAGAAAGAATTTCTATTGTTTTCACTAAAAACTTCTAAAAAAGATTAAGAACATAAATATGTTTGACTTAGTTTGATAATTACATATCTTATTTTCAGAGTTCACAATTTTGAAGAAATTTCTTCTAATAATAACAGATCTATCTGTTAAATTTTAACATACTTAGTATAAACAATATTTCATTTAAAAAACAAATACATGTTAATAAACAAATACAGTCATATAGTGAAAGGATTGGGGAAAAAAGTGTGTTACTAATAAATTCTTGAAACCGACATGGAACTGAATGATGGCACTGTTACATGTGTTATAAGATAATCTTAATTGCAAAAATAACTTTACATTTTTGAAGCATTTTTGTCTTGATCAAGAATTTAAGGATCTTACCCATAGGCACAATTTATAGGTGTCAATTATATTTAAGTAGGATTTTCAAGTACACCTGAGACCTGTAAATTTTTAGAGCTATTTTGGACCAAATTTGTGTCTTGCAGAACAAATGAATAAGTTTATGAACTATATTCTAACAAGCTCCACAACCTAAGTAAAGTATGTCAAAATATCATATGAATAGTTAGCTTTGATATATATAATCATGGAAACAAGAGACCAAGATATTTAATTTTGCTGAGATTCTTATTTTAGCACATTCAGTCTTTTTGTTAATATTTTTCACTGAAATTCAGTTTTATTTTTGAAAAAATAGTTAATTTACCCTGTTGATTCGGTGGTATATTCCTTGGATCATCCTCTATTTCTGACGCCATTTTAACAGAAATACTCAGTGGGAAAGGTACTCCATCTTTTGTTCTGCCTGTTGCTTGCTGCTTACGAATTTCCTGTGTAATATAAAGAAATATATCAAAACTTGTTAAACATTTGAAGATTCCTTATCCTTAATCTTAATAAATTGGACAGGAATCAAATCATTGTAGGAAAAGCAAAAAAAATTCAAAGTTGCATCATTTTTTTAGATCCAAAAACAGTCAGATGAACAACTTATAAAAAAATTTGTAAGGGTTCCGCGGAACCCAGTGTCTCGCCTACTTTTGCTGTTAATCGCAGACTCAACAAAATGAAGAAAAACATCAATAAAAATTTCCATCTTGATACTGTCTTTTGATTGAAAGTAGCTTCCAAGTTTGGTAAAAAATCCAGGATAGTTTATGAATCTAATAAATGTTGTATAAACTTTAACTGCAGACTGTATGTAATGTTAACTGAAAGAAAAACTAAGTCCATTGATAAGTAAAATACGATTTTTTTTTTACAAAATTTACTTCTGAATAATATCTTATGATCAGAAACAAGCTTCTGTCTAAGTTTGGTAAAAATCCAGGATAGTTTAAGAACATTATAAAAATTTTAAAAACTTAAACCACAGAGTGAATGTTTTGTTTCTGGCAAAAAAACTAAGTCCATTTATAAGTAAAATACGGAAAAGTGGAAATATATTTTTACAAAATTTTCTTCTTGATACTATCTTATGATTATAAACAAGCTTCTGTCCAAGTTTGGTACAAATCAAGGATAGTTTATGAAATTTATTAAAATTTTAAAAACTTTAACCACAGAGTGAATGTAATGTTTCCTCGCAGAAAAACTAAGTCCTTTTATAAGTAAAATACGGAAAAATTGGAATTTTATTTTTACAAAATTTACTTCTGGATACTTTCTTATGATCATAAACAAGCTTCTGTCCAAGTTTGGTAGAAATTCAGTATAGTTTAAAAAAGTTATTAAAATTTCAAAAACTTTAACCACAGAGTGAATATTTGTTTACGCCGCCGCCGCCGACGGAATGTAGGATCGCTTAGTCTCGCTTTTTTGACTAAAGTCGAAGGCTCGACAAAAAATGTTACTATACTTATTTTAAAGACATAAGTAATATATATTAACTTCTATAGGTGAATTGTTAGTTTTAATTTTTCTTTTCAATGTTTTACAATTCTCTAAAATTTCAACTTTACACTGTTTATACTTAAACACAATATTTGTTTTGTAGGATTTATTTTTTCAATTTAGCCATACAAGTGGAGATAACTCTTTTGTTAAAATTTTATAATGGAATTTTTATGACATTTTCATTTTTTACTTGTGTACAGAAAACAAATTTTAGTGCCATCATTCCTTCTTTTTGTTGTCTCATATTTTAGTTCAAAATTTTATCTCGTAGATTTTTTTTAATAATAATCTATGCATGGCTTGAAGCTTATAAAATAGTACGGTAAAATCTACATTTTGGCAAAGTGATAGAAAAGTAAATATATAATCCAGCTTGATTTCCTTTACATACACATATGTATTCATGATATTGATCATACTTGTTTTATAATACATATTCATCTTTAGCTAGTTTTGTTTATTTATCTATCAAACAGAACTTATTTGATAAAACACACAGGCTTGGTTCAATTAAAGTATGCTTCCTTGGGGAGGAGTTTTGCATTTATTGACTTCCAGGCAACCAATCATATTTGGTTTTATATCTTTAATTCTGAAATAATACTAAAATAATATTCAAATCAATGTATATTATTTTTCTTCATTTGATAGAGGTATAGGGGGAGGGTTGAGATCACTATCAAATGTTTAACACCTGTACCAAGTCAGTAACCTCTGGCCACTGTTTAGTCTCATGTAAGTTTTTTTTTAACTTTAGTTTATTTATATTTGTTGGACTATAGTATAAAGTCCATTTTGACTGAACTAGTACACATTCTTGTTTAGGGACCAGCTGAAGTCCGCCTCTGGGAGCGTGATTTTCTTGTTATGTTGAAGACCATTGATGGCCTTTGACTGTTTTTCTTCTCTTTGGTCTGTTTGTTGTCTCTATTACACATTTCCCATTTCTATTCTCAATTTTATTCCACATTAACTAACCTTTGTGAGAGATGATGCTGTCATAGGTATATTAAATGATGGTATCAACTGTGTCATATCCAGACCTTCTAAGTCATCAGGAGAGTCAAAACCATGAAGGTATGCCAACTGGTGATCACATGATAAAATTACACCCTAAAATAAAATGTATTATATTGACACCCCAGAGTTTTATATTTAAAAGCTAAAAAATTACTTTACAAACTTTTTAAGCATAACATCTGAGTGCTCAAGTAATTTTTATGTATTTTCATTTATTTCAATGTATTTGACTAAATTCACATGCTTTAGCTAGAAAAATGTGGTATGAGTGCCAATGAGGCAACTCTCCAACCAAGTCACAATGTTTTAACTAAACAGTTATAGGTCAAAGTACAGCGGTGTAATGCTTTCTTTACAGGCTTTAAAGAAAGCTCTTATGTTTTTTATGTCTCATATAGTAATTGAATGAAAAATATTGTATGCAGTTAATCCACACAAAAATATCATTACTGTATAATAAAGCTATTTTCTTTTTTTCTTTATTACCAAGCTACTCATTGAAGGTTGTATGGAGACCTATAGTTCTTAATTTCTGTGTCATTTGTTTTCTTGTGGAGATTTGTCTCATGTGTAATCATACCACATCTTCCAATTTTTATAAGTAAACATCTACATGTATCTCTACAAACCTTATTATTAAATGTAACCATGGCAACAGTTCTCTCAACTGGTTCCATAACCACCAGACACCTTGGCTCTGTTTTACAGTTTAACTTTCGTACCCAGATAGAAACAGGCATGACAATACCTTCACTGTCAGAGGCATCAACCTAGAAAAAAAAGAGAAACATGTTTAAGTGCTCTTAACCCTTTCGGCGATAAGTCCCGGTTTACCGGAATTCACGCTTCAGACAGCCGACGATGAGTACCGTTTTACCAGGATTGGAATACCTCTTTTATATATCCGGTTCAAAACAGTGCAAACATGAGTTATCTTTCTTTGTTGAATACCCGGAAGAAAGTGTAAACATGGCACTTCCATTTGTTGAAAACCGTGTCAAAATCAGAGGAAATTGACGGAATTTACGAGAATTTGAAATGAGGGAACATTTTTTTGAAAGAATATGGAAGAATTGAAGCCAAACTAGTATACTTTTTTTGACATAAAATGTCGTTTTATGTACAAAACACTTGGAATGGACATCGTTCAGTGTAAGGAATTTGTACAGCCTCATTAAATTTTTGCCATTTTGGGTTAAAAAATTACAATTTTGGGTCAAAGAGTAGAATTCTGAGAATTTCATCTAGATAATGCCGAAAATTTGAAAATTTTAATATTTTATGAAGAATTATCAAAACATGAACAAAACTGTGAACAGGGTGTTAGGTAATGAAATAAAGACACAAATAACTACAGACAAGTTTTTATTGACATTTATTATGAAGATCTCCCACTTGAGTAATAGTAGCCAGGGAAGCCATCGTCTAAGAGTAGCTTCTGTCTGGGCAGCAATCGGTGAAAGGGTTAATTCTTTTTGTAGCTTGAATTTTTTAACTTTAGATGATTTTGTTGTATATTGAATGATACTTTGTAAAACTATTTTTAACTTAAAAAGGTACATGGTTTGAAGGAATGCTCAGAAAAGGCACCATATCTACCTAAACCTCACTCTTATTAAAATTTCAATTTGATTCCAAATGACTAGCTTGTAATTGAACTGTAGGAAGTCGGATTGATTGATTAATGTTTGTTTTATGCAGACTTGGTTCAAAAAGACTAGATCAGCAAAAGCAAAAGAGATACCATAATTCTGCACCAGTGTTACCTACCACTTTTCCAGAAATTGAGACCATTTCACCAGAGGCCTCATCCAAATGTGATTCACTAATGGTAGCCTGATCTTTTGGTTTTAACTTTATCAGATCTTTCAAATTCTTTCCAATCAGGTTTTCTAACTCATAACCAAACAAAACACAGGCAATGTCATTGGCAATTAAAATCTAAAATATACAATCTCAAATTATGAAATAAAGACACAAATATCAATATAGATGTCAAAATTTTTCGTTCACTTTAATAATTTAATAAAAGAACTTAGATCAACTGTGACAAGTAATAACAACAGTATTTTCTTAAAAGATAATTTATCTTTCATGGGTTTTTCTGTTTTGTTTACTAATTCTAATAGCTATATCAACAATGGCAGGACAAAAATCGTTGTTTTTTTTTTTAAATTTTATGCATCCCAAACATCAGGAATGCTTAAAGCCGAATATTAGAAAGCCAAGGATGTATAAGATGTTTAAAGATGTGAAGAGATCAAAAGAGAATTACTAAGGAACATAGTGCATAAAATGTGAATTATGAAGCAATGTTTCATAACTTTGTCCTATCAAAAACTAGGAATGTTTTTCTTTTAGTGTTATTGCGTTGTTAGTTTTATTTCTCATAAATGTTCATCCAACCTGCCATTTATAATTCAATAATTATACTTTTTTACACAATTTTACATTTGACTCAAAAACTAAAAATTTCTTCAATTTCAACTGATCATCATTCAGTATAAATTTGTTATCTATGAAAACATTGAACATACCTCTGATGTTTTAGCATTTATTGTACAAATAGCTTTGTTTGGATTCCGTACTGTTGTTGGGAATGCTGAAGTTGAGTGACCACCAAGATAATTATAGAATGACCAATTCTCATGATTGGACATGTTCAGACTAGAATCATGGGGACTCAGAAAGGATCCTTTACTCCTAGCTGGTGAGTAACTCACATCATTTAACTTGGAACCTGAAACATATAAAAGCAAGGAATAAATATATAGTTGAACATTAAGCAAGATGCTGGTGAACTAACATATAATAATTATGGCAAGAGTTTTAATCAATCTATTGCCATGATTTTTCAAATTTTAATTATTTCCATGCAATTAAGTACAAGCTGATCCTACAAAATATATTATCTCAGAAAAAACAAAATATTTACATAGAAGCATTAACTTTATATTAACCAAGACATTAATTTAATTAATACATATTAAAACAAAAATGATTCCACAATAATTACATTAAACAATTTACTCTAAACTTACAGAATTATAAAGAACAATAATTTGCTTTTATTTTTAATGTGAATTTTTTTCTCAGTTACAATGCATTTTTATGTAATAAAATGACAATATATGTATTCATGCCTAATGTGGTACTTAGTCAAATCATCATCAGTGTTCTCCCCAGGCCGTTTTAGCACAGCGCTTTTCAGCGCTATTGCAATTCCCCGCTGTCCTATTGCACTGACCGCAGCGCTATCCAATGCAACCGCGTCGCTATATTTTTTCTCCGTATTTTTCAATTTTTTTCAAATTTCCCGCTTATTTTTCACTTCGGATCACGTGATCGACTGGTTTTACAATTTTTGAATGAATTATTTCCTTTGTATTAAAGTAACTTCACTGGACCAGTCTAATAAATTTTACAAAAATGGTGTTTTTGGAAGATCAAAATAAACAAAGATTTCAACATTGACATCGATTTTTTTAATTTAAAGAAAATATAGAGGCATATATGAATGAAATGTGATGAAATGAATTGACCGCATTTCCCGATGTCACTCACAAACTTGTTTTACGAACTTTGAACAAACGATGATTTTAAAAACGATCAAACACAGGGGTTTGTTACAAATTATTTGCCGGGTTTACTATCCATACGAACCCCGAAAATGACCAAGTCTTTTAAATATTAATTATCCCCTATTCGAACTTATAATTTAGTCAGAAATTCTTCCATTTGATAACAATTTGAGAGGATATGATTAGCAAAACAAACCCCAAGCTGATACGACTTGAGAAATTTTACTTTCTCGATGTCCAGCTTGGATGAGGCCATTTAAATATTATAAAACGTTTAGGTCATAAAAATGAGAAATCTTTATGCTAAAATGTGTCAATTCCTGTCAAACGTCGTAAGGTAAACAGTACACTGCTACAGTTTGTTACAAAACCAAACAGAAGCTGACAATGACTTTATTGTTGGTCCTACATGTTCTGCAACATTACCTGATGGTGCTAAGAAATCTTGGCACAGGCAGTCTGGTGTAGATCCATCATAGAATCAAAGCGCTGTAAGCGCTGAAGGCAGTTAACCAAAAACCAAGGCAACCGTAATTATGAAAACTGTGGCAATGTTGCCTCAACATTAAACATTCATATATAGTACATTCATGTTTATCTAATGATTTATTTATTAAGGCAAATAATTTATATGTTATCATGGTTTCAAAAGCAATGCATATATCAATGTATATTTTTTATGGTGAGTCTGCAGTGGTACAAGTTCCCAATGATTGCAGTTGTTCTACTTGGTAGTTAACCTTGGTTTTAGTTGACTGCTAGAAGTTCAATTTTACGTAGTATGAACATGTAATAGTATGAATGGACTGGTTTCCCTGGAAAGAAAACTGAGTGTGTGTTCTATAGTACAAAAGTTATGAGACACGAATCAGACAAATGTTCACTACAACAGGGATCAAAGATGAGGTCTGACTGACTTGCCCATAGTAAATGTAAATGATTTGTTATTTTGTCCCATACAAATGAATATATATAATTTAGGGGTAGGGATCTCAACGGTTTTCAAGTTCTCAAACAGGTAGGGGTAGGCAGAGGATTTAGGGGGCAGGGGGCCCGCCCCCCCTTTTGGGGAAAAAAATTGGTTGCTTATATAGGTAATCACTGAAGCATGACTGGAGCGGGCCCCTCTTAGGTCAGTCAGTGGGCCCCACTTATGAATATTTCTGGATCCGCCACTGGGGGTAGGGTGACCCTAGGGACTTCCCCTACATTTCATTTTATTTGTTATATTGTCCCATACATGAATATATATGATTTAGGGGTGGGGATCTCATTGGTTTCCAAGTTCTCAAACAGGAAGGGTAGGGTGACCCAAGGCACTCCCCCTATATTTCATTTAATTAGTTATATTGATCCATACATGAATATATATTGTTTTGGTGTGGGGATCTCGACCGTTTCCAAGTTCTCAAACAGGAGGGTTGGGATGACCACAGGGACTTCCCTTATATTTCATTTGATTTGTTATATTGTCCCATACATGAGTATATATGGTTTAGGGGTATGGATCTTGACCATTTCCAAGTTCTCAAACAGGAGCGTGAACAGTGACCTCAGGGACTCCCCCTATCTTTCATCTGATTTGTTATATTGTTATACATGAATATATATGGTTTAGGGATGGGGATCTCGACCATTTTTAAATTCTAAAACAGGAGGGGTGGGGTGACCCCTAGCGACTCTTCCTATATTTCATTTGATTTTTCATATTGTCACAAACATGAATATATATGGTTAAGGGGTTGGATCTCGACCGTTTCCAAGTTCTCAAACAGGGAGGGTGGGGTAACTCCAGGGACTCCCCCTATATTTCATTTTTTATTTATTATATTTTCCTATACTTGAATATATGCAGGGGCGGATTTAGACGGGGGAGGGTTGCGGGCTTGCACCCCCCCCCCTTAAATTTGCAAAGCATGGGTTGTTTCTCAGCTTAATAAAGAAAATTCCGATAATTTTACCTCAATTTTTTTTTAGCCTCGCTCTGCTCAGCAAAAATTTAAGTTTGCGCCCCTCCTAACCTAAAATCCTGGATCTGCCCCACATATGGTTTAGGGGTAGGGAGCTCGAACGTTTCCACAGTGGCGGATCCAGGGGGGGGGTTCCGGGGGTTGGAACCCCTCCCTTTTTTTGGCCGATCAATGCATTTGAATGGGAGCATATAGTTGGAACCACCCCCCTTTACTCTGGGTTGGGAAGCCCCCTTTTTAAAATGGCTGGATCCGCCATTGTTCCAAATTATCAAACAGGAGGGGGTAGAGTGGCCTAAAGAATGCCATCATATGATTTACTTACATTAAGGTATATATAATATAGTTGCATTATTTGTGAAACTAAAGAATGAAACTTTCAGCTACCTTAATTGACCCTTCAAAATTGAGAAAAAAACAAATAGCCCCTCGAAATTGCAGTAATATGTTTACACTTTAAAAGCATCTCACATGCATTATCATGATTTATCATTTATAAAGAAAATTTAGACTGTGACCATGAACATGTATATTGTTAGATATACTGTTCCCAGCTGTCACGTTGTATTGGATTTTTAAATTAAAATTTATCAAAAAGTAATTTTTAGTTTTTGAATAAAATATGTTTCTGCTGTTTCTTTCTTTTACATATATCTTTTGGTTTACAATACTAGTGTTTATATTCATTTACCATGCATAGATGTATTTTTTCACCTGCTTGGATTTATTTTGTAAATGATCGTCAAACCCGGAATTACCCTTATCCGCTTCCGGAATCGGATCCGATTTTGTAAAATTTTGTCTTCACGGCCGCCATTGTTATGTGTTTACAATGTTGTTTTTGTCAATCAGATACGATTTTACTCGAATTTATACAATATTTGTCGGTAATTTTCTGTATAAAGCTAGCGGTTGAACAAAATAAACATCGCCGTCATGAATAATAATGATAAAAATAAGTTATTAGCTCGTTTAATTGGAGACTTTGGTGAACATGGTGAAAAGGTTTGCAAAGTAATTTCTTATTTTCTTTCAAATGTAAGGCGACTACGTCGGGCGTAGCTAGAAACCAACTATCCTAGTCGAAATTCCGCTTGCAAAAGTGGAAGGTCTCGGACCACTGCTAATTTGCACACCTGCCTCCAAATTGAAAAGCTACGAAAATTTCTTTTTCTAATTTGAAATTGCCGCCAACAGCATGAACAGTTGAATTATATAATAGACTACTGACGTAGTTGTACTACGTATTGATGACAAACAATATTCCTACGACTTTTGTCATTTAGGAAATCTAAACTGCTTGTCTTAAGAAATTTTCGGCGATTAAATATTTCATACAATTGTTCTTTGACATCTTAGCTAAAAGCACAAGTCATAATGAACTACACAAGGATTTTTAATAAGCACTACTTCCTATGTGTAACTTTAAAACTTTTGGATAAATCGACGATCATTTAAGGTTTTTCTGGTCATTTTTTTTGTAATCCAGAATAAAAAGTATTAAAAAAGTGTTCAATTAGTTATATATAACATAGTAACAAGCTAGATAATAACAATGGCAAGTATTTCAGGATTTATTGGGTAGAACACAAATCTAGGGTGCTCGCATAATGCAGATTAACTGCATAAAAAGACTCTTCCTTCTGTTTTATACATAGATAGTATGAGGATTTAATATATGAATTTACAATGGAGAAAAAAAGACTCTTCAGACTTCTATATCCAGACAATAACATTAACAAACAAAGCATCATTAAGGGACACTGTAACGTCCATGAGCATGACAAGGACATCATAACAAGAGGAAAGATCAACAGCATGACATAATAAAAACACTTAACAAATCAATTACAAACAAACCGTGTGCCGCGATAAAGTTACTGAGAAATGTCGAAAATTACGCGCTTACCACAGCGCTATCCAAAAATCCTGGGGAGAACACTGATCATGTTTTTCCATAAATTGACTTATTGTATGACTTATTTATTTAATGTGCTTCAATAAGAAAACTGACCTTGAATAATTCTGGATGTTTTAGGTTTCATCATGGTCTCATCCAAACATAACTGGCCCCTGTTTATTTTAGGATAAGACTGGTTGCCTTCAAATGATGCTTCTTTTCCAACCAGGAGACCAAACTGGTTGGCTCTGTCATTTCTCCCTCCTCTTATCCTATCAAGAGGGGAAGGGTATGAAGGAGTTCCAAATGTCAATCTTTTACTTGCAAGGCCTGCCTTGTCGATATGCAAGTTATGGTTAAAATTCTGAAGAGAAAAAACCCAACAAATTATGAACTTTTAATTTGTCTATCACATATTTGAGTTGTAATCTTGAGTGCTACAATGCTAAATGATTCATGAAAATATGAGACAGATTTGATCAAAACCTCAAAACTTCAGTGACAGATTTAACAAAGATGACAAAAAGGTCAAAAATTACAATAAAACTAAATATCAATATTTGCTTGTTTCTTCAATTTTTTTGGGTAAAAAATATGTCTAGATCATCACCAATCAGGGCATAATCTATATGTTTATATATTTCATCTTAATTTCTATACTGTTATGAAGTTTTTTTCAGATGTTACTCATGATTATGTAGTTTGCAACCAAATATATGTATTTTCCCCTCGACATGTTCAAAGAATGATATAGTCATTGTAACAGTAAGTATTAATATTGGTCTCAACCTTCAACTTTAAAAATAAAATATATGGAGCATGTTGTCCACGGACCCCTGCAGTCTGTGCCAAAAACTATTTGAAGCACTAGCCCTATGGGCTAGTAAAAAATAAAAATTACTAGCCCAAATTTATATGTACTGGACCGAATAAAATCTGTGTCACCGGTGAGGATCACGAAGTGATCCAAACCAGCTAGGGGGGTTTGGGGGCATGCCCCCCCCCCCAAGAAAATTTTGGAATATTAGATGTAAAATCCTGCATTCTGAGGTTACATTTTTGTATCTGGAAGTGTATATAACTTTTCAAAAATATAGAGTTTTTCTCCATGTAATATAAAAAATTCTACTTTCGTTAAAAAAAAAACCTTCTCTAAAACTGTTGACAAGACTGTTCAAGACTTTTTTCTTTGAATTTAAGACATACATGTAAAATAAATATATACATGTAGATATTTATAAACCCCTTGCCATCACATTTTGTTGAAATTAATTAAATTTCTCATTCAAATTTGACTTTGGAAGTTAAAGAGATCATCTTTTCTGATGCAGACCAAGAAAAGAAGAAAATCAATAAGTTAAAATTCTATTCTTCATATTTTTTCATATTATTTTTCAATTTGCTGAACAACTCCTGTTCAAATACAAATACAGATACAAATTCTCAGATCTGCAGTGACATCACAACATGTAACTGACCAATCAATGATTAGAATTTGTGTTATATAAACAATGTTGAGAGGTGATGCGGATAAGAATCCTCTTGATTTTCCATAGACTTCAATGCAAATTAATTTAATTGATATATATTGACACCAGTTGAATCTAGTAATTTTACCCACTTAATATTTTTAAAGACACTATATAATATCTCCATTTTGATTTTTATCATACTATATCCTCTGGTTAAAAAACAATATAAATAATCAGTTATCACCTTCAAATAGATGAAAAATCTAGAGGAATCCTATCTGCATCACCCCTTGAAAAATTTAAATGCCAGGATGTCCGGATCTGAGAATTTGACTCCTTTTCCCTGCTCCTTACAGTAGCTACAAAACATAACTAGATTCTCGTACTGGAGCCAGGGTCAGGGACGACCGTCCGTCCAATGAGTTTTAAATTCTCGGACCCGTTTATCCTCGTATTTTTTTAGCCTCCGTAACTTGGTCGGACTTGCGAGACGGACTTTTTGGTGCCTTTCATGGTCTTGCACTTTCCGACAGTGAAGCCATGTATATTAAACGATGTTTGTGACCAAAATTATGTGTACTTTCGAAGTGAAAACAAAACTGGTTCCACTTCTTCATAAAATTAACGGTAACCAGTCACTGAAGTCGTCCTAATAACCAATCGTCTAAAATACACACGATGTCAAGCGGACAGTTACGAATTAATATCTTCCGCCGCAAAAATGTTCAATGTTTTTTTATTTTCTGTTATGATTATATTTTATTTAGTCTATTCAGCGTAAATCAATCAATAATTACCAAAATTTGACATTTTCAAAACACGTGGTACTGACCGTTTTCGCGCTTTTTTATTTTGAACAATCGGTTATTAGGGAGACCGTCAAAACTGGTTTACGGAATTTTTGCAAGGAAGAGAGTATCAGTTTATTAATATCGATGGCGTTGGGTGACATTCTGCGTTAATATAACTTACGGTAACCAAGGATTTGTATACAATCTTACTATACAAATCCTTGCGGTAACGATTAAAAAAGTGCACACAGATATGCACTAGACTGGTCGGACTATCGGCAGTGTACGTTAACTAGTCCGAGCTTATTTAAACTAGACACGGGCTTCGGGCTACCGCTTAACGTCGCAGACTGCCCCTGCTTGCATATAACATTACAAAGTGACATATCTCAAGAACCAAGTGATGCCACTTAAGTTTTATGGTAATAAGCATTTTGTATAAGTTTGAAAGATGCATCAAAATTGTAAAATGTGTGTTATTTTTGTTTTGATATCTTCACTATCAAATGACTATTTAGCAAAATTTAATAAAATAATTTTTTTCTTGCTCTTTATTGACTGAAATATAACAAATTGTATTGCAATAAAATTCCATCTTCTCACTGCTGTACTCAATATGGCCAAATATCCTTAGTGGACATCCTGTGGAAGTACAACCAATCATGTCAGATTGTTAAAAAACTTAAAGGGAAATTCCGCGATTTTTTACTTATCATCTAATTATGTTCATCTTAACATAAAAAACACATCTGCAAAGTTTTAAATTTATATTCCTTCTAATAACGGAGAAAATCAAGTATTTGTAACTTTTTTGGTTGAATTCTCGAGTGGGTCGTGACGTATTAGCCCGATTTATTGAATTCTGGGAAAAAATAAAATCTGTTTAACTCTTATAGCTTATCGACAATATACGTAATTAAAAGCGCACAGCTGACGAATGGTCGAAGTTATTAACCACAATATAAGAATGAACGAAAATGAATATGCATATACCGTTTTGTATTGATTGAATTAAACTCCTATAAAATTATCTCTAGTAAATGTTTTTGAATAAATTTAATTAATTATTGTTGAGATTTTTTTCATAAAATATTTATTGAACATTTTTACTGATATTGAACTGAAAATATTTCAGTTCTATTTACCGTTATTGTTTTGATAATCATGTCAATGCAACTAATGTGTGAGCAGAGTGTGTATATTATTTTGTAAAGGTCACTGTATATTTCTCGGCTTGAGGTCAATTCGTTTACCTTGTAGCTATTTAGCCGCAGGTGTGAGTTCAAGCGTACACAGGTATAAATGTTGTTATTTGGAAAGGATAAACAGAAAGGATTAGAAAGAGTATGCTGTCACGATGTTAATACACTAAGATTTAATACACGATGAGAATAAAGATACAATAATTAAATTGTGTAAATTAATTGAAAATAAAATTCAGATTCGTAATTCCGAAAGTGTGTAAAAATAAAAGGAAACAATTTTTGATTACTTTCTTAGCGGCAATTGGCGTAAAGATTCAAATATGAAGCAAAAAATAGTAGTTTTAATCTTTTATAAAAACTAAATGCAATATTACCCAATTTGATATACCATTGTACATCTGTTTGATATCATTGACTTTACCGGAATTTCTTAACTTGTATTCAAATCTGGCTGTGTTTAAATGCTAATAAAACTATTGCAATTTTAAAGTTTTTAATTGACAAAAAAATACAACATACAACATGCATGATTTTTTTTTAGTTTCTTTTTAACATTTTATTCTTACATAATTAAATTCATTTGACAATTATTTACACGAACTTTTTGTGAAAAGAATATCAATTATCTAAGCTAAGGCATTATTTCTTTTGAGGATTTTTGAGGATTTTTTTTAAAATTCTATGATAATATTTGTGCAATGTTGAACATGATAGCCGTCATTAATCCAAATAAGTAATACAGTAGTTGTAATAAAAGTTATATTTTAGTCATGCATAGCTGATATTGACGAATTTATAATAGTTCGTCCATACATCGTTGTTCTTGAAACAATCATTATTAGTATACATGTAAGTTTCCTGACGTATAAGAGCCATTGAGGATGAGCTCCAGAGAAATCAGACTAGTGGCGTTTCGTTCGTTTGTTTGTTGGGAAAGGAGAGGAAATGCAACCGCTTGTACAGATAAACGACAGAATTACCATACGAGCATTTATAGTCAACACAATCAGAAAGAGTTCCCATCGTTAGACGGGGAATATGAAGGCTTCCAAGAATGAACAAGTGACATGTCTAACTCTGAACAGTTAGAAAACAGACTATCGACATCGACCGCTTGTTCTTAATATTTGAAACTGTATGCATATATATACCATACGTTTATGATATATATAGTGATGAGTTCTTGCGTCTGACAAAAACTAAATTCCTTCATGGTTATATCTTGCCATACGTTTATATTGGTTTGTAAGGTGATTACTCACAATCGTTATTTGAAAATCCTGTTTGTGAGATGTAGATTCATTTCAATACAGAAATTTCGTCTATATATTTCACAAGTGTATAACACGGAGAAGCTCTGAAGGTCCATTACTCCCATTTTGTTTGGGTGTGAACCATCGATGTTTACAGCAATATCACAGAATAAGATGATGATGGTAGAAAGAACTATGGGCGTCATGTGGCAAATATTACATGCATATCGGACAATGAGTTGTCAATCTGTATGAAAAGATTTCCAATACAACCATATTATTGAGAAGGAATGTTTACATGCTATACTCTCGTACTAGTATTACAGGGTTCTTGTGGCGTTCACCTTAGACACACATCTTTTTAACGATGTTTAAAAAAAAGACAGAACCAATTTAATGTCATATTTCCCTATTTTTTAAATATAACTAAAAGTCTTTTATCTGACAAGAATACCCCTATTTAGCGAACAAGTAATTTATTCTTTTTTCTGTTATTGAATACCAAGAAAGAAAATAAATCCCGAAATTAATTTGAAACTTTGATACTCAAAAGTTTCCCAGCAAAATATTCACATTCCCTGGGGATAATTAGTGTTCGTCCAGTGGCATATATAACAATTGTGATGACGAATTACTTCCTTTGTTCGAGAACAATCTTATTGAAATATAAATCTGTGATTTTACTAGGTCCACAGCTTCAATGAACCAAAGCAAAAGTTATACATCGACCTGTATTTAAATCAAATTGGTTCTCTTCTTCTTCTGGTATACAATAGTCTATCGACATTCGATGATTACATACTGTTGGCATACGTGGACTAGTCTATTTACAACACTTTTACCCCTATTTATTCAAAATATATGTTTTTTTCTTATGTTCAATGTATACATGTATATATTTTAAATTGCGCTATAGTTCCGTAACTTTCTATCCAGTCGTATTAACGAATCGTCGGCAAGTGCGTACATTTTTTTAAATCAATATTTCTGGTCTGTTCCAATCTGTCCTTCACTATTGACAATGACTATATATTACATTTTCCCAAATTCACCCTTGGAAAAAATATTTAAATAGATTTTAATTTCATCAAATCTTATTTTTTGGGTATTTATATTCTTTACACCAGAAATGTTATTTATAAACAAGCGTATGAGTTTAGTAATGACAAGTAAGACAGAGTTGTATATTATTCATCTGATATTTCAAAATGGAAAGTTATAAGTTATAAGTTATCAGCCGTGTACACTGATCAATACCTGCAGAAGTGAAACGATGCATGAACTTGCAAGCCCGACAGGAAATCGCTTGAATACCTGGACGTGTCACCTCACACCCCTCACAATACCTTTGGAAGTAATACCTTTAGCCATGCTGGTGATCAGATGAGGGAAGATCAAAATATATTTGTTTATTACTTTAAAGAATTATGAACAAATTAGATTTTCGAAAACAATTTTCACGGAACACTTATTTATGATTTCAACTTTGACTTTTCACCTAATTCCAATATCAACAGTTTAAAAACAACAGACCATGGTAATTTAAAAAAAGTAAGAATATTTTTCGTATCAAGTTAGTTAGTCGGATAAAACAACCGTACGATTGACAAGATATCGACACGCAATTACGACTACATCGGTTACTGTAGTTTTGTTTCTTTGTGGTTTATAGACATATCGTTTTTATTAATCGGGAAAGAAGACAAAATGGCGGATCGCAGAGAATTGATACTCTAAATTTAAAATCGATGGTGATCGCTTATCTAGCGGAATAAAACTTTAATATCTTTGAATTTGAGCATTTTTATACAGAATGAACATAATATCAATTTTTGATTTTTTTGCGAAGTTTCCCTTTAATCCACACAAGCTTAAGTGTGTTTGTGTTTGCAAATTGTGTAGTAGCCACATTCTACACACTTACATTTGGTAAAACCTCAGGAGTAGTCATTCTTGTAGGATTAAAATCTGTGTCTAAAATTTCACGATTAACTCCATATTTTTTGTACACATCTGTATAGCTTCCTCTGTAAAAGATAAATAATATTTGTAAAGAAATAAGATGTCAGGCCATGTCATGGCCATGTGCAATATAGTAAAATCAGTGTCTCGCACATTATCATCAGTATGTTGGTAAAGAGCTGAATTACAAAGAAGATTATACATTGTATATACAGTAATACATGTACACAAACATGATCATGATAAAGGTCAAATATAGTACAAACTAGATGTGTCAAAGCGACACGAATGGCCCCGTCCCAAAAAGTTGAAAAATCTGCAATTTCAATAACACATGTGGACACAAAATCTGTATAACTGTGATTTTCAATAATTTATCAAAGTCCAAAGCCCGTAATTTCAACGAAACTTAAACTTGATCTGTAACTCATGTACCAAAAATCAGCCCAATATCTGAAGGCGTTTAGAAAAAAAGTCTGTATAACTGATTTTCAACAATTTCTCAAAGTCCAAAGCCCGTAATTTCGGCAAAAATTAGTGGAACGGAACGAAACTTAATCTGTAACTCATCATGGTTAACTCACATACCAAACATCAGCCCAATATCTGAAGGCATTTAGAAAAAAACTCTGTATAATGGTTTGTTGCGGAATGACGGAATTTCGGAATTGCGCAATTTCGGACAAGGGTAAAACTATATGGCACCAACAACTTCGTTGCGGGGCCATAATAAAGTGAAAAAGATCATGATAAAGGTCAAATATAGTACAAATAAAGTTAAAAAAAATCTGTATCAGCCAACATCATAGCTGAGATGAGTGGGAAATATAATATAATGGTAATGATAATTATACTTTCTTTCCAAGGACACTATTGATATACACCTGATCGCTATTTGTCCATGATTGTTGTATGACAGCAATAGTTTGAACGGCACAGATTTCGAAGATTAGCGATAAGGTGCATTAAAGATGTGAATCTCAGTTTACTTTTAAATACTGCAAGGAAATCAATCTAATTAAAGCTATACCAAACTATAAACCCTCACACCAGCTTCAATCTACATACCTTCTTTAAGTTTTCCAGTTTTCCATCTGAATAAAGATGATTAATAACTGGTGCATATGTGGCCTTTTTATTTAAAACTAGTTAATATTTTAGTTATATACAAAACGGTGCAGGAACAGATGTAGTGATTAAAAAAAACTACATGTATGTACAGGAGATGAAGCTATTGAAGGTTGATCTATACACTTTAACAAAAATAGCTGTGTTTACAAAATGAGATTTTCTCTGAGTGCAGACAAAACTGTGTAATTTTAAAAGTTTTAAAGCCTGGCAGCACCTAGAGAAAACATGTTGCATCCAATTTATGTTTTAAAAAGTTAAAACACTTTATAGATTTTGATGAACATTTTCTTTCCTTGGCACAGAAGATGGTGAAATAAACAAACACCTGAGTGTTCTTTGATACAGTCCACTCATTTACACTATTTAAATCACCTTTGTTGTGAGTAGATTTCTATTGTCCATTTCAAGCAATATGATACAATACAATCATTACCTGAGGGGACCATCTCAAAGATTTCACATGACTTTGTTTATTTTACACTACCTGTGGCAAGGAAAGAAAATGTTTAGCAAAATCCACAACAGTATTTTTCATGTTAAAATAGAAAATGAATACAACTTTAATGTATCTAGGTGCTGCCAGGCTTTAATTTAAATCTTTTAAAATTACACTTTTTTGTCTGCACTCAGAGAAAATCTCATGGTGTAAACTAGTCCGAGATTACTCTGACGTCTGACGGCTGTTTTGCCAGACAAGCTGGGGCCGTGGGACGTCAGAGCTTGTCCCATATCAAAAACTGGATATTTGCCCGTCCAAAATAGATGCGCTGCTTCGTCGCTTCTTGTGCCAACTAACGGCCTTGGAGTTATATAAATTGGGTATCAATTTGTTCATTTTTCATTTATCTCTTCATTCATGTAAGTTTCACCTACCTGTCACCCTTTATTTTCTCATTTTTTGACAGTTTTCACATCTCGACTGTCTGTGTATTTACTACTGTAGTTTGTAAAAGATTCCATTGAGTTATTGTGTATGGGAAAAATGAAAATCTGCACGAGTCTTTGGATGTACCTCAGGTATTACCTGCCAACATTTCAAAATACCCATGGGTATGGGGTATCTGTGCAAGACGGTCTCACTAATTAGCGACAACAAGCGTCAACAAGAATTATTTTAGCGACAAGCGACAAGAAACTATTTGGCGACAAGAAAACATTTTTTTTTAATTAAAATTAATTATTGCAATAAATATTAAAAGAATATGCAAAAGAAAACAATTTTAGCGACAAGAAAGTTAAAATTGATAGAAAAAAATGAAACATTATTTACATAATATTTTATCTATTATGAATAACAGCCAGTATTACGTTTAATTATTGTATTATGAGATTACTTTTCCTTGTGTTTTAGAACATATTATTTATCTTATAATTTGTTTTTAAAACTCTTTTTGTGCAATATATATTAAGCTCGCAAAATGAATTATTTGTGCATCATTGTCCGGAAAATATTGACACAAATTGTGAAATACAAAGAACTGAAATCAAACAGGAGGAAAAGAAAATTGAAATGTAATTGTTTTCATCTTTTTATTTGTTTATTGCCTCATTAAACGATATTTATCATGTTTATGCATATTGATTGAAGATGAAAGGAAATTAATAATGACAATCTTGAGTTTTCAACAGGTGTTCATTATTTACAATGATTGTATATTCTGGCGCGTGTAATTGTATAGTCTGATGCGTGTACAAAGTTGAAGGTGTTAATTGGATGTTATTGTAGCAATAAAACAGGGGACATGCGACTCGTTAATCTCATTTGATGTTCCACATGTTTGCTTATCAAAATGGGACCACCATGTACAAAATGTATAAATATTTAGATAGGAATGTACATATTACTATCATGACTATATAATGACTAAAAATAATTTAAAAAAAAAAAATAATATCTGGACCCCAAGGTAGAACCACGTCCTCGTCGTGGGGACTGGAAACACGCTTAAATAATAAAGATGGCAAAGCGTGGCTGAGAGTTCTATAAATAAAGTATCGAATTGACATAACAAGAGTGCACTTAGAGCATAGTATTAAGCAAATGAATCAAAATATTATATTCCATTATGCCTGCTCCATATATATCTCCATTCGTTTATTCATACTTTGACTTTGATGAAAACAGATACATACATTATCTTGTACATATTCTTCATATTTAAAAATAAAAAAAAAGAAGCTCAAAAAACCATTAAATACAAATTTCTTTATATCTAATAAAAAAAAAATGTTTTCTTGTCGCTAAATAGTCTTCTTGTCGCTTGTTTTCGCTAATATAATTCTTGTTGTCGCTAATTAGTGAGACCCGTGCAAGATTGCTCTCATAGTCCTTCAAAACCTTCAAAGGCGACTTCAAATTTATTTGGAAGTTGTTTATTTGCTTCTAAATACTTCCCATTCCTATTTGCACAAATTAGATTTTGTTTCCTTGTTCCTTTAATCTCCCTTTGATCTTCAATATAGTCTATAGTCGCTGTCACGTAAAATTGGCACCATGTTTTTTGTTAAAATTTTTTTAAATATCAGCCGCGTTTACTCACGATGATGTTTTTCTTTTAGCGGAAGTAAAATCCTGTCCAAATATCCACTACTGTCCTACCTTTTATTGTGTTTGCACTGTATAATCCTGACCTTCACATTTTTCAAGATTATTTACATTGTATAACCGCCATCTTAGTTTCTATGAGGGTCCCTTATTCCATAACATTCGTTACTCTCCGGTAATATCATTGTCATTGATGATACAATTTCCCGCGCTTTTTACGTAAAGATGACGAAAAGCTCCGAGGACACAAGAAAATGGAGAGCACGTGGAACTCCACGGCAACACTTCCGGTAATAACAATGTCGGATTCCACCATACAAATTAAACTTGGATTATGTGAAGGTCAGGATTATACAGTACAAACACAATAAAAGGTAGGACAGTAGTTGATTTTTGGAATGATATTTGATTCCGCTAATTGAAAAACATGATCTTTAGTAAACCCGGTCGATATTTAAGAAAATTTTGACAAAAAACATGGTGCCAATTTTACGTGACGGCGACTATAGTCAACAATACAACTACAAAATTATACTGGTATATCACTATCAGTAATGCTGGTTTTTTTTATAAAAAGTTACAATACTGGTACAAAATTTTTATACCAGTATTACGATCACCAACTACAGGAGATCCACTATAAAGTACAGTGACCACTAAAGTAAAAGAAGGAATATCTCACTGCCAACTTGTGTGTCTGTTCCAACAAGTTTTTTGTCACGGGTGTCGAGGACACCTATTTTTTACTGTCCCTAAGGATCAAACGTTGAATATAAATGGAGAATCATCTAGTTTTATCCATGTGTTTTCAATGGGAAGATGGTTAAACTTTATAAATTATAATATATTTGATTTAAACACTTTGTTTGGGTTCAGTGTCATTTACCTGTTCAATTCATCCGCCATTTTTAGAGTTTAATGCGCATGCGTGATGGTATCAGGTCCGTTCGCGCCCAATACACTTTCGCACCCTACACGTTCGCACCTCGCACGTTCGCACTCTACACGTTCGCGTCCAATTTTAATTCATATTCCAGTTGAATAATTGGAAAATCATGATTGTTGTTTTAAATTACGTTGGTGATTTGATCCTTAGGGACAGTAAAAATATAAAGTATAACATTGAAGATTTTAAATGAAAAACACAACAGCTTGGTCCCTTTGAGTCTGAAACAATGAAACAATACAATATAGCAATACACTATTATAACCAAAACATGATAAAATTTATTCAACACACAAACAAAAAAAACGTAGTCAGAACCTCACTTTATTTTGAAACAAGTCAATGAAACAAAGTTATAGCGATACACTAACCAAAACATGATTAAGATTTATTCAACACACAAAAAAAAAAAACCAACAGATTCTGTCTCACTTTATTTTGAGACAATGACAACACATATAATAATGCAAGAATACACTTGCCAAAACTTGATTACAAAGTTATTAAACACAAAACCAATTAAAATTGGGCGCGATCATGTAGGGTGCGAACGGACTTTGGGTGCGAACATGTAGGGTTCGGGGACGTGTTTTTCTAATTCAACAGACTGTCGGCATTCCGATGGGAACCAAATGTGCCCCTCTTCTTGCCGACTTGTTTCTTTATTATTACGAGGCTAACTTCATACAGGAACTTCTTCGGAAAAAAAGATAAGAAGTTAATATCCTTTAACTCTACTTTCCGCTATATAGATGATGTTCTTTCACTAAATAATTCAAAAGTTGGTGACTATGTTGAACGCATCTATCCCATCGAACTAGAGATAAAGAATACAACAGATACAGTTAAGTCGGCCTCATATCTGGACTTTCATCTAGAAATTGGCAATGAGGGTCAGTTGAAAACAAAACTTTACGACAAAAGAGATGATTTCAGCTTTCCAATTATGAACAGTTTCCATTTTAAATTTTATAAGTAGCAACATTCCAGCAGCACCTGCATATAGGGTACATATCTCCCAATTGATACGATATTCCCGTACTTGCATTTCCTATATATCATGACTTCCTTGATAGAAGGTTACTGCTCATAAGGAAGCTATTAAACCAAGAGTTCTAAATGGTGAAGTTGAAATCATCCCTTCGTAAATTTTACGGACGCCATCACGAGTTAGTTGACCGTTATGGAATAACCGTTTCACAAATGATATCGGATATGTTCCTTATGTCGTAACTACAACCCCCTTCCCTTTCATGAATGTGACCTATCGAATTAGACTATTTACCGGATTTTTTATAACATGAGCAACACAACGGGTGCCACATGTGGAGCAGGATCTGCTTACCCTTCCGGAGCACCTGAGATCCCCCCTAGTTTTTGGTGGGATTCGTGTTGCTTATTCTTTAGTTTTCTATAATGTGTCATGTGTACTATTGTTTGTCTGTTTGCCGTTTTCATTTTTAGCCATGACATTGTCAGTTTATTTTCGATTTATGAGTTTGACTGTCCCTCTGGTATCTTTCCTCCCTCTTTTAAGGAGGAGGAGGTATCATTTAAGGTTTTATTTAACAACTTGAAGTAAGGATTTGTATAGAAAATCAAGTTACAACACTAGACTTTCGATCTATCTAGTTTAGTTTTCAAGATAAAAGATCATAAAAGGCAAATGGCAAACAATTGTTACAAAATTATCATTTAAACAATAATTTTATACTGCCATACATAGATCTTACACAGAGCTGCATGTTTTGCTTATATTATTTTTAAAGCTGTTATCCTATCTATTATTGTTTTCAAAATTATAAATAAACAACGTAAAAATTTAGTAAATTATCTAATTGTATATTTAACCGTTTACTCCAATAAGAAGTAATCTGACATTTTTTTTAAATAAATTATTAGAAATAAACCGTGACAGTACAAAATGTAGTATAAATACATGCATTTGTTCAATAATTTCCTTAATATTACACTATTACAATTATAACATGGTAAATCGTTTCATATTACTTTAAACGTCAACGAAAAGTTGAGATGCGGAAAAATTTAGTTTTAAATCAGTGAGATGTAAGTGGGACGCCTGTACCTTTTCTTCTTTAAAAATTATCTTGTCACCTCTATCCAAATCAAATACATTTATGTCTTCTGCGTAATTGCGGAAAAAACTAGAATCAATACTAAAGGTATATATTTTATAGAGATCAACAGTAGGTGACGCATAAATAGTTTACAAAAGCACCCTTTGAATAACAAAGCTGTTTGCTATTATGTCGAGTTTTTCAAGTTTTCATTTCTTGGCTATATTGGATATCTAAATTAAACTTCCTTATACTTTTTAATTTCCTTGTACTACTGCACTTTTTACCTTTACATACTAAAGGAACACTTAATAACATAAATATCAAAGCAAATAACAGGGTAATGGATACATAATTTTCAACCTAAAACTAATCCAAGAATTTATCATTATCAAGAATTCCTATTATAATAATATTTTCTTCAGTATAGATTTGATGATTTTAAGACAAAATTAAGAACATTTTTTGTCGAGTTATTTACTATGTGTTTTTTTTTATACAAATGTGCACATATTATGAAGGAGCTAAAGTTTCCGCCAAAGCTGTATACAAAATACTGTAAATTGACCAAAAGTCTTTGTTTTTTTTTAAGGAGGACTCCAGCCCATGAGTAATATAACGTGAACTTGATTAATCTTGACGCTAGTAGCTCAAAGGGATAAATTTGTTACAAAGTGTATTTATTCTTTCTTTATCATTAAATATTATATCAAGCTTTACCAATTAATTGTTTTCGCAGAATGTTTTAGATATCAGGTAAGGTTTCATTAGAATCATTATAGATCATCATATGACTGAAGATTTAAATGAAACAAAACTCTATTTTACTTTCATCAACGAGAGTTCATATATATACAGTCCGCCAAAAGTTAAGCACCACCTACTTTTATTGCATCGATTTTTTTTCAAATTTAAAAAATCAATTGTTCCTCGAAAAATAGAAAACAATCATATAGCAATTTTGCTAATGTATACCATAAACAAACCACAAATATAATTTTGGTCACTTATGAAGGTTCTATGCATATAGGTTTTTCGTTCATAGAAATAGTGTAAATTACACAATTAAGAAATGGAATTTAAGTTTCACTGTGATTTTATTTTTTTACAACAATTAATCACCCAATACCATTAAAATTTTCTACACATAATCTTTGGTATGTTTGGCAAATTTAATGTCAATATTTGAGTCAATAGCATGTGTAACAACCTCATTTCCGGTACAGTTTCATAACACGACCTATCTTTCTCGGTACAAGCCTTCAAGACTTTAGTTGAGGAAATCTGTTGCATTAAACAACAAATGCCACTTTTAAATCGACAAACTTTTGTAAAGGTGAATCTCTGCGATTGAGATTTCCGACAATGGCATCTCAGACATGTTTGATAGGGTTCATGCATGGAGTCAAGGAAGGCCAAAAATTAGTGTAAATGGCTGGTTGCTCTTTGGACTCGGTTAAAATTCTTGCCCTGCGTGGTATAACGTTGTCATTCAGGTACAAGTGTCTTGACAATGTTGACGCAAGTGGGGGATTACTAAAATGACGGACTACAATATGTTAAGGCACCAAATCTCTGTATGTCTGTCCGTTTATGTTACCCTGCAGAATATGCATACCCAGCTTATAACGGTATAAGAAGCAATCCCGTACTGGAACACAACCAGCAATGCATGCAGTCCTTGTGCAAATATTGTTTTTGGTCATAGGCCGTTTTTTTCCCCTGCGAAATTCGTATTATGGCGTCTTCTGGCAGTAAAGGAAACTGACTCCCATCTGACCAATGAGTGTTTTGTCAGGTTCTTATGTTCAAGCATAGATGTTCATTATCCCATTTAAACCTGACGGTAGAGTGCCTGCTTGAAGGTACAGGTCTCTATACACCACGACGTGCTCTTCGTTTGCCTCTATAAAGTCGACGGACCAATGTACGAACACTTACACGACCACCTGGAGAAACAGTGTATTTATAAACGCACAATATGACCTTTGATAAAAGGTTGGTTGACTGCTTTATCGGAGTGCAATCTTTTTGGTCGTAATGAATTTTTTTAGTGTATGTTAAAGGTAATTCATAACACCAAACATTAATATTTTTTTTGCAATAGTTAAAAAAATATTGCCAGTTATATTTCGGTGGTGCTTAACTTTTGGCGGACTGTATATATATGGTCTGCATTGACTTGAAAGATGTTCTTTTTAGATAATTCCTATAAATCAATATCATGCATCAACATAAGTCTGCTTGTGATTAAGACAAAAGCAATAAATTGACTTCTTCGGTAACCTGGTAATAAAATGTAAAATAACAATAATACCGAATAGCAAGACAAATCCAAAGGAAAGTCCTTGATAAAATTACCAAATAAAAAGCCGAAACACATCAAATGAATGGGGAACAAATGCATATTCCTAACTTGGTGCATGCATTTTCATATATGTAGAAAATGGTGCATTAATTCTTGTTTTTTAGCTAGCTAAACCTCCCACTGATATGGCAGTCACATATAATTCCATTATATTAGCACACAATTACCTTCTTTCCAAATGGGCGTCTTTTTAATGATTTGCACGTCTTTGCATAAAGTTTTTTTATGAAGCAAAATGTTACATTTATTATTTTTATGTTGTGCCATAAATTATTTAACTTACTTTTTTGGCTTATGGCTTGCCGCTTAGTTATACATATTTTAGGATTTCATCATTTTTTTTAATATTGTCTCTTACTTTTCATGTCGCCTTTTTATCATGATTTTGAATTGAATTGTAAAACATTTATAAAAAATGTGTATGGTAATGATGAATTAATCAACCACAGACGGTTTTTGACGAGTTTGAAAATCAGCACTGATCAATTATTTTCTAGGAGTAATGTCTCCTTGAAATGTAATTAACATTGAACATTCGATTTGCAGTGTTAGCACTCTCACATTTACTTTTCTTTTCTGATTTTAAACAAACAACGGTTTACAAAGATAGCAGCATTGATTTTGTTGACCAATTATTTTACCAAAAATTATGGCCATTGGAAATATATTTCATATGAAAACAGTGTTAGCGGCTTGAATTTCGTAATTACATTGTCGGGAGATGATGAAATGAAATGAAATGAAAAGTTAAATTATTTGCCCTCGAACAGATAAATTGTAAACCACAGGGGACATTGAAACTTTTTTTTTTACTATTAAAACTCCTAACTAATATTGAATTTTAGGTACTAGCTACTTCAGATCGCATAATACAACTCAACTATAAATATAGCAAGTACGTATAGCAGCACAAAATATAATTAAATTCAAATTTACGATTTCGTTATACAAATAAGAACATACAAATTCAGAGATCTACATTTCAATCAAACTCAAAACAACATGTAAATGTTTCAAACCGTTCAGAGGAATAAATTGTGCTCTGCATTCATTTAGAAAATTAATAAATTTTGACCTTATAATCACTATTCATGAACAAACTTTGACATTGAAAGTTCCACCAAAAATGGTATACGAAGGACACAATTACTTTCCTTTCTGTTAACATGGTTAACAGATAAAGGCAACAGTAGTATACCTCTGTTCGAAAGTCATAAATCGACTGAGAGAAAACAAATCCGGGTTACAAAATAAAACTGAGGTAAATACACCAACTATAAGAGTAAACATATTCTCCTTCTTTTACTATTTGTTTTTAAATATCTATATTCATAAATATGCACGACATATGCAACTTTAAAATTGAGAATGGAAATGGGGAATGTGTCAAAGCGACAACAACCCGACCATAGAGCAGATAACAGCCGAAGGCCACTAATGGGTCTTCAATGCAGCGAGAATCTCCTGTACCCGTAGGCTTGCTTCAGCTGGCCCTAAACAAAATTTTTCACTAATAATGGACGTCATACTTAATTCTGAAATATGACCGTTTGTCAAATGAGTCGCAGTGCTTTGCTTACATATTAAACAAAACAGAACTTCCATTCGTTATACACTAAGCAATGACCTAAAACCTAACCAAACTTATTTATTGATTTAACATTTACATCATATTTTTGACAATATAGAGACACTGGTTTGCAATTTTTAAATTGGGCTCGTTTGGAATGATAAAATATTTATCTCGAATCGTTAGCTCCAGATTTCGCAGCGCAGTATGTAACCCTCGAATATCTTCAAGATGATATGAACACAAAAATGTTAAACTATTTAAGTACACAACAGCAGGAATAAATTTAGCATGCACAACGCTTTCAATCAAAGGAGTAAGTTCTACAGGCAATAACGTAAACGGTGGTCGAAACCAAACATTTTCAACAACTAAATGTTTGCAAGTTGATAAGAATCCAACTGATTTTCTCATTTGCTGGAAATACGTTTGATCCTTAAAAGTTTTATCTAAATGCAACAGAATTTTATCGGGAGTACATTTTGACAAACTGTAGTTAATGATATCTATACATTCGTGGAATCGTCGATATTTATAATATAATGATGCTAACAGTAACCAAGTGGCTGTAACATTAAAGTGTATCCCTGCCTTGAAGCAATTTAAGCTTATTTGGTATTGTTCGTAAACAGATTTATTACTTTCCGTAAATTGATATCGGTCTGGTAGTTGTAACAATTCGTTGAAAACCTGTGACATCATGTATGCAGAAAGTTCTTTATCTTTGATTTTACGTAAAAGAGCTATGTGAATAGGGAAGACAGGACTAAACGAACATTTAGTGTATGATAAGCATGCGAACGCAGATGCTGTCAAAATAGGCGAGCTAGATAACATATTTGTCAGTTTATGTTCTATTATAAACCTTTGAAATGTAGCCGTATTGAAAACACAAGTCCATAGCGAATTGTATATATCATGTAATTTATCCAATAAAGATCTGTGTTGGTAATCAGTAAATCTGCCTTCAAATAAGTTATTTTCGGGAATAAAGTAATGAAGACACGTTTTATATTGCACACAGTAAATCAGTCGCCTCAGACAGTTCATAAAACAGGGAATCATATTCGCAGGATTCCAATCTGAAGGATTTGATTCTTCACATAACCAGAACATTATAGTTTTAAGGAAATATGAACAAATAAGATCACTGTGTTTTGTCTTAATAATGTCTTTCAAAATGATCTTTAACAAGGCGTAACATAATAACTGTGTATGAGAAAAGGAAAAAATAAGTTGTTTTTCTGCCATGGAAAACGATATCCGCCATTCCAAATCTTCATTTGCTGATCCTTTACATCCAATAGGAACAAATAAAACGCCGTACTGCACAACAGAAGTAACGAGATTGTTATCGGGCCAAGACGATCTGGATCTATGTATCCAATGTTGAGCCGGTCTTATCCATTCCTTACATCTAAAACTATTTGCAAAATCATGTGTACCGTTTGCTGTAGATGTACATGGTCCATGGATAACATAATCGTCTATTAAACCATACTCCCGATAAAGTTTACTTGAAAAGTATGCATCCCCTTCTTTAATCTCGCAAAATAGGTATGTGTCCGGTAGGTCTGACATGTCATAAAGCTTAAGCTTCGTAAACCCTGGTTTTGTGTCATTGATGTCCATGATTATGGGTATTTCATCTGTGAAGGTTGACGCATTATTTGTACTATCGTAAACACGACAAAATTGACAAACAGTCATTTGATCATAATCACTACCTATGAAGTCTATACCTTCTGCCTTACTCCCACTACTTACGATAATGTAGGAGGAATTTCTACATAAACTGTCTATTGCGCAAAATATCTTTCTTCTTGTATTTACAACTTCTTCTGATCCAACTACATTACATAAATATTGATAAAGCTTGATGGAAAGTGTTTTATCTGCTTTGCTCATATTGTTTTTGAATCTGTAATTGATAAAGGAATACCCTGTTAATTCTAACACTTTTTTTACACTTTCAAAAATGGTATATGCTCGGGCTAGTCCTGAGTTTTTTCCTTTTGGGTTCTATTGTACTAATGAGTCAAACGTAAGTTGTGTATGCTATTGGGTCAGTACGGAATGCACTTTGTGTATTTCGAATTTTCCTTCGGATAAAGTATGTAAAAATGTGCTTGTTACTTTCATTTTAACATGTATCCCAGTGATTATTAGGTAGGCTTCGATGAAAAGTGTAAGCCAATATTTTTCATTCGAAATTGTCTCGGGTGGTAATTTTTTGACGTCAAATAAGGAACAAATATGGAAAAAAGTTTTTAATCTTTGGAATCTTTATGTATCCACATATAATTAACGCCGCCACTAAAGTAGGTAGTTTCAGAGTAACTTTAAAGCCATGCTTTGATTGCTGATACAGTTAATGTTAATAAGTTCGAAAGAATTTTCGTGGAGCATTTAGAAGAACAATGGATGTAATCAAAAACTCAACCACTTCAAACAAACGAAAAACAACTGCCATATTTGGTATTTCCATAAGTACAACATGGTGGTTTAAACCTGGTTTAACGGCTCGCTAAATCTCTTACTTGTAAAAACGTTACAGTCGCATATATATTTCCATTATATTGACAACAATGTGTGAGCAAAACAAACAGACGTTATTGTATAAAAATGTCAAAGTTAAGATACAATATAAAAAAGAAGATGTGGTATGATTGCCAATGAGACAAAATCGTACGGCCTTCAACAATGAACAAAGCCCATACCGCATAGTCAGCTATAAAAGGCCCCGATAAGACAATGTAAAACAATTCAAACGAGAAAACTAACGGCCTTATTTATGTAAAAAAAAATGAATCCACAATGTGTTATAATGTTCCGAAACAATAAAACTATTAAAACAAACAAAAATTCCAACAAAGAAAGCACAAAGGTATATATCATATTTGGTTGAAACTTCAAAGGAAGCATATTTGGTTGAAACTCCAAAGGAATGTGATGTGTGATAAATCTGGATTCCCTCCCTGGTAACTGCTGTTCTTTTAACAGAAAATCAATGTGATATTTCTTAATATATTACTTCTTAATCTTGTAGTGTTATTCGTCACAAGATTTTAATCATTGCATGAAAATTTGTAAAAAGTAAGGTGAAAAGTAAAATTACTGAACTCCGAGGAAAACTTAAAATGGAAAGTCTCTTATCAAATGTCAAAATCAAAAGCTCAAACACATCATCGAATGGATAACAACTTTCATAGTCCTGACTTTTCTTATATAGAAAATTGTGGATTGAACCTAGTTTTATAGCTAGCTAAACATCTCACTTGGAAATGTATGACAGTCGCATCAAATTCAATGGTATTGACAACGATATGTGAAAAAAACAAACAGACATTTCGGGGCCTTTTATAGCTGACTATGCCGTATGTGTTTCGCTCGTTGTTGAAGGCCGTACGATGACCCATAGTTGATAATTTTTGTATCTTGTGGAGAGTTGTCTCATTGGCAATCATACCACATCTTCTTTTTTATATAACAGGTAAAAATGTCAACAATGGGGGTACATCAGTCAACATTGTGTTATAATCTAAATCAACAAAGAAGCACACAAAGGCATATAGACAAAGCACACGAGGTAAAAATGAAAGACAATTATACCTTGAAAATTTGAGGTTAGATATTCAAATAGCTGAGAACATTGAACACGCTGAATATATAGGGCTTTTCGAGAGAGAATAGAGAAACAAAACTGAGATTGCATTTAAATTTCATTTATCTATAGGTCCACGGCAGCCATTCTGAATAAAACTCCAGGTACACAGGATTGTCTTAACTCGGAATGAAATTGGTGTAAGTCCATAGCTTCAAAAGTAACCTTAAAAGGTATTGGACTAACCGTCATTTAATTATATCATATTACAATTGCACTTTCCGTATTCCTGACGACGTAAATTTGCATCGGAACTATGGTTGTTTTTACTTATATCACTTACCCCTGTAGATTTGCTGTTGGTTTGCCTTTAATTATCTTTTCGATTACTGTGTCTTGTTTCCTTTGTGTACAGATATTCTGTGGCTTCTACTTGTTCAAGATGAATATCTATCACCCCACACATCATGCATATTGAACAAAGCAAATTTCTATTATGACCCAGGTTTTTCCAGTTTCCACTTCCTGGTTGTAGTACTGGTTGAAATACCTTATTAGGTTATACTTCTTTGTTACAATTGTTAACTTTGCATCAACAATAAATTACTATCAAAACAGTGTAACATCTGACAGTTTTTCAATCAAGATGAATAAGAAATAAAACTACTTTACCTTTACACTACGAGATGATTTCAGGTTATATTTCCGCAACTGGATAAAAGTTGTTATATAAATGAGTTAGTTTAACCAAAGAGGTTGTATGTAGTAATACAATCTCCATTTTAGTATACCGATCTTAAATTATCCGTTGTTAAATTGAGAAATTATTAAGAAACTGAGGTTCTCACTCACTCAGGTAAAGTCGACATAAATGGATTTGGCAACTCCGTTAATAACAATTTTTTGTTTCGAGTTTCGAACAGCGGTATACTACTGTTGCCTTTATTTGTCATATAGCTCCTCTGTATTTTATTTCTTATTGAACTATCAAAAGTATTAGCGCATTCCTTACAAAAAGCTTTTCATTGTGAATTCACAAGAAAAGACCAGATAACAAACAAAATCAAAATGAAAGCAAAAATACCTAATGGAGCTAATGTAATGGACCTCTTGAGAGATTTATTGACATCATAATGATTGTTTGCTGTTATTTAAATTTTGCGTTACTTCTAAACATATATATATATATATATATATATATATAGATACATAAATTGAGCTTTACAACTGCTTCTTTCAAGTTGATCATGTCATGTACACAATGTCAAAAATACTTGGTAATGTCAACTCGCCATTTGATAAGGGACTTTCCGTTTTGATTTTCCTCGTAGTTCAGTAATTTTGTGATTATATTTTTTGGGAAGGAATTGCGGGATTAAGGCCAAGTAGAAAATGTAATCTTGCCTTCAATAAACGAAGAGACTAGCAGTTTTACGAGTAAAACGTTAAATCATATGGTTGATCATTACCAAAGGCATAGCAGCAAATGTTTAAGCTAGATAAATCCCCCCTAAAAACAAACCAACTCACGATAAAAATGAAATATTTCAAATGAATGGTAGGAAGAAGAAATGTGTACTTTCTCAAACAAAGAACTTTAATGTTGTCCAAACTGATGAAAACGCTGTAATATCACCGATTTTGTGAGAGAGAAAAAAACAAGGCAAAACTCTTTCTCTTGGCAATATGCAGAGCCTGATAGAGTTAACAAACAGCCTGTTGAATAAAAACCATTATTTGCAAAATAACTGAAAGTCGAGTTAGAAAAATGTGTTGCAATGCTAAATTCGAAAAGAAATCGTTATTTGACTGTTTCTAATTTCTATCATCATACAATGATTAATATCTTATGATTCTCATCTGATGTTGTGAATGATATTTACTTTTCTATTAAAACAGGCTTAAATCTTTTGTGTAAGACTCTTCTGATAATTCTGGGAAGCGGTTAAGCCATCGGTGATACAAAAGTTGGACAAAATGATGACAAAAAGGACGGAAAGGTGGATAGATGGCAATCTATAAGATATTACAACAGAATTAAGAATTGTAGGGAAAAAAGTGTAAAACAAAGCTGTATATACTCTCTACTAATTAATAAACTGTTATTAGAGAGATATGTCTCGCCTTTTTGTTATTTTGATTATGCAAATGTTGACATTAAAATCATAGGTCCTTGAGGACAGGATCCTGTTATGAGCCCCCATTAGTCCCTCCCCCTTATTATTATAAATCTCATATTTTTTAAAAGAGGGACGAAAGATACCAACTAGGGGTGATCTCTGGTGCTCCGGAAGGGTAAGCAGATCCTGCTCCACATGTGGCACCCGTCGTGTTGCTTATGTGATAACAAATCCGGTAAATAGTCTAATTCGGTAGGTCACATCCATGAAAGGGAAGGGATTGTAGTTACGACGTAAGGAACATATCCGATATCTATCAAATATATACTAATATATTCCATTCTCAATTTTATTTAATATACCATCTTTTTACTCTATGAGATTTATGATAATAAGGGGGAGGGACAATGGGGGGAAAATTGGGGCTCATAACAGGATTCTGTCCTCAAGCACATATGATTAAAATAGCAATACTTAACATGTTACATAAGTTAGGCAAATATTTGAAGTCAATGAACCATAACTGAGGTACATGGCTAAACAATCTCCATATAAATGAGTTGTGCCAATGCTAATTAAACTGAATACCAAATATCATTGACTTATAATAAGTCATTCCCCTTTTAAAACAAACCTAAACACAAACATTAACTTGTAAACTATGAAAAAGTTTCAAAGTCGATGAACCATGAAGAGGGGTTGGAGCTATGTTAAATATTATAAATAACAATAAATTTGCATATCTATTATCAATGACTTTAAATTTGCAGTTCATCTTAAAATGATCTAATCACAAACTAATACATGTAAGCTAAGCAAAAGCTTTAAAGTCAATAGACCATGACTGAGGTGCAGAGCCAAATAATCTCCATAGAAATGAGATATGCCGATGCTTACAAAACTGCATATTAAATATAATTGAATTGACCTACCACTTATGGTTCCCCATGAACTGACCTAATCACAAACAAATACATGTCAAATAGGCAAAAGCTTCAAAGTCAATAGACCATGGCTGAGGGGGCGTAGCCAAATAATAACCATGGAATTGCGATGTGCCAATGCTAATACAACTGCATACCAAATATCATTGACTACCACTCATGGTTCACCACAAATTAGACCTAATAACAAACTAATACATTGTTGATGCCGTTCCTGGAAACAGCATACCTATGTCTCCCTTTTTGACTCCATCAGTATATAGTATCAATTTTAATTTCTTAATTTTTACCTAACCTCACCTAAGTACATCCTTAATTGTAATAGATATTGGATGTGAAACATAGTATTATCCTATACTGTATGCTTTGGGTTTTAATAACAAATTATTTCAAACATCAAATGTATTTATAATCACTTGATACACAATTATAGTCACATTTAGGATTACACATGCTAAAATGTCTCTCCTCCTTTACTGACCAAAATTAATTTTCATACCGAATCATTTAGATCAAGGTTTTACTAAAAGTAACAACACAAGAAGTTCATTATAAATGAAAACAAGATCATGGCGAGATGAACCTATTGCCAAACTGGCATGTACATTTTCAAATCTTTCTATACATTATTAAAAATTACCTATTGGTTAAAGTCTCTTAGAAACAGACCTCATAACAAAATTTTGTGAAACCAATAAACCTGGAATATGAGGTCGAGATAAGATGAACCATGCCAGACAGACATATATACCTTATAATCTTTCTATATACCAAATAGAGCTCATTATTGTCTCTGTAAATATGACTAAATTTAATGTTTACCAATGAACAATGAAAATGAGGTCAAGGTCAGGTGAACCATGCCAGACTGATATATTTATTATCCATTATTCTATACACAAAATAGAGTTGATCTATTGCGAAAAGTATGTAAGAAACAGAACATAAATGGCATCTCAATTTTGAGCATTGATCCATGAAATGAGGTCAAAGTCAGGTAAATTTCTAATAAATGAGGTACATATGCAAGACAGAAACTTCATAACAATTTACAATGCCACAAGATAAGCATCTATATGTCTTACTTTTGTGACATTTATCAGCAGAATGATTGAAATCATATGTTAAAATGTGTAACCATCAAAGAGTGAGTTTTGCACTGATTATGTCTAAATATTATAAGAAAAAAACCCATTGAAGTATGTTTTTGAATATGGAAAGCCTCCAAAATTACTCAAATCTTAAATAAAAGAGTAAGTGCACAACTTCACGTCCAAATGAAGAATCTGTCAAAAATTTCTTTGACACATTTTGTAGTTTATATATTTATTATAAATACATATTCAATAATATTGCACTTCATGAAATAACAAACATACGAAACAATTATAAACATTGAAAAGCAAATGATGGCAAACTTAGACAATAAATGTAAATAACAAAGAAAGCACTATGAATTAAATTCTTTGATATATTGTCAATTTGAACATTCATTAAATTTTGCTATATCTTGAATTGCTCTTCTAGTTATGACATAGCGAGTTCAGAGAAAATGTTGGGTAATTTGAACATTCGTTAAATTTTGCTATATCTTGAATTGCTTTTCTAGTTATAACATAGCTAGTTCAGAGAAAATGCCTTTAGGTTTATGACATAGCAAGTTCAGAGAATATGCCTTTGGGTTTTGGTCGTAGTGGATCGTCTTCTCCAACAATATCCTGAACCATCTACAATACAAAAGAAATATTACACCAATTGATGATGACATCATGTCTAGAGTATAAATTATAAGCCTGGTATCTTTGATAATTATTTACACCACTGGGTCCATGCCACTGCTGGTGGACATTTCGTCCCAGAGGGTATCATCAGCCCAGTAGTCAGCACTTTGGTGTTTGTTTGCAAAAGCATGAATTATTCAAAATACTAAGGATTTTCTTATCCCTGGCATAGATTACCTTAGCTGTATTTGGCACAACTTTTTTAAATTTTGGAGCCATAATGCTATTTAACTTTGTACTTGTTTGGCTTTATCAATATGCTGATCTTAGCGTCCCTGATGAGTCTATAAATGTAGACTGACTGGCGTATCAAATTATAAGCCTGGTTAAATTGATAACTACATAGATAAGATAGCTGACTAAGAGGTAATTTTTTCTTTGTCAAATATTAGATGCTTTTGAAACTGTGGCATGATTTTTCATCATTTAAGGGGGCTCCTGGGTATAAATCAATTTTTTTTTCTAATATAGGATTTGGCTATATTTTTTTATAAATGAACTTTATCATATACTTAAAAGAAAAATGAAATAAAAAAATGGGGTCACCGTTAATTTAAGCTCACAATTTGCCTCCGGAAGAAGCAAACATTTTTGTTAATGTCCTTTTTTTCTGTTGAACTAATAGGAGAAATAGAGGTAATATCGAAATAAAAAAATAACCTAATTACAGAAATCGCTTAAATTTTACAATTATTTAGTTTATGTACAGCTTATATGAAAACAATAATAAAAATTATAGGTCACCGATGAGTTAAAAAAGATATTTCAAATTTAATGCAAAAAAATGGCATTTTTGCACCAAAGGGAGATAATTTGGAGCTTTTTCATAATATAAACATTTTAAAGTCATCTGGGGCCAAACCGAATCGATTTTTTGGGTTGATTTTTTGTACCATATCATAAAGTAATAACTGATAGTGTAATAAATAAAATTTGTAATGAAAAAATAAAGGTTCAATTTTTTGCTGAAACTTTTATACCCACGAGCCACCTTAAATCATGGGTAATATGTTTACATTTTGTGTCTTCCAGATATCTTCATTATGGATAATCAGTACTTTTCAAGTTCATTTGTTTTGTGTGACACTACATTTGATTTTCAGTTTATTAATCATTACTACCAAATTATTGAATTTTGTTTTTTATTTGCATTTTTGGATTTCTAGGAAACGTCAAAAAAATATTATTTATCATTCATCTTTTGAAAGGACTGCTTTTTGATGGTTTGTTATTGTTGAGAAACCTTGTGTGCAAATCCTTATCACCCAAGAACAGTTCAAACTGAAATTATCGTTAATATTTATTTTTAAATGAAACATTTATTTGTGTTCAGAAATCTTTCAAACAAGTCTGCTGCAATACCAAAACATGAAATTGCAACACAGCTCTGACCTAGCTAAAAAATTATATCTCTTAATAATGCTCAACTATTTGTATTGACAATACTGAAAACAACAATGCTTCAACTCTTATCAACCTATAACAGTTTTATATAATTTGAACATTTAGACAATTAAATATGCTTTTTTTTAGAATAATCTATCATTTACTCCTGATTAAAAACATCATTATTGTAGAAATAAACCATTTTTTACATTTTTCCTTTCACAATCATTAAGATGTTAAAGATAGAGCATCTTAAGGATGTTCGCTGCTCAGTTTCAAAATAAATAACTTTTCATAAAACTAGTAAGTATTGATAGGGAATAAATTGAGGAATCAAAAATGCAAAAAAAATATAGGAGTCAATGTGCTTGTTTTCGAGATATTAGCCATCAGAATTTTGGCGGGAAAATGTTCTCTCTTGATTTTTCATAGCTTTATCATTGACCAGTTAAAAATCTCAAATACTATTAAAAAATAAATAAAAGTTTATAAGACTTTTACAAATGACTTATAATTATACATGTAAAATCTTTATAAAAAGAAAAATGGGGGTTCATGGAGAAAATTTTTTAAGGCATTCAAATGGATAAAACCAGAGGATTCCGAAAATCTGACAAAAATTCCAAAACATGACAAGCAGACATCCTTAATGATTGTGAAAATAAAAATGTCTACCATATAGTTAAGAAGAAAAATTAAGAAACTGAAGATAGCCAAAGGCTGATATGTCTTGAAAATTAGTTTATTACTAAGATAATGTAGTAATATGTTCCCTATTGGAATTTTTTAAAACAAGGTAAAAATATCAATTTAAGATTACCAAAAATATCTGATTTTTACATCTTACTGTCTGTAGCGGTCTGTTTATTAAATTGATAAAATTTATCCAATGAAAGGACAAAAAAAAAAAAAAAATAAAAAAAAAGATGAATTTTCAAAGGGCTAAAATTATCCATACCTGTCTTGCATCAGCTCTATTCATGTCTCCTCTCAATACCAACAAACTGATCAGGTGTTCTACACGTATATCAGGGTACTTCTTCACAACTCCCTATATACAGAGATAAATTGTTATACATACATATGTGCCTTTATCACAATACATGTAGTGTACATAACAACTTCTTATACTTACTGTCAGAACTATATTTTTTGATAGTAATACATGTATAAACCATTACATTTTAAATTAAAATAAAGGTTCATAACTGCAATTCATATTAACTCTTATTCAAATGAATTTATTGTTCTTTAGATTCACATGCTCCTTACAAATGGTTAAAATTTTGAAATATAAAACAATCATTTTATAATTTCATTCAATTTCAAACAAGGGAAACTCAAGTTACCACCTGGGATCAATTGCCCCTCAACCAAATGTATTATTACTAACAGTGACCATGAACTTTGACATATTGACCCAAAAACCAATATGATTCTTACACACCCCTTTATCTTCCATTTATATTAGATTTATTCTAATCAAGCAGAGAATACTCAAGTAATTATCAGGAAACCATTTGTTTCATACCCACAGATTGATGGAGGGACAGACTGGCATATGGACAAACAATGACCAAATTCTTCGAGAAGAAAACAATCATTCAATATGCTATATGTTCCAGACCATATGAGTATTTGGACCGTATACGTATACTCGTACAGTCCGACCATACAGGTACGGTCTGACCGTATGAGAATACATGTATGGTCCAGTACGAGCTGACCATACATGTTATTGGATCATATGGGTTAAATTTAAACAAACATTTATGACAATCTTTATTTTTAGTTTTACAAATAGTTATTATTACAATAACTAGTAGATGGATAAAATGAACAAACGAACAATTGAAACAAGTGAAACTGCCAGTTACTGCTCACTGATGATACTCCCGCCACAAGTGGATAATTTTAATAGTGTAAAAATATGCAAGTGTTAGGTTAACAGGAAATTGTTGAGTGATGAATCTGAAAACGCATCACACGGTAAAGCTGGCTTGTATAAATCCTGAAACCAAACTTCAGAAATCCTTGTATTGTAGTTCCTGAGAAAAATGCGACAAAAAATATTCATGGGACAGATGGATGGACGGATGGACTGACGGACAGACAGAGGTAAAACAGTATACCCCCCTTTTTTCAAAGCGGGGGTATAATTAAATATTTGTTTAATTGTATATCTGAATCCTATTTTGGCACTCTCGTCTAAGGTGACACTTGCTACCACAAGTTACGTAATATGTTCATAAATATACAGTTTTTATTTCAATTACCATTGAACTTTTTTTTATAATAATTTGAGAGTTAAGTTATGTTGATCTTTTATATGCATTTGTATCTAATAAACTTGACCAACTTCCTAATATCAGTCAGACCGTACGCGTACGGTCCGACAGTATGAGTATTTTGAAAAAATACGCATACGGCCCAGACCGTACACGTACTGTCCAAATACTCATACGGTCTGGAACATATACATGTAGTTGACCTAACTTAATGAAACTGAGAAACAGACCTCACCACGTACTCAAAATTTACCAAAATATCAATTCCAACGAGAAAATTAAAGGTCTTATTTATGTACGAAACAAACAATAGAAAAAAAGGATATACAGTAAAAAAAAACAAAAAAACAGTCAGTTGCAGGCTCTTGACTAGGGAGAATCTCATACAGAATGCGGTGGAGTTAAATGTTAGTGTGCATCCAATACTTCATCCATTTTTAAAAGAATTTGATGTTGATTGCATATTTGATAGCTGATAGCTTCTGCGTGAATAATACCTACTTAGTGACAGCAATTGAAAAAAACAACAAAAAACAATATTATACAAATTTCAATGTGCATGGCACATTTTTTTAGGAATCAAGCACACTTTCTTTACCATTAATTATTCATGTGTCATACTGTGTTTTACCTTACATATCAATAAATTAAAATAATGGTCAAATCATGCATATTTAAATTTTATATACTGTCAGCTTACCATAATTTCTAAAGATATCATAGATGTATCCTTCAGCTTCAGTACCTCTGCCAGTACTGGTAATACATTGAATATATTCTGTGTCTGTAAAAATAGGAGTAAAGTAACAGATAAAATAGAGGCTCTAAAGAGCCTGTGTCGCTCACCTTGGTCCATGTGAATATTAAACAATGGACACAGATGGATTCATGACAAAATTGTGTTTTGGTGATGGTGATTTGTTTGTAGATCTTACTTTACTAAACATTCTTGCTGCTTACAATTATCTCTATCTATAACAGTACTTTCTGTGGAAAATGTTATTGAAAATCTTCAAATTTTAAGAAAATTGTTAAAAATTGACTATGAAGGGCAATAACTCCTTAGGGGGTCAATTGACTATTTTGGTCATAGTGACTTATTTTTAGTTCTTACTTTGCTGTACATTATTGCTGTTTACAGTTTATCTCTATCTATAATAATATTCAAGATAATAACAAAAAAACAGCAAAATTTCCTCAAAATTACCAATTCAGGGGCAGCAACCTAACAACCGATTATCCGATTCATCTGAAAATTCCAGGGCAGATAGATCGTGACCTGATCAACAATTTTACTTCCTGTCAGATTTGCTCTTTATGCTTTGGTTTTTGAGTTATAAGCCAAAAACTGCATTTTACCCCCATGTTCTATTTTTAGCCATGACGGCCATCTTGGTTTGTTGGCCGAGTTACCGGACACATTTTTTAAACTAGATACCCCAATGATGATTATGGCCAAGTTTGGTTAAATTTGGCCCAGTAGTTTCAGAGGAGAAGATTTTTCTAAAAGATTACTAAGATTTACGAAAAATGGTTAAAAATTGACTATAAAGGGCAATAACTCCTAAAGTGGTAAACTGACCATTATGATCATGTTAACTTATTTGTAGATCTTACTTTGCTGAACATTATTGCTGTTTACAGTTTATCTCTATCTATAATAATATTCAAGATAATAACCAAAAACAGCAAAATTTCCTTAAAATTACCATTTCAGGGGCAGCAACCCAACAACGAAATGTCCGATTCATCTGAAAATTCCAGGGCAGATAGATCTTGACCTGATGAACAATATTACCCCATGTCAGATTTGCTCTAAATGCTTTGGTTTTTGAGTTATAAGCCAAAAACTGCATTTTACCCCTATGTTCTATTTTTAGCCATGGCGGCCATCTTGGTTGGTTGGCCGGGTCACTGGACACATTTTTTAAACTAGATACCCCAATGATGATTGTGGCCAAGTTTGGTTAAATTTGGCCCAGTAGTTTCAGAGGAGAAGATTTTTGTAAAAGTTAACGCAGGTCGACGACGACGGACGACGACGACGGACGCCGGACGCCAAGTGATGAGAAAAGCTCACTTGGCCTTTCGGCCAAGTGAGCTAAAAATGTATTATTCAGTTTTGTATAAGAAATAAAATGTCTGCCTTAAACACAATCACTGAACAATTCTTAATAACTTTAAAAGTATTATTATTGGTAAAGTCATTTTTTTCTATATCTGATCATGTACTGTAGTTTCTCCAGACATTCATGCTTTTTAATCAACATAAAATTAAGTGTATCAGATAAACATTTTTTTTTTTATATAAATAAGGCCGTAAGTTTTCTCGTTTGAATTGTTTTACATTGTCTTATCGGGGCCTTTTATAGCTGACTGGGCTTTGCTCATTGTTGAAGGCCATACAGTGACCTATAGTTGTTAATGTCTGTGTCATTTTGGTCTCTTGTGGACAGTTGTCTCATTGGCAATCATACCACATGTTCTTTTTTATATATACCAAAGCAATGTCCTCTGTCATAGGTTGGGCATTAAAACAGCTTTTAATGCATTATATGTTACCTTTCAATACCAGTATTGTTTTGGCTTTAGTCTCATGTATATATTCTCCATATCTCCCTTTACTCAAAACTCAAATGTTACACAAAAGTTTAAAATGCTTTTTTATATATTAAATCTGCATTACAACAGCATCTGAATATATATATTTTTTTAAAAAGCAACTTAACCAAATGTTACTGTTTCATAGAATATAAAGATTCACTTTCCACTGAAATTTTGAATTTAAGTAGCATATAAGCAAAAGGTCAGTGCTACTTGGAAGAAAAATGTTGGTACAATGTGCATGTTCTAGGTTTTGGTATGGCCTGTATATAGAACTTATTCTGATAGAAATAGATTGCCATGCAAGTATCAATTTTATCATTTATTTTCTACATAAACAACATTTTTACAAATATTTATTTTTTCATGCAAATAAGTATACACTTAAACTTCTAATAGATGTAAACACCAAAATTTCTTATTGATTTAATAAAATATTTGCAAAATATTGATTAAACAATAAATTTGCATAATACATTGATTTAACAATAAATTTGCATACATTGATTTAACAATAAATTTGCATTATGTTGATTTAACAATAAATTTGCATAACATTGATTTAACAATAAATTTGCATAATGCTACTTTAACAATAAATTGGCATAATATTGATTTAACAATAAATATTGATTTAAAAATAAATTTTGATAATATTGATTTAACAATGAATTTGCATAAAATTAACTTATTTGTTATGTGTGAAGAAATTGTTGTGAAAGAAAAGAAGATGATGTTGTTATATAAAAGGACTTGTCTTGTATATGTAGGTCATGCATTGGAGGTCATGGCACAACAGACATATGCCAGAGAGACTGCTTTGTACTACATTATAATTTACTGTATTTTCTTTCATTATTTTAAATATTGAGTTATGAACTTCTTTATAAAGTTGAATTTTTCTTCTTCAAAAATTTCTAATCCATTAATTTCCAAAACAAACCATCATGTTTATTCCTAATAATCATAAAGTTGGTATGTACTCAAAATCAATAAATAATTACTTCAAAAATTATTGTGATTTTGACATTTTAGACCAAAATGTGATTTTAATTTTTGTGATATTGAGAAAAAAACCTGCTCCATTAAAAATTACAAAATGCTAGTTAAAATAATTACATTTACAACACATTTTCACAATAACAAAAACATCCCAACAATTTCTGAATTAAAAGTAAAGATGAGAATTTGTTTTGGTCCTATTTTTTTAATAAATATATGTTTTACAAACAATTTTAAAACAAGCATGATTTTTCATGAACTATGTAAAGACATATTCATAATGAGCAAATAATCAAATAATTAATGAAGAGAAAATATAATAAACCAAATGTAATACAAAAACAGATATACAAATTTTGGAATTATTTAATAGGAAATACAACAAGATATACACTTACTGGCTCAGATCCCTAAAAATACATGTTTTAATGTATATTTTTACTAATACATTTGTGCTATATGTACAACTGTTAAACTGAATCCTTCGGAAGTATCAAATTTAGATTTTTTCTTATAAAGATAAACCCAAAATATTCAGTCACCGAAATTGTTTATCTAAATAAACAAATCTCCAGAACTTTCTTTTTATTAATGAGTTACAGCAGTTAACCTGAGGTCAGTTGGCTAAAATGATGTCATTGAACAATCAACTCTTACTGTGATATAACATAAGCATTGTTACTTCTGAAATGTACAGAAAATGCATGAATTTGAAATCGTCAGAGGAGTTCACACATAATCTGTCCTTAACGGCATACCATAGAACAGGGATCTTGCATTGAATTTCCCCTGAAATTTTGACACTTAGTTCAATAGAAATTGTATTCTACAAGAATACAAAGAAAAATTTTCAAGATACTTTAGATTTATTCAACGAAGGAAAAACATGAAATATCAATATCAGGGTTTCCCCTGGGTCAATTAATTTCTTCGCCACCTCTTTCGCCACTTTTTAATTTTTTCGCCAAGTAACATTATATATTTTTTGTTTATATAACTCGTAAAATATATTTCTTTCATCAAATTCTTTCGCCAATGATGAATTTTAATCGCCAAAATTATTATTTTTTTCGCAAATTGCAAAAAGGCGACCGCCAGCGGAAACCCTGATCAATATTCAATATTTCAAAAATGAGCACATTATTATGACAACTTTTATAACTTTCGACCCTCTTGTAGATTTCTCCTACTGTAATAAATGACATTCCATTTCACATGCAACTGCTTTCAAATTATTGCAATCAGATTTTATAAAATCAATGGTTTTTCCACAAATTTGGAATATCTATCATTTGCAATGTGGAAAAAAAATGAGAAGAAATCACTAAAAACGGATGTTTTTTTTCTATCTGAACCTTCTTCCAAATCGTACGACCTGAAGTTTAAAAAAATACATTCTCAAACATATTTGTTAGGTAAAAAAACAATCTATTACTGTGAATTCATCATTTCTTGTGGGAAACCATTTTTTTGTGTATTTCTTGGATAAAGTTTAACCTTAAATTTGAATGTACAACAAAGTACCAATTTCAAATTGGCTTGTAAGCAGGGATTGGCAAAGACATGAAATTAGATATCAACAAAAATACAACCTTTCCACAATCCACAATAAATTGGTACTCACAAAAATAAATGAATACATATTATTTGAGAAAAAAATAAACTGTTTGAATTTCGATTCATCTTGTTGATTTGAAATCAGTAAGCAAGCACCAAATTTATTTTCATATAATTATACATACTACTTTGGAAGTACCATATTTCTGGAAAAGTTCCCCAAGCTGGGATCCCTCTTTAATCAATTTTTCCGCAGCTGCTTTTCTTTCATCGTAAGTTTTAAACTGCAATTTTCTGTAAATGATTTAAACACAGGTTACTATAAATATCTATAAAATCACATAATTAACCCCAGCACCTGGTGTTGATTCATAACCTGACTGGTTTCTGTCCCTCACAGACCTTCTTCAGAAGCGGTACAAAAAGTTCTATTCAAAGTTTTGTGTTTAGATAACTCTGATTTTGAAATATCATTATTATATTACTCATCAGATTAAGTAAATGCCATTTACATACTTTTTTACAATTCTTTTCTGTAATACTGTCTTGGTGCTATTTAGTTTACTATTGTGATTACAACTGTAGCAGGCATTTCAACCAGTGACATGATTATTTTCTTTTTGGGGTAGGAATAAGTAGATTACCCATACATTGCCATAGTCCTTTAGATTTTAAAACAGCCAATCAAAAAGTTGAATAGGCTTAGCAGCAGTAAAAAGCTTTTGCTTGGACAAATTTATTATTTTCTAACAGTGTATTAGTAGTTTTATTGCTCTCCTTTTTTCTCATTCTAGATGTCAGTAAGTGGAGAATGCGTCTATTAGACACACTTGCATATAATTTTATAAAGGGCATAATTCAAGAATGGTATAAGTGACGCCATCCAAATTTGCACTTTATATGGTAATAGCCATTGTGTATAAGTTTCATAATATTTTGTAGAGACAAACTTAAGTCAGAAAAGGAAACTACTTTTGGGACATGCGTACGTATCCACAAGGGGGCAAAAAAACTTAATACTCTTTGACCTACTTAGTAAATAGTGATTTAAGAAAATCTATAAGTACTCGTTTGACTTACTTAGTAAAGAGTGATTTAAGAAACTCTATAAGTACTCGTTTCTGTCCTGCTTCAACGACTTCACCATTAAACCTTGGCTTTAAATGTACAAAGTCATTACTATAATCAGCCCATGTGGCACAGATGATATCTACTGCATGTGTTCCTGTTAACCTATTAATAATAACATTCCAACAAGTTATCGACATAAAGAGATGGAGTAGACAGTATTGTAGGCTAAAGGTTTTCTCTTTTATTAGTAAAATTTCCCTCTAATTTTCAATTCAGTACTGTGAAACATTAATAGCTACCAATAGTACAAGCTAAATTAACACACTTTCATCTAATGCATTCTGGGTAATAATTTACAAAAGTGTACACCTTCCGCTATTTTATGCTTAGGTCGGGTTGTTGTTTCTTTGAAACAATCCCCTTTTTTCTTTCTCAATTTTACACTAACTATATATATTGGTAAACATTTTCATTAACAATGAAAACCTTAAACATTAGAATATTTGTAATCTTCAACGCGTAAAGGAGTAGGTCCGGTAAGACCCCTTTTTGGCCCCAAAATATAACAGTTTTACAAAATTGTTAAAATGTAAACTTTTAGTCATTTATTGGACAGTTGAATGCTTCTCCTACATAAATATGGGCTGTTTTTGACAATACAATGCATATATATCGGGTTGTAGCACCATTAAGTCATGCTAAATTACTGAAATCTTCATAATTCTAGCATTTAAGTTAAATTTTAGACGGTTTCCTTGTAAAACGAAAGTGGCCGCATTCGTGTTCATCCTTAATATTGAAATGTAAGTTGTATTTTATGATAATACATAACATATATAAAGGTTGTGGATGAACACGGATGCGGCCACTTTCATTTTTGACAAAAACCATCTGAAAAGTGACGGTTTTTGGCATATTTGAGAGATTTTTCATATTTGAGCTTGAATCGGATCGTTTTTAATGACTAAATCAGTTAAAATCTTTCACTTATACTAATTAAATCAAGTGAAATAGACACTTAAGTCTTCAAAAAGTGGTCAAAATCTTTCGTCCGATGAAACTGAAATTTGAGGCCAAAATGAGTCCTTACCGGACCTACTCCTTTCACAATTAACAGTAATTCTTCAGTTATGCAGGTATGAAATGTTAATAAACAATGAGCAATGCAAGTTTTAGATACTGGTTACCAGATTTGGACCAAAATGATGAAGTGTTGATAAGCAGACTTACCAGTTTTTTGTGAGTATTTCCTCTAAACATTTACTGTTCTTTAAGTCAATAAACACCTCTTCTATAATAATTCTTGTTCTGGAGAAAAAAACATATCAATTAGTAATTTGTAAATTTTTTACAGCAGGTAATATTTAACAACAAACACAAGGGAACTGTGATTGATTTGTTTTGTGTTTTATACACACTAAAAAATACATTAGCTGTGTTGTAAGTTTCTTAATTTTGATTCAGTGTTTTTGTTGTATATAGATATAAGAAGATATGGTATGAGTGCCAATGAGACAACTCTCCATCCAAGTCACAACTGTTATAGATCAAAGGTACATTGTTCAACACAGAGCCTTGGCTCACACTGAATAGCAGCGTCCCAAAAATGAGCATGAATTAAAAGCTGAAATATATTAGCTACACATGCTTTCAAATATTTGCACTAGTTTTGTGTACTCATCACCACAAATTAATCTTAATATAAAGCTGTGAATTTTCTGATGTTCAATTTCATTGGCCGTGTATCTAATCATTGCATAAAGAATGAGAGTTAGAATAGTTAAAATAGTAATTTCATTTTGCAAAACAAAACAATATATAGATAAAACTGCTTGCGGTAAATTTATATACGATATAGTTTTTAAAGTTGGTATCAATAAATTGTTGAAATCTATCTTTTACTTACCCTATTTTAGCTATTTTTAGAAAGGTGTCATTAAGTTTCTGAAATCTATCTTTTCGTATATTTTCCTCATCTTCCTCAAAATCTTCTTTCAAATAGCGATTTCTCAGTTGTTTCATGTACTCTCCAAAAGACAAACTGTTGTTTATATTGGCTATCTACAAACAAAACATAACAAATTTAGTTTATAATTCCATATGAAATCAAGTACATGTATAACCTTTAACCAGATCAAGTTCAGAATAAATGTAGCTTTGTACATAATTCTTAAACGAGAAAGAAATATAAAAGTAGTCATCAAACTGCATTTTCTAACACTAGATTTGTTACTCTGATGTTATTTTGTTATTTCTTTGAAATTGAACTGAAAGGGTCCTAAACTATACATAATCAAATACAATTTAAGAATTATAGTATGTAGCTTTTTGTAAGCTTTCTTAACTTTTGTCTGACATATGTCCTTGGTGCAAGTCTGCTGGCACTACATATATATTTGTTATGCATTGTCATAGGTTTAAGAGAAATTGATCTTAAGAATTTCTATATCCAACAATCATTATGAGTCATCCTTCTCTCATTTGGAATTACAATATACTGCAAATCAACTCATGTTTGCAAGCGATTTATTTTTGAGACTTTCAAGAGTATAAAAATAATGTATTAAAAGTTGCAAATATATTAATGGCTGTACAGTTGCCTATAATTGTTTACTTCTACTCCATTTAAACTGTGGTTGATTATTGTCTCATTGGCAATCTAACCTCATCTCCTTGTTTTATTAACATGGATCCTGCCTTATATAAATCTACAGCAAATTGGACAATCACAAAATGTAAATTGCAGTGAAGTCAACTTGAAAGAGCTGAATGCGAAAAAAAAAAAGAAAAAAAAAAAAGAATTGGGATAATTGGTTGGTTTCAATTTTCATTAATTTTCATGATTTTTAAAACATCTATTTTTTCCAAATTTTAAAAATAAACAATACATTTCTAGATTTTGTATAAAAATCTTTCCAATTTTATTAGATCAACAAAGTAACATTTTTTTGGGGCAAATTTTAAAGGTCAAATATAATGACCATATATATATATGTAATTTCAAAAATGTCTTACACAGAAAAAGTCATTTTAAACAAGATACATGCATTCTGTTGTCTGCTCTATGGTCGGGTTGTTGTCGCTTTGACACATTCCCCATTTCCTTTCTCAATTTTATTCTTCTTGCTTCAGTGGTTCTATATTTTCTAACAGATTAGTTATTTCAAAAGTGCAATTCAAACAGATGAAATATACAGAATAATATATTTGAATTCTTCTAGTAAGCACCACCTACCATATAATGTAAAAAGAATTTGATTTCTGATCTGTCTTGTAAATGTCTGTCTTTGTAACTTTCTATCTCAGCTGAAATTGAAGAAAATATAAATTTTGCATCTGTAATTATGTAATTGTAGGAAGAAAGATTAGTTTTTGATCCTATTATCAATAATTTAATTAAGGATGTAACAGGTCTTCTGATTGCCTGAAAGTTCTTTTTATCAGCTCATAGTTATATATAGACATAACTTTGTCATGTGACCGTGACATTATCAAAGTTTTTTAAATGATCTACTTCCTTAAAAATGAAATCTTGAAACTGTTTATTTTTCTAACTTAAACTTCTCATGTGGAACTTGGATAAACCCAAATAGAGGTCAAATCAATCATGCTGATTCCAAGAAATAAAGATTGTTTAAAATAGCTCTACACAAATTTAAATTATCCACTTTTCAGAAGTGGGTGGAACATGAATGGCTTGTGTTGTAAATTTGGTGATTTTTCCAATGTTTTTATTCATGTATTTGATCTTAAAACTTGATCTTTCCACTTTCTTATTTTCTCAAATTTGTAGAAAAATAAGTAAAAGGGTAAGTGAAGCAATAAAAGTAATTGATTTCAGATTTTAGCACAGGTCTCATCTGTTTTGAAAATCGCCGTTTCAGAATCTAATGCATCCTGGGTAATATTTTCAAAAGTATACTCCAAAACATCGTGTTTGGTTTAAAATGTCATTAACAAATCATTTTGGGCTAGGAACAATGAAATTACCCATGATTCTTTAGATTCTAAAAAGTCAACAGGTGAAGTTTAGTAATTCAGACAATTTTGTGATTATTTATTTCCCTTATCTTGTCATATCAGAATGGTTAAGTTTCAACAGTAACAAATCTTTCCGGCATACATTTTCAATTCAAAACAGTCAAATTCTTTTTTAAATCAATCAGTCAGGGGAAAGTGTATTTCATATTCATATACTTTATTGCAACAATTGAAACCCTGACAGGTTAAAATGTAAACATAATATACACAAAAAACATACAATACATGAAAAAGGTGCTAAACAAGTCAAGTATATGATAAACTTGTTAAGAAATTAGGAAAATATTTTTAAAGAGAACATTTCTAAGGTTGTCCATTCTTGATTAAGATTATAAAACAATGTTGACTGCTGTATATTTGACATTTTTACCTATTATGTCTGTTTTGTTCACACATCGTTGTCAATATAATGGAATATGATGCGAATGTCATACAAGTGAGAGGTTCAGCTAGCTATAAAACCAGGTTTAATCCACCATTTTCTACATAAGAAAATGCCTGTACCAAGTCAGGAATATGACAGTTGTTATCAATTTGTTTGATGATTTTGAGCTTTTGATTTTACCATTTGATTAGTGACTTTCTGTTTTAAATTTTTTTCGTAGTTTAGTATTTTTGTGATTTAACTTAAAATATCAAACCTATATAATCCTTAGAGAATAAGTTAAGTTCATCAGCAAACAGTTCCAATACTTTCTTTACAAGATCTTCACTAATTAATCTGGTAACTTGAAGCTAGAAAATAACAAAATCAAAAACTTAAATCAATTTTTTGAAAATGAACTTTTCTTTGTTGCTATAATTCTACAATACTCGAATGCTACTGAAATGCACTAAAGCTTTATCGAGCTAGCTATAGATGGAAGGTTCATCACTTTAGTAGTCAGTACTCCGGTACTGACATGATTACTAATCAATAACATAACTTTACAAAATTGCCGCTTATAAATTTTAAAATTATAAGGTTTTTACTCTCTCAGGCAAGGTTGGATTTGAATTTGTTTTGGATGCTGTTTGATTATATAGCTCTTCAACTGTTATGGTTCTTATACATCCTCAGCTTCCTCAGCTTTTGAATATTCAGTATTGATGTGATTAACAAAGTGTTTTTGAGTAAAAAAAATTTATACAACACACATATTGTAAAAGGGTTTATTTAAATAAATCTAAATTCAAAGAATTTAAAGGATAAACCTGCTTGTCAGTTTTTATATTTGAAGTTTTTCCAACAATTCTGATCTTCCTTAAATATGAAAATTACACAAGGGTATATAATTCAGTGTTCTCCACAGGACTTTAAAGCACTGTGGTACCCTGGTGCTATATTTTCTACCATGGTTCTATCTTGGATGATTTTATAATAGATATACAGGGGCCATGGTGCTATATGTTTTTGGACAACAGTCAGTGCTATACTAATTTCCATGGTGCTATTTTAAAATTCTGGGGAAAACACTGACTATGTTCATGATTATTTCAGGGGGAAAAAAAAGCAGTAGCTAATTCATACAGTGTATGGGTACCATACTTACATTTTGTTCCATCATCTGGAATATAATAACAGGTAGAGATGTAGAATAATAACCATCCCCATCAGCATCTGGGTGTTCTACTCTAAACCAGTCCTGTAAAGACATAGACATGATAGGTTTAAGGATGTTTGCTCCTCCTTTTTTTTATTTTTTGTCAGATTTTCGGAATCCTCTGGTTTTATCCATGTATTGTCATTAAAAAAATTTGCCCACTAACCTCTTCTTTTCTTTTCATAATTTTATTACATAAAGTTTAAAAAGCCATATTTGAAAATTTTATAAAATTCTTGTTATTTTTCATAGTTTTTGAAACGAATAAGGTGCCAATGTTAAAGATATGAAAAGCCTAGAGAGAATTATTTCCCGCCAAATTTTCAATGGCTTATATCTCGAAAACGAGCACACGGACCCCCCATTTTTTTCTTCTTTTTTAGTTTTTTTATCTATATACTATCGATTCATAATAGTCTTTAAAAAAGCTTGTTATTTTTTAACAGAGTAGCGAACATCCTTCAGATGATGTGGTTATTTGTGGTATGAGTGCCGATGAGACAACTTTCCATCCAAGTCACAATTTGTTAAAAGTACAAAAACAACAAAGTCATGAAACTTATGACTATATCAGTTACACACACCTACAGGATAGCATATTCAAATCAGTGCTTTGCCTTGCAGATATTAGTAAAAAACACATTATAGATGTACTTTACAACAAAGTGTAACCAAAATTGAATGTAAGTGTTTACTAAGAATTTGTCTCTATTCTTTGTTAAAAATCATATTTAAAAAAAAATGGTTGATTGGGTAATTGTTGGTGGAGGAAGCCAGAGCACCCCAGAGAAACACCAACAATCAGTAGGAAAATTTACAATCAACACTTTTACACCCCAACAAAATTACAAAAAGAAGCATTCATTTCTTAAGTGATTTTAGAAGAAAAATAAACAACAAACCTTTTTATCCTGAACTAATGAATTCTTCATCCATTCCATAATATTAAATTTCATAGTTCTTAAGTACCTAAACATATATCATTATATTTCAATTCAATTCAAATCTTTATTGCCATAAAACTACATATTTATAGTATGTGATGCAACATAACAAAATGAAAATAAAAATAACAACAAGATCATTAATATACACAATAACAGTAAATATTTTAAGAGTCCCCTGTTCTCAGTTCAATAGACTGTTTTAAAAAGGATCCTAGCTTATTTACCTGAATGTGTGAAATTGGGTTGAGTATATATGTTATTTTATCTATGTCATTTAAATTTATAAAGTGGATATTCTCATTTATCAAAAAATCTAAATAAACTTTTCTATTATTATGGTTTCTATTACAATATAAAAAGAAATGAATTTCATCTTCAATTTGTTTACAGTTTTTGCATAATCTTTCTTCTCTTGGTATTTTAAGGTATCTTCCCTTTTCTATTAATAAATTATGGCCACTTAATCTAAATTTTGTTATCAGTTTTCTGAATTCAAGTTTTGAGCAAGTTAAATATTTTTCTTCTGTGTTATTGATTTTTACATGTTTATAAATAGTGAGTTTGCTGTTATCCTTTATATCTGATAGTTTATCATTTACTAGTTTTTCATAAAAATGCTTCAATTTTAATTTTATTTGTTCTCTTATATTTTTAGTTATCTTTTGTGAGGAATATGTTTTCAAAGTGTCCAAATCCATACCAGTTTCTTCTACTATATGTTTCACATATGAGAACCAAGGATAAATTCCTGCCGGGGTCTAAGTTTTGAGACAAAATAAAGGATTCTTTTAAGAGAGGATTAATTTCATCAGAATATAATCTAATAAGATACAATATAGATTGAAATTTAATATTAAGTTCCAGAGAAGTCTCCCCAGATCAGCTCTTGCACCTAAATTTGATGAAGTTTTCCTTATACCAAGTGTATATTTACAAAACTGTAGGTGTAACTTTTCTATAGGTGTTTTGTTTTATCAATGAAATAAAAGGGGTCCAATTGTTTTCTAGAGTTATTTGCTCTTTTTTGGCCCTAAAATATGTTATATAGGAGTCTAAAAATGTAACTTCTGAATTATATAAAGCTATAGGTTTAACTAATGAATCAAAGAGATTATTTGCCACGTAACTGATATATTATTCAATGGACTAGTATATGACTTCATCGCAAAGAGAACTTTTTTTTAGCTTTTTTTGTTAGATCTATGGTACTGTGCGAAAGATTTCCATTATTTTTAACATTCCTAAAAATTTATACTCATTTCTGTCTGATATTGGAATATCTTTGTATGTTGCAAATGAGTTAGCTGTTTTGGAACAGTTTTGCTTTAAAATCATAAAAGTCATAAGAAAAGAATAAGACATAAAAAAAGTACTTAATTTCAACGATTCTCAAGGGACAATTGGAGATTACATTTCATAGTCCTTTCTTGCTACAAGCACTTTTGAATAAAAATAGTTGTTTTCACCAAGCTTTACAACAGATCTTTTTCTATTTGAATTGTATACATTTTATTATACCTGAACCTTTCATTGGTTTATACTTTTTATAGGTTTATACTGTACAATATTGCTTTGCTCATTGTTAAAGGCTAGATAGTGATCTCTAGCTGCATACTTCAACATTATTTGGTCACTGTTGATAGCTCTCTTGTTGTCATTCATTTTAGATGTAATTTCTATATTTATAATACACAAAACAGAAAGCTTGTTTCACAGTTACTTCAACTCCATATATGTCACTTTGGAATCGTCCCAAATAAGGCATTGCTATGGGAACTAAATATAAATCCAACATAACAGATATCAATGCAAAAAGAATAATGATAAAAGAACATTATTTTGTAATTGCCAATACTAATGATTAAAAAAATGTTAATCTTTCAGTTTCAATAATTCAAATTAAGAAAAAAAAGAAGCAATTTAACATTTCTAAAACTGATTTTTTCACATTAAAACACACAATTTCTAAAATTCAACAAGGATCAATTTTTTTATAAGGGCATCCAGATGGATATATTACATTTTTAAAATACCTCATTGGAATATTGAGGGTGCATAAAACTTACTGATTTTGTAATTCATCTATGACATTGTTTTCTAACAGTGGTCCAAGCTCTGATATGTCAATATTTAGATCTGGATGTCCCATCAAATCTGGAGAACTGAAATCAAAAATTATATTTGTTTAACTATATTTTTAAACAACATTTTTCATGAAATGATATTTATTGAATAATTTATTGAATAAACAGCTGCGCCATGAGCGCATGATACGCCCAAAGCCTTGTGTGGAAGTTTTATGCAATAATCATAAATAGTTTCTGAGAAAGTTTTAAGCAATAACCATATATTGTTTTTGAGATACGGCGGGACATGCGAAACCCCCCCTCTTTTTTTTTTTACAAAAAAATAAATATCACTAAAATAAAATTTTGAATCAAAACCAAAAAATATACAGATCTTAAGATTAATATAACAAAAAAGTGTGTAAAGTTTTAAGCAATAATCATAAATTGTTTTTGAGATACGGCATGACATGTAAAAAAACCCTCCCCCTTTTTTACAAAATACTCAATAACTCAAAAATAAATTTTTGAATCATCACCAAAAAGTATACAGATCTTCAGATTAATATAACAAAGAGGTGTGTAAAGTTCTAAGCAATAATCATAAATCGTTTTTGAGATACGGCGTGACATGTAAAAAAACCCTCCCCCTTTTTTACAAAATACTCAATCACTCAAAAATAAAATATTGAATCATCACCAAAAAATATACAGATCTTCAGATTAATATAACAAAAAAGTGTGTAAAGTTTTAAGCAATAATCATAAATTGTTTTTGAGATACGGCATGACATGTAAAAAAAACCCTCCCCCTTTTTTACAAAATACTCAATAACTCAAAAATAAAATATTGAATCATCACCAAAAAGTATACAGATCTTCAGATTAATATAACAAAGAAGTGTGTAAAGTTTTAAGCCTTTTTATACAAAATACTCAATCACTCAAAAATAAAATATTGAGTCATCACCAAAAAGTATACAGATCTTTAGATTAATATAACAAAGAAGTGTGTAAAGTTTTAATCAATAATCACAAATCGTTTTTGAGATACGGCGTGACATGTAAAAAAAAACTCTCCCCCTTTTTTTTACAAAATACTCAATAACTCAAAAATGAAATTTAGAATCATCACCAAAAAGTATACAGATCTTAAGATTAATATAACTAAGAAGTGTGTAAAGTTTTAAGCAATAATCAAAAATCGTTTTTGAGATACAGTGTGACATGTGAAAAAAACACACCCCTGTTTTAGTTACAAAATGCCGTAACTCAAAAAGTTTTAATCTTATTTTCACCAAAAAGTATACAGATCATTTGACTATCATAAGAAACAACTAAGTTTCATGAAATTTGGATAAGTCGTTCTCAAGTTACGGTGCGACATGTTTACGCCGGACAGACAGACGGACAGACGGACGGACGCAGGACATTTGTATACCATAATACGTCCCGTCAAAATTTTGACGGGCGTATAAAAATTGTAATGATTATATATGATATTCTTATTTATCGAGGAATCCATTGAGGACAGCATATCTCATATAATGTATTCCTGATTGTTCTTTAGGTGTGTTCTCACTGATATGTTTGACTCATTGACAGCCAATGTGGCTGTCTAGTCAGCAAATATTTTTTTTAGCTGAAAATTTTAAAGGATTCAATAATATTTAAGTGCCAAGGAGACATCTCTCCATCCAAGAAATAATTTATAATTGTAAACAGTTATAGGTCAAAATACATTCTTCAACATGGAGCCTTGGATCACACCAATCACCAAGCCATAAAGGGCCCCAAAAATTTACTCACTAGTGTAAAACCATTCAAACAGGAAAACCACAGTCTAATCTATTTAAAATACGAGAAATGAGAAACACTTATAAACCACATCAACAAACGACAACTACTGAACATCAGATTCCTGACTTAGGACAGGTGCAAACAATGGCAGCAGGTTCAAACGCTTTAATGGTACCAAACCTTCAACCTTATCTGAAACAATAGTTTTACATCACAACATAGAAAGACACACTATAAAATATCAATTGGAATGGCATAACTCAATCAAAAGACATAGTAACACAAATGAACATACACTGAATGAAAAAAATTGACCTATGATACAATGTAAATACAAAATTGATAAAAATAAGGGATGAATAATTAAAGTTACTACTGGACCAAGTTCATTATAGATAGAGATAATTGTAAGCAGCAAGAGTGTTCAGTAAAGTAAGATCTAAAAAAGTATTATTCCACTGTGGAATGATAAACAATTTAAAAAAAAATGCCATTTGCAATATCAAAAATATACACAAGTAAATGAAAATAATTTTGTTGATAAGTATACTTCTTCTTCTGTCTGTACAACCTTCCGTAATATGCCAGTATAACTCTTGTCATTAAATCAAATGTTGATTTTTGTGTTAAATACCTGCACAAGCTAATTTCATTGTACAAGATACACTTTTTGTATTTAAAAATGTACAGAACATCAAATTAGGAAGAAAAAATGATTTTTTTTATTGTTTGCAAATTTGAAAATAATGTACTATACATATTTGACCTATACTGGTTTACTTTTACAAATTGTGACTTGGATGGAGAGTTGTCTCATTGGCACTCAAAAAAGTTTCACATTGTGTTGAGCGGCTGATATTTTACGATATCTTTATGAAGGAAACCTTAATATCTGTTTATCGTTCTATAACTGGTCTTTTTCCCTCTTTCTAAGATAGTTTTACGCTTGACAAAAGCAAGCTTGATAATGTCTCCTCTCGCATTGTGACGTTGCTGATAACTTCTCCTCACATTGTAGCGTCGCTGATAACTTCTCCTCTCACATTGTGATGTCGCTGAAAATGCCTGGTCTCGTCTTGAAGCCTTAATATGAGAATTACCGAGCGACAGAGCAGGGTGATATAGGTGTAGGGAAGGCACTCATATCACATATCCTATATATTTTTACAATTACATCAGAAATAGCTTTATCATTTAATCAAATTCTTTTTGAATCGTTTATTGGTTATGAAAGTACCACATCTCTCTGAATATATAATCCCACTTACTAGTAATTATTAACCCATGAAAGAAGGGTAACAAATTCATTTCCCTCTAATCCTTCCCGTATCATTTCTTCAAGCTGAAAAGTATAAATGAAAAAAAAATAATATTTCTAAGACAAATATTGCAATCTGTTACTTGTTTTAACCTATGCACACTCTGAAAACTGTATGTCACAAGTACAATTCAAGAATACAATCTTGTTTGTAATTTAAGGTGGTAGACCTTGGTTCAGGGAGATAACTCTTTAAATCAGTTAAGCGTTTGTAAAAGTCAAGTTTCCTCTATGAATTTTAAGCATTTACCTGAAACAGATTAAAAATAATCTATGTAACCTAGAAGCTTAAAATATATTTATGAAAATGGTTGACACAAACGTACTGATGATTTTAAGAGTTATTTCCCTTAACCTAGGTCTTCCTCCTTAAACGTCTTTCTTTCTGTCTTAGTTTTCAAGATAATTGGGGAAAACACCAATAAACTGTTAGTACAATGATATCTCCTGCTTTTTTGTTATTATGATATAGTAAAATGCAAATGCTGAAATTAAAAAAGCAAAACTTTAACATGTAAGTTATGTAAAAATATTCAATCTCAAAAGACCATGATTGAGGTGTCAGGGACAAATAATTTCATGGAAATGAGATGTACCAGCATTAATACGACTGAATACCATGTATCGTTGACCTGCCTCTAGTAGTTCCCCATAAACTGAACTAATTACAAACTAATACTAATACATGTAAACCAAGTCAAAGTTTCAAATCAACAGACCATGACAGAGGAGGCAGAGCAAAAATAATCTAAATGGAAATGAGTTGTGCCAACAATAATACAACTACATACCAAATATCATGAAACTACCATTAGTGGTTCCCTATAAACTGACCTAATCACAAACTAATACATGTATACTAAGCAAAAGTTTCAAAGTTTCGGTAATTTGAGTTATTGTACAAAGTGTTGACAGACAGACATCTGTACATCATATGTTGCGTCGTCAACAGGCAGGATTTTTTCCCCTAAATTTTATGTTGATAAAGGACAATAACTCTTTATTAAGAATTCATATGACAGTTTTGATGTTAGAACCCAGGTTCATCATTCATAATATTTTTGCCCTTGTTAAATATCAATACTGTAAACCAACTTATTTTCGCAGATACATTTTTTTCGTGTTTAGGCCTTTCTAGCCCATTTTGTGGCGATTTATTATCACGTTTCTCAAATGTACTTGCTTTAGTTAAGTAAGGTTAAATCCAAATTTTTCATGTACACGATATTTTTCTATTTGCAAAAGTAACGAAAATAAATCGCTAGCGAAAATTAGTTGGTTTACAGTAGTGGTTTTCATGATTATAGACAAAACATGCATGTTTAATAATCCATGTCGGCGATATTAGTAGGCAGGACAGGTATTGACTATTCAGACACACTTTTTAAACTGAGTACCCCAATGATGATTGTGGGCTAAGTATGGTTAAATTTGGCCAAGTAGTTTCAGAGGAGAAGATTTTTGTAAAAGGGAACGAAAGACCATGACATACAACAAATGAGGGCAAAAGGTTCACACTGACCCCAGGTGAGCTAAATATTGAGTAATAAATTTTGGTCCAAGTGACCGATTTTATATATAGGAGTTTGACTATTTTCTAAAATGTACCTTTTTCTAGTTAACATCATTGTAGAGCATTTACTATCTGCAATAAACTCAAGTCACCTCTACAGAACTATATGAACATTTTCATATATTAAAAGACTTAATTTTACACATATCCAACTATATGTAACGACCACCATATGATTTTTTGGGAGAGGGGCAAATATGAAAGTTTCAGTCAATCAAATTTGTACAAACTGCTGTTGGGTTGCTGTCATACTTTTTAATTCTGTCTTCCTTAGCATACTTACATGACCAGCGAGAGCTCTGTGGTACATCTTTACATATGTTTTCACTATGTTGTAATCTGGCGGGAAAATAGGTGGTAACATTGTCTGTAAAATAACAAAATAAAGCTTTCAATTCGTCGTTTCAGAATCTAATGCATTTTTGGTATATAAGTGTACACCAAAACATTATGATTGGTTTAAAACTTACTAACTAATGGAAATTCAACCAATGACGTAACATTATTTTCATTTTGGTGTACGAATAATGAGATTACCCATAGTCCTGTAGATTCTTAAACAGTGATTTGTGGGATACTAGATTGTTTGAAATTGTTAGCATTGGATATCACATAACACAGCACAAGAATCTTGTATATATTTAGAGAATAAAAAGTAAAGTGGAATGGATGCACTGAAGCATAAAAAACTAATGACAACATTGGCTTTAAAACATAATAAAAATTAATTATTAAAAAACCAACATTTAATGAAGAAATGAGTAAAATTAAATGGTAAATTTAGTGTAAACAAGCTTCAACCATTTCCATCAGTTATGATGTCAAAATTGCACATACTAGTGGTCAAATTTAGACTTTTGACTAATGGAATAAAATTCAAAACAGTGTGCCTCCGTGGCTGTGGCCATTGATTGACACATTAAATTCATCCATTGACTGGGACAATTTAGGTGAACGTTTGTATGTAACGACCACTGCTCACTATGTACTTTTTTAAGACGCTTTAACTATGGGGTCACCAAAGGTTCTCAACACCTTAATAAAGTAATTCGAAAAATTAATCAGAAATAACACGATGTTTTGATTTATATCAATTATATAAATCAAAACATAAAGGTTATTCCTGATTAATTTTTCGAAATTATTTTATAATTAAAGGCGTTAAGAAACCTTTGGTGACCCCACAGTTTAAATGTCTATCGTAGGTACATCGTGAACAGTGGTCGTTACAAACGTTCACGTAAATTGTCCCAGTCAATGGATGAATTTAATGTGTCAATCAATGGACATAGCCACACTGTTTTGAATTTCATTCTATTTGCCAAAATTTTGGAAGGTCTTGATTCATATAATATTGGCCACTAGTATGTGCAGTAATGATATCATAACCCAGAGGGGACAAGACATCTAAAATGAATTTTAACAGTAAATACCGGAATATTTTAATACTTTCAAATCTATCTAGCAAATAGTTAGCAGAAATAAAATTGATCTGTTAATTTTTTTGTTAAATCAGATTTGTCTTAGAATATAATGAACATGTATGGAGAAAAAAAGACAAGAGTAAAAAGTTTGGTTCTCAAAACCTCATGTATAAATATCAAATATTTAATTCATGATCTAAGAAACAATTGCCATAAGAAATAATTGTCATACCACAACAACTCTCAGATCATCCACCATTATTTGTCTTGTCAGTTCTAGATGTCTAACCAACCACATCTTGTTTTTATCTCGGTCTTCTAACTGGTTCCCTTCTATTCTGAAATTGGAAAAAGGTAACAGTTAAATGGAATTACAAATGAAGTAAAAAGCAAATAAGTTTTACATTTAAAATTTAAAATTTGGGGCTGTCCACTTAGTCCAATAATATCTCATAAAACAAATTGCTTCTCTAAATGTTTTGAATAATACAAATCATTATAGAAATCAGTAACAACAGAATTGCAATCGAAAACTGAACAAGAATGTGTCCCAAGTACACAAATACCCCATCCACACTATCATTTTCTATGTTTAGTGGACCGTGAAATTGGGGTAAATAAAATTAGAAATATCATATCAAAGAGAACATGTGTACTATTTAAAGTTTCAAGATGGTTGGACTTCAACTTCATCAAAAACTACTTAGTTTAACCCCACAGACCGAACAACATAATGCCTATAATGGGGCATAAAAATCTGTTATTGCTCAGAACAGTTTCTTAATGGTCACTAAAATTGATGATTTCCATGAATATTTATTACTTACTTGTTAGAAATACAATCTTCTAGAATTTCAAAGCATTTGTTTCTCCATTTCTTAGGTCTGCCTGGTGGCATAAAACCAGACTGTTGTTTTCTTTCTTCAACAGCTACATCCATTCTGTAAATTCAAAACCATTTGAATAATATCATATAAGTAGTATTATTATCAATTTATTGCTAGATTTCAACATAACTGATAAAAGTCATGAATAATTTTAAGTTAATTTTAAAAGATATAAGAAGACAAGGTATAAGTGCCAATGAGACAACTCTCGATCCAAGTCACAATTTATAAAAGTTAACCATTATAGGTCTCAGTACGGCCTTCAACACAGAGCCTTGACTCACACTTATGAACCACATAAAAAAAAACCCATTAAAATCAAATCACAAAGTCAGAAGATCAATCTTAGAATTGAAAACGGAAATGGGGAATAAATAAAAGAGACAACAACCTGACCAAAGAGCAGAAATAGTTTAAGGTCACCATTGGTACTTATTCAAGTTATTGATGTCATCCTACCTTTCTTCTCTCTCTACGATTCTTAATGCTGTAACAATCAATGTTGGTTCTCTTCGTACTGAACTTAGTGTCCTCTGTATTATAACCCATAACTGTTTACCAAGAGACTCTGACAAATGAACCACATCTTTGAAATATTTCTCCAGTGTCTGTAAACAAAATTGCAGAAATTTCATTTTAATACAGTTTTGAAAATTAAAAACTTTAATCTATCTGCAAATCATAACAAATTAAATAATAAAGGTATATATATATATATATGTTGTTTCAGACAAAAAATAACTAGATGTTGCAAGTATTGTTATGCGAACCATATCCTTACTTGAAATTCATTTTATTCAAAAGTCAGAGCGATTTCAAAAATAACTTTTACATTACTAGTCACCACTCTAATTAGTATTTATCTGACAAACATTCAACGAATAACATATATTCAATAGGCTTTGTATACAGATTGTAAAAACCACGAAATCATATATCCACGAATATGCTTTTAGCAATCCACGAAAAATTGATACCCACAAAAATAAATGAATCCACAGTATGTAGGACTTACTGAGTTATCTGTTGGACTTTGTTGAGGTTGTTTAAATAACTCAAACATCAATTCATCCCTGGCTGATTCTAAATCTGTTAAGCTAAAACACAAATAAATAAACAATACTTATAATATAGTTTTATAAGTCTTATACAAGAAAAGTTTATTATTACTGTAGAGGCCACTTATTATGAAGTAGAGTTGTCTCCCTTAGACACCAAGAAATGTTTTTTAGAAATTAATATTTTCCTTAGCTTCATTGCTCTCAGATATAAGAAGATGTGGTATGCGAGCCGATGAGACAACTCCTCACCAAAGAGAATGTTTTTAAAAGTGTCTGTCTTTATTGTTGTCTTTTTTTATAGATTAAAAGTTAAATTTCAAGGACAATTAAAATATCATTTGCCTGGTTTTTCTTTTTCAGGATACAACCTTTTTTACCAGTTCCTATTAACCAAATTTTTCAATGTTGAAAAAGTAAATTCAAAGTAACTAAATTAAATGTTTCAGTATCACATACATTAAGATGACTTGTACATTATAGCCTGTAACTTAGGAGAATCCTACTGAAACATACAGATAATTTAATAACGGAACACCATGACAATTTAGAGATTGACATATTGTATTAATTAGATATAGGAAGATGTGGTATGATTGCCAATGAGACAACTCTCCATCCAAGTAACAAATTATAAAAGTAAACCATTATAGGTCAAGGTACAGTCTTCATACAGAGCATTGGCCCACATCGATCAGCAAGCTATAAAGGGCCCCAAAACATACTAGTGTAAAACCATGAAAACGGGAAAACCAACATTAATAAACATTATTGACAACTGTATATTTACCTCTGGTTTGTGCTTTGGATTTTATCTGTTGTTATTTTCTGAATCTTTTTTTACTCTATATAAAGGCAATCTTTTAAGGTGCTGCCTCCTACTTACTGTTTATGTGCCTGCAGGAGTTTTCCTTCATTTATCAATTCTTGTGTTTTTCTTACACTCTCTGGTACTGTGAAGATATGTTTTAAATTCTCCATTGCAGCAGCAAGCTGAAAAGTTTGAAAATTGAATAGTTATGCCTATTCAATTCGTTGTAATTAGTTTATATTCTTTATTATAATCACTCCAGGGAAGATAATTTGAAATTTTTAAACTAGATGTGTCAAAGCAACATGAATGGCCTGTCTCGTAAAGTTGACAAATCTGCAATTTCAATAACACATGTGGACACAAACATGATGGTTGTCGCACATATCAATCAAAGAGCTGAAGAGCTCTGAGGGAAAAGACGGCCATTGTTTCAATTTTTAGGGGGTATCTTTTGATAGTCTACAAACAAAGAATGAGCAAAAGAACAACTAGAACTTATAGAAAGGCTAACAATAATGAAACTAACTGTTGTCTATTGTTATTTCATTTCCTTAGTCAAGAATTCATCATAGAGACAATTTGGACCAATGAGATCTGCACCTTCTAAATCAAAACATTTGATTAAAGTTGGGAGTTAATTATCTAAAATTCAATTGAATTTAACAACTACTACAATATATTTTAGAATTTAAATTATGTACAACTGAACAGCAGGCTAAGACCATTCTCAATTTTTTGTGACAGTATTCTCAAGAAAGTGAGGACTGAAAAATCTATTCAGTTTTAATTTTCCATTGATAAAGTTCACAGTTACAACTCTCATCACAGGGATACATGTACTTATAAAATCAAATATGATTGATATAAGCTGTGTGAAGTTTGTTTCCAGATCCCATATTTTGATATATCTGTAAAATTCATGAATAAATAGCTTTAAACTACAAAAAACAATAATTAAAAAAAAAAATGCAAAAAAAAATGACCACTACAATAATTATGTTGGTACGCAAAATTATTTTTTAATTGATGACTACTTATCATATATATACTTTATGTGACATTTTTAGTGTTCAGATACATTAACTTTCATTTTAGTGGGTAATTACTCATCAATTGAGGTGCTCCTTAATTGGAGAAAGATTCTAAAAACATAACTTTACAGAAAGAATGAAAACTGCAGTTGCTCTCCCCAATCTCAATAGGTATAAACTACAAAAAGCAACATTTAATTTTTTTTATTTTTTTTTTAACCATTTCAATAATTATGTTGGTACACAAATTTTTTTTATATAGAAGACTACTTATCATATACTAAATGTCACATTTTAAGTGTTCAGAAACATTTACTTTGATTTTAGTGTACAATTACTCATCAATGGAGGTGCTCCTGAATTGGAGGAAGATTCTAAAAACAGAACTTTACAGAAACAATGAAAACTGTCGTTTCTCTCCCCAATCTCATGTATCCCCATTGACATTGTTTACCGCGAAAGTTGACCTACAAATTATCTGATTATAGCCTCAGATTAAAGCATTGCATGTTGGTGTGTGAATGATCTACACTACAGCAAACATCATTAGGTTTACATTTAACAAATACGGATTTTAAATTAGTATACAAATACTGTGACTGGTTTTTATAATGAATAAAGGATATCCCTGTGTGGCATTCCAACAATGACGTCACTAGGTTAGATATATTTAGAATATTTCGTAATACTGATTTTTCCGGACTGTAAAAGAAACGTATATAGTGTAAGGGAAAGCTCAATATACGATAATTTCACGATAAACAGAAGGGAAATGTGTAAAAAATGTATCTAAAGTCAATCTGTTCTCTTTGTCATCAATTTCAGTATGACATTTTGAGGGGGTTTCCAAACTATCAACACAAAATGATTGACGTGAGGGAATGATACTCTGGCCAACCCCATTAGGGAATTGACGGCTTGAAGCCGTCTTTCCCCAAAAATCAGCTCAAAATCTGGAGACGTGTAGAAAAATGTCCATATAACTGTGATTTTCAACAATTTTCAAAGTTGAAAACCCTTAAATTTGGCATAATATTAGCGAAGCGATACGAAACTTAAACTTGATCTGTAACTCATCATGGTTAGCTTACATACCAAAAATCAGCCAAATATCTGAAAGCGTTTAGAAAAAAACTCTGTATAATAGTTTGTTGCAGAATGACTGAATGACGGATTTACAGAATAACCAAATTACGGAATGACGGACAAGGGTTAAACTATATGGCACTGACAACTTCGTTCTGGGGCCATAAAAAGAAAACAAAATCCATGTAAAGGAATTATCAGATCATTGAGTGTTTTTTATAACCCCACTGTAAACAAACCTATACAATGCCAACATAGTAAACAGATATTTTTCTCTATAATACTACTAGGATATGTATGTCCCTTATCTTACAGTTTAAAAGATTTACCCACAATTCCTTACTATTTTATATTCTTTCCAAAATTCACAGCTTATATCTTTTTAACTTTTACAAAATTTCCTACATTTTTAATACCTTTTCCAAATTCTCTACAATTTTCAAAATTCCTTTCATATATTTGTGACATTTTTTTCACTCTATAATTAAATTGGGAATAGAAAATGGGAATGTGACAAAGAGACAACAACCCAACCAAAGAGCAGAAAACATTGATTCTACATTTTCCCATCCAACAACAAGTTTTGACCACCTACCTGACAAAACCTAGAGTTTTCTGTGTTGACTTGTATCAGTTTATTCTGAATAGGCTGAATTGACTTATAGGTTTCTTCTACTTCATCCAAACTGGAAAATAAAATATTTATTAATAAAAATGTGCATGTTAGAATTAAGATTTGTTGTCAAATTAATTTTTTAACAACAGATAAAAAAGTACAGTTAATTTAGAGCTTACCATATGGTTTGGATGTTTTCCATTCTTTCTGAATTTAACAAATGGTGATCTATCAATGTCTTTTTTTGGTAACATGTGATTAAGAGTTGCTGTCTGGTTAATTTACTGTGAATTTTTGAAATCCTAAAGGCTTTTCTATCTCAGGAATAGCTTACCTAAGCTGCTTTTGGAAAAACTTTTAGGAATTTTTGGTCCTCAATGCTCTTCAACTTGGTCCTTTATTTGGTCCACTTAACTTTTTTTTTATATATGAGCATCACTGATGAGTCTTTTGTAGATGAAAAATTCATCTGGTTCAAATACAAAATTTCTATCCTGGTATATATGAGTTTATTTTATCACTTATCTCATTAAAAATTCGACATGAGTTTGATAAAGATTGGATTACCTCCCTTTATTCATTTTTACACCAATATACATGTATGAAAATTTTGTTTCATCAATGTATTTCTCAATATATATAAAAAAAATTAAAACAGTTTTTTTCAAAAATTATAATTTGTGTACACATAATTATCTTGAGGGTAACTTTTGACTCTGACAGGACAAGAACAGTTTTATTTGCGTTGTTGAGTTGCTGTTTCTTCTACATACATCCCACATCTCCTTTTATTCTTATTTATTCATATTTGTCAATGGTGAGGTTGAACCTTGTAGATTGTTTTTTGGGTTAAAATCACATTAAAATAGAAATAATTAATTTGACATGGAAAATCAAATTAAATTATTGACATGAGATGTAACTGTAAGGGATAGAAATGAATTCAAAATTTTGAATTTTTTTCTGACCTTTCCAGCAGAGTTGCCTTCACATAACTTTTTAGTCTCATCACTTTATTTATAATGCGAAGCATTGTTTTGCATATAAAAAATATAAACTTGAGATAATTGCCAATGAGACAATTATCCACCAAAGTTCAAATAAAGTGGATGCAAACATTTATGGGGTGTACAACCTTCAACAATGAGAAAAACCTATGTGTTGGCTATAAAAGGCCCAGACATGAAAAATAAGAAAATATTAAATTGAGAAAACTTATGGCCTAATTTATATCATAATATTTAATGAAAAACAAATATGGCAGTCAATAAATAATGACAACAACTGAATAACAGACTCCTAATTTGGGACAGGCACATCAAGAATGTGGCAGGTTAGACATGTGTAGATGTATGCCTGGCTATGCAACTGTTTACCTTTGCTTGATTTCATAAACATCTTGTAAAGCACTTTGTAGCTGGTTCAGTCCTGTCCTTACACCATCTAACTGTGACTGTACAGCTGTTTTCAGCATAGTGTCAACAGAAGCCTATAACAAATACAATTATACCAAAATATGGTAAGAATGAGTAAGCTCCCTTGTATAACACTGAAACTTTTTCAATCCTGTCTAAACTATCTTTTAATTTGATTGTCATTTAAACGTTATTTTTTGTGTTTTCACCATAGTTTCAACAGAAGCCTTTAACAAATTCAATACACAAAAAAAATGGTAAAAATGAGTAAGCTCCCATGTCAAACACTGAAACTTTTTCAATCTTGTTTTAATACTATCTTTTTAGTAGATTGATTTTCACACAAATGCTATTTTTTTATACATTGTACTATAAGACTATCTGTATGATTCTAATGACAGAATTATTGAAAATATTGGTAAATAACAACAAATATTAGTTGTCTCCCTTGGTAAAAACTTTGAAACAAATTTATCACCAAGTCTTTCAAAAGAAATGTGTTACAAATAGATTGTAATAAAATCATGCATGTCAGTATTCACCTCAGAAACTTACAAAATCTTTGAATAGACTTATTAAGAAGGGATATAATTACGATACTGTTGTCAAGTCATTAAAGATTGCATATTTTGGCGTTAATATTGAGTCACTGATAAGGTCTTTGCATTGGAACTAAACACATTTATTCTAAAAACAGTTGTTGGCATGACACGGGTTATGTTCTTCTCATATATATGTTATGATGGTATGATACTAAACCCCTAACGGGAAGGATTGTGCCTGATGTTCATATGATGAAATCATAATCTTTCAGTCAGTTTAATTGAAGTCTGGAGCTGGCATGTCAGTTAACTGCTAGTAGTCTGTTGTTATTTATGTATTATTGTCATTTTGTTTATTTTCTTTGGTTACATCTTCTGACATCAGACTCAGACTTCTCTTGAACTGAATTTTAATGTGTGTATTGTTATGCGTTTACTTTTCTACATTGGTTAGAGGTATAGGGGGAAGGTTGAGATCTCACAAACATGTTTAACCCTGCCGCATTTTTGCGCCTGTCCCAAGTCAGGAGCCTCTGGCCTTTGTTAGTCTTGTATAATTTCAATTTTAGTTTCTTGTGTACAATTTGGAAATTAGTAAGGCGTTCATTATCACTGGACTAGTATATATTTGTTTAGGGGCCAGCTGAAGGACGCCTTCGGGTGCGGGAATTTCTCGCTACATTGAAGACCTGTTGGTGACCCTCTGCTGTTGTTTTTTACTTGGTCGGGTTGTTGTCTCTTTGACACATTCCCCATTTCCATTCTCAATTTTATGATTCATTTCTGTTTCAATATATATTTTCAACAGGCTACAAATATAAATTTGAAAACCTATCACGATACAATTCATAAAAGTAGGTAGAAAAAAAAAACAGACACTCTTTTTATGTATTTCTTGTTTTGTAAATAAAAGCAGAAGTATTTTCAGACAAACATGTGCTTCAAATTTACAAAAATGTGATAACATTTAACTAACATTTTAATGATTAACAGTTCTTTAAATTAGTTTTTCAAATTGAAACTTACCTTTTTTCTCATAATTCTTCTTTTATACTGGTCTACTTTTTCCAATTGGTCAGGTCTCTGAAAAATATAGCCCAATGCATACAAAACAAACAAATCTGACAAAGAAACTGTATAAAAGTGTATGTTTTGTTTTATTTAGTTTCTTCTGTTATCTATTCTGACATCAGACTCAGACTTGTTTTAAACTGAGTTTTGCTGTGTGTATTGTTGTGCGTTTGTTTTTTCTACATTGGCTAGAGATATAAGGGAAGAGTTGAGATCTCAAAAAAAATGTTTAACCCTGCCACATTTTTGCGCCTGTCCCAAGTCAGGAGCCTCTGGCCTTTGTTAATCCTGTTTTGAATTTGAATTTTAGTTTCTTTTATATATTTTCTGAGTTTTAGTATGACATCCATTATCCCTGAACTAGTATACATGTTTGTTTAGGGTGCAGGATTTTCTCGTTGCATTGAAGACTCATTGGTGGCCTTCGGCTGTTATCTGCTCTTTAGTTGGGGTGTTGTATCTTTGACACATTCCCCATTTCCATTCTCAATTCTAATGATTTTTAGATTTGAACATTTTGTTCTGACAGTGTTCTCTCCAGTGAGGGCCTTTTAAACTTTAACTTTCCATTGTACTTATAATTATCTGAATAAATTTCCTAATATTAGAATCAATGTTTTTTTAAATGTACATGTACATGCATGTAGTGACATAATATTTAAGGAAACAGTGATGTTTCAAAATACTTTGAAGAAAACTTGTGTATATACATTAAATGAAAGTTCGACCACTTTACAACTTACATGTAGGTACATGCAGGGTTCTGTCTAGAATTTGTACTCATCATGATTTTTTTAAATAATAATAACACACTTTATTGTGTCCAATGACATAAAATGAACAAGGCAGAAAAATATGCTAATATATTGTAAACAACACAAAATGTAGAAGTGAAATTACATTACCCTCCTTAATATTGGAAAATGATCATGATGAAGAGTTTGACTCTCCAAAAATATGTCCTATTGGAATAACACAACAGACCTGAATCATTTTCTCTGCAATTTTATTGCAATTATATCAAACCATTTTTTTTAACACTGTTTAAGTTCATTAGCTAGAATTGTACAATTTGTTTGTGTTGCAATGAAGGTACACATACATGTACATAATTTTTTTTTGATATTGTGAATATGTAAAAATATAAGTGTTTGTTAAGCGCAAACCTGGAGCAGATTAGATATATGTTTAGAGGCATTTTCTTTAGCCTCTGCCTCCATTCGTCCCAGATCTAATGGTGCTGGTAAACTCATTGTGAACAGACCTGAAAAGAGAATTTATATCTTTAATTGTCAACACTCTATACATATTTGTTTATAAGTGTTTCTCGTTTTTTTTATATAGATTAGACCGTTGGTTTTTCTGTTTGAATGGTTTTACACTCGTTATTTTTGGGGCCGTTTAAAGCTTGCTGTTCAGTGTGAGCCAAGGTCCCCAAAATGATTTTTTCTTTTACTAATTGTGACTTGGATGAAGAGTTGTCTCAATGGCACTCATACCACATCTTCTTATATCTACATTGTATGTCATGTATATCATGTATATAGACCAAATTGAAAATAAATTTGAAAGATTTCTAAAAATAAAAATAAGAAGATGTGGTATTGATTGCAAATGTAACAATTTTTTACCGCAGTCGATTGTACATGTACATGTTCAAGTAAATACATATTCATTCATATACATGTTTTATAGTTATATACAAATGTAAGTTATAAAAAAGCAACATTGATCATTCAATCTATAGACATTATTGAGGTACATGTAGTTACTGAAATCAAATTACATAACAACATACAAATGTATGATTGTATTGCATGTATTACATTTGTATATAGAATTTATGCATTAATAACTACTGAAAACATGAGTATAACCAGTCAGGGATATAACTCTATAGGGTTATTACAGAAAAATAACATACATTTGTTATTGTGGACTAAAAAATCAAAGAACTGTGATAACATATGTATGTTACATGTTTCAAAGGGACAATATACATCGTTAGTTTAGTTAAAATGTATGCAAGTTCTATTGATATTACTATTGTCTTTATGTATAATTAACTATTGAAAGATATAACAGTTCATAGTTTGCCAATTTTGCATAGTACACCTACATGTATATGTTATTACAGGAAAAATATGCCTGTAATAACTAAAGGGTGTTATCACAGCTTCTCTATATATATCACTTCAAAGCATTTGCTCAGACATACATCATGCTTAATTACAATTTATTTTAGTTTATATTAAGAAATAATGACCAGAGCATGTATTGAGGTTCTGCGCAAGTTTCTCAGTAATTCCCAAGTGTCTTATATAATGCGTTACATTCCTTTAATAACTGAGCCATGTTATCACAGCTAAGTTTATCCCTTAATAGCCTTGTCTCATTGATTTACTTTGGTTAATCAAATCCCTTAATAGCCTTGTCTCATTGATTTACTTTGGTTAATCAAAAATGTATTAATGTAATTAAAAAAATAGTTATCAAGGCTATGCATTTAGTTTCTGCGCAAAGTCTCAAGAGTTCCCTAGAGCCCACTATAAATTAAATAATCTTACAAATAACAAACATATGTTATTACAGATTTAGAAAATTTAAGGAATAAAGAGTAGACAACTCATGAAAGTATCTGTAATAACACACGCAAGTTATTTTCTGTAATAACCCTATAGAGTTATATCTCTGACTGATAACTGAGTGAGGGTAAAAGATTTTATAAAAAGATTGTTACTATCAGAATCAAGGAATTGAATTTCTCTAATTTTTGTGCTATTTTCACATTTCTTGCTCGGTGAGAAAAAAAATTCTCCTCACTAGTGAAATATCTGTTTTTGGCAAATGATTACCGTAGTCGAAATTTGATAATGACGTCAAAAAGTTTTGTTTTCTTCTGAAATTTCCTATTGCGATGTCATGAAAAAAGGTGACCATGCCTGATGAGGTTGCATATAAAGAACACAAGACAAGTTTCAGAAAATCTTTGCAAAAGAAAGATAAAAATCATCAGAGAAACAGATTCCGACACTACATTGTATAACTCGTGTATTACAATATCTCTCCACTCTTGCCAGTTAAAGTTTAATTATTTAAAAGCTCGGCAAGACTGCGCTTTGAATAATAAAATATTACTGTCTTGAGTGGAGAAATATCATCATACACTTGTTGCAGTGTAGGAATCTATATACCATGTATACATGTACATACAAGCTGCATAATATTTTTACAACCATCATGGTTATTTGAAGTTTTTACTATGAAATAATTTTTCTTGTTTTTAACCTGACAACAACAAATTTTAATAAAAACATTCATATGACATGTATCTCCAGGAAATCATTTTTTCAGTTTTAATAAGTAAAACCAGATGATTCTTCTAAAGTTTATTGTTTTAATGTTGCTTCTTGATGCTAATTAGTGAGACTTCTGTAATCAAGTAATTGTACATTCAAACTTCACTTGAATTCTACAGCCTTTTCAGGTATTTATCAAGTAGGAGTTTGCTTTTTAGGGAGATAGATCGATTGATCAATACATGTAAGAATATTTTTTTTTGACAAAGTAAAGACAGTAAAAAAATTTCCAGTTGCACAAGCCTGTCATGGTTAGTCATAGTCCAAATAGTTATGACATCTGGCAAGGCTATATTTTTTTTTACTGGGATACCTTCCTACTTTATTTTGTAGGTTTGTCAATGACAAATTTTGACTTGAATGTTTTGTGTCTTGTCTTTCATGTCTTTACTTTCGATTGTCAACAGGTCATGACGAATCTTAAACATGTTAAACAATTATAAACATTATGCAGTGTATTAAATTAACTGGGATAACCGTTTTGCCACCAAAAAATTATGATAACACGACTACTACCTGGTGTTTGTGCCCGTTGTAGAAATAAATTTTGGCGTTAACCAATACCCTACGCTGTCCCTCTGTCTGTGAAGTGCTAAAAGTATTTTGCACACAACAATTACTACAGTTAATAAACAGTAGAAATATGCAATTAACCACTATCTATACTTTTTCCCTCGATAAATCAATGACGTTAAAACTTTCAAGTGGGGATTTGTTTACATCATGAACTTCCCACTTCCGTTTTCCGTCAGTGTCGCGTAAAGTCTCGCACACTACGAGAGTCCACGTGAATTACGTGTGCACCAAGTAACGTACGTTGACGTCATAGGAAAAGCGTGCCATTACATTCCAAAGGTAATTGTTGAAGTTGTTATTAGCTAATTTAGACAGAGAAGAATCATTTTAAGAGGGAACGAACTTATTTTGTTTACATTTTGTGGTAAGGAGGTCCCCTCGGGTAGACGTTCACATGTTTGTTGAACGAGGAAGAAAATATTGAACATCATGGCGGTTTTACCTTTATGTGGGAATGAAACGTGAAGCGATCCGCTGCTAGTTTTGCGTGAAACGTCATTTTATTTGCAATTCTCAAAAATCTGTTATATTTTAATGACTTTTATCGGTCTCCTAAAATATGTGTTACCCAAGTACAATGTAAATAAAAACATACATAGTAAATAAAAATATACATAGTAATCATTTCATGACAATGTCATTCTGTTTGTGTTTTATGACAATGTATTGACTTTGATATATTTTATACTGCAAATCATCATGATAATCTTGTTTATTTTATCTAATATTATAAACTTCATTGTTTAATCATTATCAAAAGTTTGTACAATATAAAAAATAGTGAGAACACATGTATGTGTTATAGCCAGTGGTCAAGTTACATTTGTAATATCAACTATAGTTAAAAAAAAATAAACTGGAGTACCAATTTAATTCCTTTTCCATGTTTTCATCATAATTTTTTTCCTTTTTCAATGATATTTAGGCCAAAAAATATACGCTTAATTCCTGTCGCCTGGCAATATTGACATTGGCATTTTTGCGCCTGTCCTAAGTCAGGAGCCTCTGGCCTTTGTTAGTCTTGTATTATTTTAATTTTAGTTTCTTGTGTACAATTTGGAAATTAGTATGGCGTTCATTATCACTGAACTAGTATATATTTGTTTAGGGGCCAGCTGAAGGACGCCTCCGGGTGTGGGAATTTCTCGCTACAATGAAGACCTGTTGGTGACCTTCAGCTGTTGTTTTTTTCTATGGTCGGGTTGTTGTCTCTTTGGCATATTCCCCATTTCCATTCTCAATTTTATAAAATAACAGTTTTTTTTTTTTATATATACATGTTTTTACCAGGTGATTTTTTTTTCAACAATAAAGGAGTAGGTCCAGTAAGACCCCTTTTTGGCCCCAAAATATAGCAGTTTTACAAAATTGTTAAAATGTAAACTTTTAATTATTTATTGGACAGTAAAATGCTTCTGCTACATAAATAATGGCTGTTTTTGACTATACAATGCACATATATCGGGTACTAGCACTATTAAGTCATGCTAAATTACTGAAATCTTCACAATTCTAGCATTTTAGTTAAATTTTAGACGGTTTTCGTGTAAAACGAAAGTGGCAGCATTCGTGTTCATCCTTACTATTGAAATGTCAGTTGTATTTTATGATAATACATAACATATATAAAGGTTGAGGATGAACACGGATGCGGCCACTTTCATTTTTGACAAAAACTATCTGAAAAGTGACATTTTTCGGCATATTTGGTAAATGTTTCATATTTTAGCTTGAATCTGTGCGTTTTTTATGACTAAATCAGTTAAAATCTTTCACATAAACTAATTGATTCAAATAAAATAGACACTTAAGTGTTTAAAAAGTGGTCAAAATCTTTCGTCAGATGAACCTGAAATTTGAGGCCAAAATCAGCCCTTACCGGACCTACTCCTTTGTGCTGGCTGCCAATCTGGCTGAAAAATATATAAGCACAGTTAACACACACACACACACACACACATATATATATATATACAATACTACATAAAGCTAAATTAATTAAAATAATTTCTTCAGAACAAAATGTTAACATTGATCCATGTGGGAATTATCAATTGTTTTATAAAAAAAAAACATGCACTTTACATTGACTTTTTATGTTTATTTGAACTTTAATCAAGTTAACAGTGCTTCACCAAAAAAAAATCAATGTAGTGTGTATAGGTAGTGATGTATGTAAAAAAATATTTAAATGTTAATGTAGGTCTACCAAGGATTTGTATAGTAAGTTACTATACAAATCCTTGGGTCTACTAAGAAAATTTTCCAGACCATTAAGTGAAAATATGTTTACCTTGCTTGTGTTTAGCAAATTATTTTTATGAGAATAATTTAAGATTTTTCAAAACTTTGTGGTTCTCTTAATAAGATTTAAAAGTAATGTTATTTAAAGACAGTGAATACACATATATATATCAAAAAATCATTTTAAATTTATTTGATCTGAAATCATGGTGGTACAATCAATATAATGAGTTGTAAGTTCTTGCATAATCATGTATATGTTTGATATTTTTATCTAGATGGAAGACAGTCATGACAGTGATACTAATGATTCTAAAACTTTAGATCATGATGAATTTGAAAGTAATGGAAATGCTGGCATTGAAGGACCAGACTCACCTGGATCATTGGTAGGTACTGACTACAGATCATATTGATGTCACTTGAGCATACATGTAGATACATTGTATATGCAGGAAAAAACTTAATTATTTGTACAACACTTTATAGGACAGTCAGGGGTACTATTTCAAGTACTTGTACAAGTAAGTTTTATTTACTTGAAGAAATAAATAGAATAAACTTATATAACATGTATAAGTGAATTATAATGTTTGAATAATCTTCCTTTAATTTTCTCAAAAAAATACTTGTATATTTTATCAAATTACCTCTACTATAATTATTGTAATATGATTCAAATCGAAAGAGATATATCACAAAGTCATACTATGCGGTATGAGCTTTTCTCATTGTTGAATGTCGTGCAGTTACCTATAGTTGTTAATTCCTATTTCATTTGGTCCCTTACAGAGAGTTGTCTCATTGGCAATCATACCACATCTTCTCTTTTATATGATATAGGAAACAAAGCATGTATGCCTATCACCATGCTTACATGTATATAGTCTGTCTCCAATATCTGGATATATATATATTGTATTGTTCATTGGTTTAATCTTTTTTAATTGACATACCATATTTTAATATTTTTATATTCAGAAAGTTTCTTTTCTTATCAAAGCCAATGCAATGTTATTGCCCTGCTGTAAGCAATAATTTCATAGATATCAGGATTAATATTTTGTATGCTTGTCATGTGAATTGTCAACTGAACATAAGACTCATCAATAAGACTCAAGTATGAAAAGTTTAAATTTCAAATAAAGACCAAAGTTACAGAGCATTTATGAAATCGAGGACACAAATTTTGAAGATTTTGCCAAAAAACACAAGTAACCATAAATTTGCCTTTTTCTTACAGTGCCCGGAATATGAAACGGAGGAAGGACACCCAGGAGAAAGTGATTTGATTCACAATACTCCAATGACAACACATATAAAACAAGAAGTTATTGATGATGACCTTCAGTATGAAACTACAGAATATGATCCCATGGAAGACATGTCTCATGAAGGTTTCCTCTCCCACGAAGATCAAAAACTAAAATTGGACTATCGTCATGAAGCCTTACTCTCAAAATCTTCTAAAAGAATATCTCCAACAGCAAACAATAAAACACGGAGAAGGCCAAGGAAAGATAAACTTCTTGATGTAAGTTGTTCCTATCAGCAAGATAAGATATTTTGGTATTTCTTTTGATTTTATTTTGCCACAAGAAGCTGTGAAAGTTCTAAAGAATGCTCTTTGCTCATGTTGATTGGTTAAAAACTGTCTTGGGCTAAATAAAAAAGTATGTGTGGTTCCAGTTACATCTGAAAAAAAGTTAGGGTAGGTAGGTAGGGATTTTTTTTTTATTTAATGGTTTTTTTTTACATTGAGTCTATGGGAGCAACATTCTGACTTTAACAGTACTTAATGAAAAATGACAATAAAATCTTTAGGGTAGGCTATTTTTAAGCCGAAAAAGTAGGGACGGTAGGGTTACTGGAACCACACATATATTTTTATTTGGCCTTGCCTTTATTTTACTTTCTATTGCTATGCATATTTTGTAACAGTCAGAGCTCAGACATAGATAAGTCTGAATCTGCTTTTGACTTGTAGAGGTCTTAATTTGAGATTCAACGATATGTCTCCCTTTAATTTAAGACAATTTATGACTTCAATAAGTCCATTAGTGTTTAGAAAGAAATATTTTACCTTAATTAAAAAGTTGCAAAAATTGACTCCTACAAGTCGATAAGTTAGCAAAATTGGTCAACTTCAAGACCCATGCATATTTATATAGAGGTCATGCATCTATATGAAATTATGACAATATTGGAAGACAATGCTTTGTCTTCTAAGGAAAAATATGCATGAGAGCCTAAAACAATGAAAATAATGAGGCAATAATCTTATGTTAGTTAAAAATGTTCAATAAGATACTAAATATAATAGATCATGTAGAAAGCTCATGTCCTTGTCCATTCTTGTGAACCTTCAGACAGGTTTAATTATGATGTCACAGGTGGTACACTTTGGTCAGCCAATGAAATTAAGTCTTTTCATAAACATAAATAGACTTAAACAAGTCCGTCATTTTCTGACTTAAATAAGTCAGCAAATGAAACACAATTTTATGATAAATGCATTTTTGACTTCTGTAAATGGAAAACAAAAACGATTTGTTTATGTCTGAGCTCTGACTGTTAAAAATGAGCTCATGGTACTGTAGATTCACTATTATTTGTTGGATACCAATTTTCGTGGATTTTCGTGGGTACAGGTGAACCACGAAATTAAATGTTCAACGAATAATAAATTTTCTATAGGCTGGTATGCAGACTTCGGCAAAATCATTGAAAATCATGAAATTAAATATCAACGAACGTGTAAGTTTTCCTTAATCCATGAAAATTAATGAATCCATAGTATAGTGTTTTTCCCATGTATTTTTTTGCCTTCTATAGCATGTATAGCTGGGCATATATATATGACTAAATCTTCTAAGTGTATATATAGTGTTTTCTTTTTGTTTGTTCATAAGGAGATGCTGTATTCTTTCTATTTCTCCAATAAATCTTGATAACATAAAAAAGAAGATGTGGTATGATTGCCAATGAGACAACTATCCACAAAAGACCAAAATGACACAGACATTAACAACTATAGGTCACCGTATGGCCTTCAACAATGAGCAAAGCCCATACCGCATAGTCAGCTATAATAGGCCCCGATAAGACAATGTAAAACAATTCAAACTAGAAAACTAACAGCCTTATTTATGTAAAAAAATGAACGAAAAACAAATATGTAACACATAAACAAATGACAACCACTGAATTACAGGCTCCTGATAATGCTTACTTATAAGGCAATACATCAAAACATAATTAGCAAATGAAAACAATAATATTCAGAAAGAGCAGAAAAGATACTGTAAAGCAGGTTATTTAAGCCAATGTAAAATTTTGCTATTTCTATTGTTGTGTTTCAATACCATAAAATATTTTTAATTTCTAAATAGATATATATGCAGCTTCATATTCATGATATTAATTGAAGTTATCACATAATGATATGAAAATGTTTGTGTTGCAGACGAACTCTGAAGAGATGGACCCAGCTGATACCATCCGTGTGACCTGTGGCCACCTTACAGGCCTTCTTCATAAAGAGTTATTCTATTGCCCAGGCATCCACAGAGCCTGTGTAGAACTAGATGATGGCTCAGCCACATTTGTTACACCAAAGAGATTTATGTTTATGGGAGAAAAAGCTAGACTTAAAGATTGGAAAAATGCAATCAGATGGAATGGTCATCAGTTAAGGTAAACAAATGTGTATTTAATGTGGTACCTAACACTACAGGGAGATAACTCTGTAAATCAGCTAAACATTTTAATTACGTTGTGTTGTTAAGGGAATCTTTTAAAAGCTTCTGAATGATCAAAATTAGTGTTTGTCAAACTGCTATATAACCAGTGTAATTTTTCTGATCAATAGGTTGGTTCAAATATTTTGAAATTTTTATATTTTTGTCAAAGGGTCAAAGTAAATACTTTGTCAAAATTTTATGAAAATTAAACGAGCCAAATAAATTTTAGTGGAAGTGTTGGGTACCACCTTAATGTGGGAAGCAAGGTACAGGTATCCTACAAACATTTTAGTTAAAACTCGATTTGATATACATTTTGTTATAGAATCTTCAACAGACTGGGTTAATTCTGAAACTACTGTGAAACCTGTCAAAACTAAATCCTGTACATGTATTATAAGAAACCTGTCTTACTACATTGTACTTTAGTCTGTACAAAAAAAAACATTTGATGACTTCTAATTATATGATCCAAATAAGTTTTGGGTTTACCATATCAAATCATAATTATGCATAGACTTTGCCATATTTATACAAATGGGGCAGTGAGGATATACATTTTTATTTTTATTTATTTAGGAAACACATTGAGGCTGGAACTCTTGCTTTCTATAAGCATGAAGAACTATGTACAGGGAGATGTATGGCTAGGTCACCATTTGCCACTAGAGACCCAGCTTATATGACAGAGCGTGCCAAATTAAGGAGGGAAAAATTTGAATTTGAAACATTAGGTTTCAGCAGTGAAACAGATGGCTCTGGATTCAGTGATTTGACAGCAGACGCTAAGAAGTTAAATTTTGTTACAACAGTCGAGGAGAATGGCTGCATGAAAATCCAAAGTGTTTCCGGTGGTGATGAATCAATGTGGAATAGTATAGAAAACAACGAGACTGATACTGAGCCTCCAGATATAAAACCTGATGTCAAGCAATTGCAGATCCAGATGATGAACTCCATGCAAAACAATAAGGTTGAACCTGTTCTTATAGCTCCTAAACCCCAGGTATCACAAAATATGCCTACAACTCTCAGTCAAACACAGGTCAGGCCATTGTATTCGTACAAACCCAGAGCTGAAACCCAGAAGACTATAGCTAGAACAGAAACTCTGAAGACGTCTCTGCTACCTCCTTCCATAATGAATGCTGTCATGCCACCTGTTTCAGAAAATGATAGTAATGCAGAGGGTAGGTTCACTTTTGTAAACTTGAATCCTCTTCTGAAATTTCACATACAAAAAGGATAGCATAAGAATTTTTTTACAGAAATTTCAGCCTGTTTATGATGTTTCTTATGAAAATTTACGCATCATTATAATAGTACCATAAAAATTACTTATGCTGATTTTCACTGCACAGCCTCTAATAATGTACAAAACTTGTACTTTTTGGTAATTTACATGATTTATGAAAATCGATTAAAAAGATGATAAAGTGAAAAAGTTCAAAGAAGAAAACTAATCTGGTGTAAAATAATCTAGTCAGTCCGCATATTTTAACCATTAAGACAAGTTTTCAAAATTGAATTTTTCTGTTTTATTTTTACAGAGGACCGACTGCTGTGGCAGGGTATAGTTGAACTAGGATTGATTGATGAGTTTTTCAGGGAAATTAAAGCTTCATTAGATCTCCTGAAAAATACAATGGTTAAAAGGCTGGTTCCACTGGAAGGTAGGAAGCAATGGAGTTGCAAATGTGATTTTTCATAGTTTTTGACTCGTGTCATGTCTATTTAAAAAAAATATGCAGGTGAACAGATCAGAAAATTTGTATCTTATTTTGTTAGCCAACTTTACAAAAAGAAACAAGAGTGAGCTATACTGATTACTTGGTGAATGTGTTGTCTGTTATCCTTTTATGACACAACACAAAGATGTCTATATCTATACAATTTGGAATATATGAGTTGAAAATTGGGGGGGAAAAAATCTTTTTTCACTTTGGGATTGGGGCTCAAATTTGCACCCAAAATGAGGGTTGGAAAATCCCTGTCTGCAGTAGGGGGCATTCTTTTTTCAATGTTAAAGTTGAGTTTTTTGGTAATTAGAAGTTTATTTATAGATAGATATAGGAAGATGTGGTATATGAGTGCCAACGAGACAACTCTCCATTCAAGTCACAATATATTCAGGTGAACCATTATAGGTCAAGGAACGGTCTTCAAAACGAAACTTAGTTATTAACTTAGTACACATGTTTATTATAAAATATGCCAAATTTGGGTTTGGATGAGATTTTGTGTTTTTCTGCACATTGAAATGATTTACTGTGATCAGGGAAGGGTATCTATAAACACATAATCTTTGATGTAATTGTTCTCAAAATCGCAAAGGTAGAGTAAGTATGATTTAATGACATACTTGCGAGTAACTTATTTCTGGTGTACACATTCCAAAAAGGTGCATTCTCTACATTATTGTTGTATACATTTCATTATCAAGACTTTCCAGCTACTGAAGAAATATGGTGGTTAAAATATATTAAGAATGTACACAAAGAAATGGTATGCCTAATATGAAGTGAGTACACATTTGGTGTTTATATATGCTATTGGTGAATGATACACTCAGCTTTTTGTTTTACTAATTAATTCATTACACTACTTATCTTCTGTTATTGAAGATTCCAATAGAATATCAATCATTGTACGGCAGCTAGGATTGATGCAGAAATTGAAGTTTAAACTAGAGGCCCACAGAACAGACATGGAGAAACAGAGACGAAGACTGGACAGAGAAATGATAGGTATGTATTTGTATATACTGAGGATAAATAGAGAAATGATAGGTAGGTATTTGCTTATATACTGAGGATGAATAGAGAAATGATAGGGGTTTATTATGGTAAATATACTGAGGATAGATTTATTCTGGTCAGCGAAATGATAGGTATGTATTTGCATATATACTGAGGATGAATAGAGAAATGATAGGTAGGTATTTGTAAATATACTGAGGATGAATAGAGAAATGATAGGGGTTTATTATGGTAAATGTACTGAGGATAGATTTATACTGGTCAGAGAAATGATTGGTATGTATTTGCATATATATACCGAGTATGAATAGAGGTATGATAGGGTTTATTATGGGAAATATACTGAGGATAGATTTATACTGGTCAGAGAAATGATAGGTATGTATTTGTATATATACTGAGGATGAATAGAGAAATGATAGGTAGGTATTTGTATATATACTGAGGATGAATAGAGAAATGATAAGGGTTTATTATGGTAAATGTACTGACGATAGATTTTTACTGGTCAGAGAAATGATAGGTATGTATTTGCATATATACTAAGGATGAATAGAGAAATGATAGGGGTTTATTATAGTAAATATACTGAGGATAGATTTATACTGGTCAGAGAAATGATAGGTACATGTATGTATTTGCATATATACTGAGGATGAATAGAGGAATGATATGTTTGTTTTGGTAAATTTACTGAGGATAGATTTATACTGGTCAGAGAAATGATAGGTGCATATCTGCATATATACTGAGGTTGAGTAGAGGAATCATATGCTTGTTTTGGTAAATTTACGAAGGATAGATTTACATGATAAACTAAAATAAACATGACAGCTTTTCTCATTAATGCTTCTTATATAAAGTTAGCTTGCAGCATTAGTGATTAAGCTTTAACATGTTATATATTACTGTGGTTTTATTTATTATACCCCACGCAACGAAGTTGCGGAGGGTATAATGTTTTTGACCCGTCCATCCGTCAGTCCGTCCGTCCGTCAGTCCGTCCATCAGTCCTGTTTCTTGTCATCGCAACTCCTCTCAAACCACACAACAGAAATTCACGAAACCTTTTCAGATTATAAGGACATACTATGTAGTTGTGCATATCGACGGGAAATTGCGATTTAATTTTTTTTCTAGGAGTTACGCCCCTTTGAACTTATTTACTTTAATGTACTACTGCAACAGTTTGTCATCGCAACTCCTCTCAAACCACACAACAGAATTTCACGAAACCTTTTCAGATAATAAGGACATACTATGTAGTTGTGCATATCGACGGGAAATTGCGTTTCAATTTTTTTTCTAGGAGTTACGCCCGTTTAAACTTATTTACTTTAATGTACTACTGCAACAGTTTGTCATCGCAACTCCTCTCAAACCACACAACAGAAATTCACGAAACCTTTTCAGATAATAAGGACATACTATGTAGTAGTGCATAACGACGGGAAATTGCAATTCAATTTTTTTTCTAGGAGTTACGCCCCTTTGAACTTATTTACTTTAATGTACTACTGCAACAGTTTGTCATCGCAACTCCTCTCAAACCACACAACAGAATTTCACGAAACCTTTTCAGATAATAAGGACATACTATGTAGTTGTGCATATCAGTGATATTGTTGTCTTTTTTCAAAACTACCTCTACCGTTTTTTATTGGGAAAAATGCATATTTTTTATTGAAATTGGGAAATTTGTATTTTTTATTCTAAAGACATCTCCGATTTTTTGCTGACCTTTGCTGTCTTTTTTGCACTATTTTTTCATGTATATTTTGGTTGTCAGACATTTTCAACCTGAAAGGTTCTTTTCGGAGAGGGGAAAGAAACCAAAACAATGATGGTACTTAATGCATTGAAAACCACATGTGTTACAAACACCATGATGATTCTGATCAGAAAACTGGATCTCAAAAGTGCTTTCTAATATCAAAATAATAACATGAATACGGTATTTACAAACATTACTACCAATGCCATCACTGTTTTTGGAAAATGTAAACGTTTTTGGGAGGAATTTTAAGCCATTTTTTTTAGTAATTGGGAATTTTCTCTGGGGGAAAAGGCCGAATTTCGGCTGTAATTTGAGGCAAACAATATCACTGCACATCGACAGGAAATTGCGATTCAATTTTTTTTCTAGGAGTTACGCCCGTTTGAACTTATTTACTTTAAGGTACTACTTTAACAGTTTGTCATCTCAACTCCTCTGAAAACACACAACAGAATTTCATGAAATTTTGTAGATAATAAGGACATACTATGTAGATGTGTATATTGACAGGAAATTATTATTCAGTATTTTTTTATTATACAATTTTTTTTTTTTATACTTATTTAATTTCTCCAATGACAATGTGGGGACGTGGGGTATGTGAGCGTGCTCACTAAGGTTCTTTAATTTTCTTGGTTACCAATTTCCTTTGATTGATTGAATATTGCACTTTGATGGTTTTGTCAAAATTCACAAGACAGGCTTATTGTAAAATTTGTGGTTCACCTTTTTATACCCAGGAAATCCATGAAAATTTGTATCCCATAATATAAATCTACAGTATTTAATGATCTTGCATAATTTATGTTTTAACTTTTGTGTCAGATAATTTTATATATTGTTGGGTACTTCATCTTATTTGTGATATTCAAATTTTCAGATTTGCAAAAGAAAGTGCAAGAGTACGAAATTAAAAAGAAAGTGTTAGAGAAACGATCAGAATGTTTTGAACAAATTCTTGAAATTCCTGCAATGAAGAATAATTCCTCTACTTCACCAGCGGTGTTTGCAGCAAACCAAGGCCCGCCAAGATTATCTCCCAATCAGAAAGGAACATATATTTTATCCTCAGCAATGCACGGTCAGAGACCAGGGTCTATTGTTACCACAAGTTTGAAAGCTGTCACCACAAATAGTGTTTCTCAGTCACAAATCTCACCTGGAACTTGCTCATCTTCAGCTATAGGAAAAAATGGGAGAGTTCAAACAGGACCTGGGGGAACAAAAATCCTTGTGTTCCCAAAACAAAATACCGAATTCCATTCAAATCCCAATGGAAGTCTGAAAATCACTTTAAAGAGAAAGCAGGATTTTTCAGATGATGAAATGCCAACAGAGATGGAAAATGATTCCCAGCTGAAATCAGCTTTATTATCAAAAGGTCTAAAATCTGAAGAAAACAAAGTTGAATCAAATGATAAAAATGAATCTGTGAATGATTCTGAAATCCAGTTAGACACTTCAAATCAAGATGATCTCATAAGCAAGGAAAGTTCAGAGAATTGTACAGATAAAGATTCAGTTCAGGAAGAAATAAATCCTTCACATGATGAGTTGAATTCCTCTCACGAAGAAATTCCTAATGCTCATTCTTGTGATGGTGATCAAACTTCGGAAGAAAAAACAGAAAATGCGATTAAAAGAAGCAAGCGACGAAGATCTGTTAAAACTTACAGTGATGATTATATTAAGTAGAAATGTATTTTGTTTACTTTGTCAAAACTCCAAAAATCACCTCAGTAAATAAGTTATAAAATATTTTGAGAATTGCTTTTGTGCATTTTTTTAGTCGCTTTATCTGGGATTTTTTCATACCACCTGCAACAATTGTAACAAAGTGAGACATTAGCTTATCTTTTTTCATTAAAGGTGTCATCACATCAATTATTAAAGTTTTGTTAGTTCCATTTTAGAATGAATGTTTATAAGCATCCTTTCTTTTCACTTTGAGTAAAATATAGGACAATAAGTTCTCTATAAGGTATACTGTTAGGGGTTCTTCCAAACTACTGGGTACCAGCAGAACTATATTTCCTCGTTTTATCATGTTTTTCCTGTTATTTGTTAATAAGTGCAATATTGTTGTATAGTACATGCTGAACACCTCTTGATCCTAAAGGGCAATGTAGGCATGCCATATATTATAAGTAATTTTTTGCAGTGACAATTAATAAATATCTGTACTGCATTTTTATTGGAAATCATTTTACTAAAATTTCTCCATTGACATTCTGGAACTAAAAAGCACTTTTGAAGATAGAAGTGAAATCCTTAATGTTTTGAAATGGATACAAAGATATTATCTACAAGGAAGTATAAAAAACATTAAACAATGCAGAGTTAAGTTTGCAAAGCAATCATGTAGCTACTTTAAATGAAATTAACTTAAGATTTGATCATGCAGAAAACAAATTACATTTTATTCTAAATTTGAGGCATTCAAATTTTTTGACTTCTCATTAAAGATTTTTTTTTCTTCTTTAGATTTTGGACCTTTGATATTTTGTATTTTCATAGTAAGATAGGTATTACAATTTTAGTCGAAGGTTTTTGTAGGTAATTTTGAAAAATCACAGAATGCAAAATTCCAGTAAAAGGGAGATAATTCAATATAGCAACTTACTTTAACATCTACATACAGTCAGTTTTGAAACATTACTTCTTTCTATACAATACTGGTAAATCACTTTGCAATATCTTTTTATATGGGTAGTTATATAAAAATTGTCACATCAGGCAGTATTTTTTTTTTCTTAATAAAAAATATTGTTTTAATCGGTTTTTTCTTCATGAAAATCATTTCTTATCAGATGTATACCATTGCTATTTGTATAATTTCAAAATCCTTTCATGTTGAGGCTTGAAAATGAAGATGACATGACACTTATATGTTGAAGTTAAAGCCTGTCTACTTTTTGTTATTTTATACCCTATTTCATGTATTTGTATCTTTAATAAAAGCTAATATTTAGCAGTGGAAAATTTAGGGTTATTCTTTTAATCAGAATATACATTTTCTTATGAATATTTCATTAAAACAACATTTTTCATATTGAGTTTTCATTTTGCTTATAAATGTTATTTGTTAAAAACGTTTTCCCTCAAGTTATTGAATTTCTATGTTTTCTGTAAACAAGAATGTACAATTTTTATAAGAATCATTCATTAAAACAACATTTTTCATATTGAGTTTTTCTTTTTGCTTATAAAATGTTATTTGTTAAAAACTTTTTTTCTCAAAGTTATTGAATTTCTGTGAAATTCATATCATGTTTATATATCCTTACAGTGCTTTGTTATGTGTATATTTTTTTTTATAAGATTTTGAATTTTTTGCAATGTACAATGTTGTGTAATTTAGATTTAGATTGTTTTTCCCATGTTGATCATGTGAATATTTACAAATGTCGGTACTTGTTAACTTGAATGATCGAATAAATTATCAGTAATGTTTGAAATTTAAAATGATTTTTTTCGAATTAGAAATCCAGTTTTTACCTGTTTTAAGATTTCTATTTATTACCTTTATTTGGTATTGAAACATCCTTAACTTTTTATGCCCCACCTATGATAGTAGAGGGGCATTATGTTTTCTGGTCTGTGGCTCCGTTCGTCTGTGCGTCTGTCTGTGCGTCCGTCCGTTCAGGTTAAAGTTTTTGGTCAAGGTAGTTTTTGATGAAGCTGAAGTCCAATCAACTTGAAACTTAGTAGACTTGTTGGTTATGATATGATCTTTCTAATTTTAAAGCCAAATTAGACTTTTGACCCCAATTTCAAGGTCCACTGAACATAGAAAATGAAAGTGGGAGTTTCAGGTTAAAGTTTTTGGTCAAGGTAGTTTTTGGTGAAGCTGAAGTCCAATCAACTTGAAACTTAGTAAACTTGTTGCTTATGATATAATCTTTTTAATTTTGAAGCCAAATTAGACTTTTGACCCCAATTTCACGGTCCACTAAACATAGAAAATGAAAGTGGGAGTTTCAGGTTAAAGTTTTTGGTCAAGGTAGTTTTTGATAAAATTGAAGTCCAATCAACTTGAAACTTAGTACATATGTTCCCTATAGTATAATCTTTCTAATTTTAATACCAAATTAGATTATTACCCAATTTCACAGTCCATGGAACATGGAAAAGTATAGTGGGAGTGGGGCATCCGTGTACTTTGGACACATTCTTGTTATAGTAGTTCCTTAAACGGGCAAATGTCATTTTGTATCTGTTAAACTAGGGACAATTATTCAGTGGGAGAATTAATAAATATATTTTGAAGAGGTTTCTATGATTTTTGTTTATTACTTTGACAACAATTATGAAATCACTATAGATGTTATAAGAATGTTATTTTTTTCTTCAAAATCTGGTTATTACCGTGGATTATTTTGTTTGTGGGTACCTACTTTTGAGGATTGAGGAAAATTATATTTTGTGAATATGTTATTTCAGGGTTTTATCCAATTCTGAATACAAGATGATAGAAAATTTGTATTCAGTGAATACTTAAGGTGGTACCCAACACTTTAACTAAAATTAATTTGGCTCGTTTAATTTTCTTAAAATTTTGGCAAAGTATTTACTTTGACCCCTTGACAAAAATAAAAAAAATTTAAAAATTTTGAACCAACAGTTTTATCAGAAATATTACACTGGTTATATAGCAATTTGACAAACACTAATTTTGATCATTGAGAAGCTTAATATTCCTTTAACAACACAACGTTATTAAAACATTTAGCTGACTTTACAGAGTTATCGCCCTGTAGTGTTAGGTACCACCTTAAATTTACAATTCACCTGGATAAACAAAATAGTACCTGGAAACTAATGATTGATCCACAGTTTTGTTGATAATATTAAAAACATTTGTTATTACATGTTGAATAACTCCTATTATATAAAATGTTATTGTGTTGGCCACACCTTACTGATTTATGACTCTTTAAAGTTTCCCGCACAGAGCCTGGAAACTCCTATCTCTGTTTCTATCTTTTCAAATTTGCTATCTTTCACAAAACCTAAATCTATTTAATGACAAAACAATTTTGAATTGAATTGTATTTAAAATTTCATCTAATTTTATAATACAAATGAAAAATGAAATGGCTTTATATTTAGGTCAAAAATTAGTTTTAATTTAAAAAGAATCAATAGAAAAAAACGATAATCGTAATTTTATCTTTATGTTTCATGTATCCATATTTTAAAACTTACATCTTGAAAAATAACAATGAATTTAAAAGAAATGAAGAATGACTCTTGTGTGGCTTCAAGTATATAAATATATATTATGTTTGTAGTTGTGGTTATATATAATTATGTGCATTTTGTTTACATTTGTTACCATTGTATAATATGAATTTTTGAAAGTTGATTTTTTTGTAAAGTAAAACAACATATTCATAACACGTGTTATTGTTTCTTCACTATTGCATATAACATAAATTTGAAGATTTTATTGAAATCCCTTGCCTGTAGAACCTAACTAGGAAGTTCTGTAGAGATTTTGCCGAAGTTCTAAGCTGATTTATTATTGTTCTTAATCTATGGTTGGTTTGATTTCAGTTCTTTATTGATCATTTTCATCTCACCTGGCAGAGTCAGTTTGAATTATAGCCATTAATTGGCTTCGGTCATTGCAAAAACATTTCTTCTCTGGATATACTGGGCAAAAGTGTATTGTCAAATTCTCAGAAAAAAATATAAAAAGTAAAATAATAAAAATACTGAATTCAACTCCAAGGAAAACCCTAAATCAGAAAGTCTCTTATCATGGCAAAATCAAACTCTTAACACATCAAATGAATGGAAAACAATTGTCATAGTCCTGACTTGGTACAGGCATTTCTTTATGTTGAAAATGTAGGACTAAACCTGGTTTTACAGCTAGATAAACCTCTCACTTGTTTGACAGTACATAAAATTCCATTATATTGGCAACAACGTGTGAACATGTGTGAAATACATAGACATTATAGGTACAAATGTCAAAATAAGGGCTACAGCAGTCAACATTGTATTTTATTCTTAATCACTATAAAAAAAAAACAAATGTGTCAACAAAGAAAAACATTATGGCATTTAGACAAAGCAAATACCAGTAAGCAAAATTAAAAGACAAGAATACAAAAAATGACCACAGCACAACATATTGGCAGACACATACTGGTAGGTACGAAGTCAGGTCAAAAGGATAATACCAAAAATTGATTAAACACTAACAGTTAATAATTTACAAAGACAAACAAAAGAACACTATAACACTTAATGAAGATGACAAACAACATCAGTACCTAGAATCTATACTTCAAGACTCTCATGTATTTTTTGTGAAGTTGATACAGGTTCTTTGACATAAACCTTGTTCATCAACTTTCTGCTCAGGCACTGGTGACGTTTTAGAATATGGATAGCAGCTGCAAGCTCTTGAAAACCTAATGAGATGGGAAATGTATATCCTATATGCAGGTGGAGAATATTGCTACTAAGATGGGGGGAAATTGATAATTTCAAAATTAAAATCTTCTCTTTTGTCATAGATTCTTGTACTGACATGACCACTTATGTCAAATTCGGGATAGAAGTCTAGAAATGAGGTAGAGCAAGCTGAGACTATTGTCTAGAAGATCATAAACATTTCTGAATGTAAAATTAAATAATCTGGCTTCTTTTGACAACTGTCTGAAGGAACTCTGACTCATATGAAAATAATAATAGGTCAGTATGGAGGGTACTTGCAATTTCCACCGAAGTCAGTGTGTCTTCAAAATTTGTGTTTAGTTCATCAATAACTGGTTTAATGATCTGAAATAATTACTTAACAGTTTCTACAATCACCATCACAAAATGGTTGATTGTTAATTTTTTTTTTATTAGGAAGTTCTGATTTATTATTGCTCTGAACCTATGGTTTGTTTGATATCAGTATTTCATTGATAATTTTAATCTTACTTTGAATTATAGGTAAATGTCCTGTATTCACTTCTAAAGCGTCATGCGTTTGACAAATATAAGTGCTTTCTTGCAATTTTCATCATGTGTCTACAAAAGTAGTCAAGTCCATCAATATTTGGTTGCTGATCGTTTTTGCTATTAAAGTTTCTATACATCTATTTTACATGTTTTAGTAACTCATAAATGATAAATATAGTTTTTTGACAATAGAAAAAAATGAAAAAAATTAAGATAAATCGTCCATAATGTAAGAAATTATCTTGTCCTCGTGTTCTTTATATCAAATTAAGAAGATGTGGTATATGATTGCCAATGAGACACTCTCCACAAGCAACCAAATGAAAAATTACGAACGAAAAATAAATATAACATACAGCAACAAACGACAACCACTGAATTAGGCTCCTGACTTGAAACACGCAGATATAGCATGCGGCGGATTTAAACATATTAGCAGGCACCCAACGTTCCACTAACACAGGAAAGTTGTGTAAAGTACAATATATGAACACAAACTAAAAAAATCAGTTGAAAAGGGCGTAACTCATCAGATCGATACAAAACACAAAAATAAGTAACAAAAACACAGAGTGACGTGACAGGGTAGTGTACATTCCCACAACAAAAAGACATTGAGTACAGATTTGAGTGTACTCGCAGCTATTGACAGCTAGTTTAAAGCCATTAACAACATTACTATATTATAAAAATGTCCATGTTTCCACCCCGCTTCAGGACAATATTAAATGTACCGATTTTTTTTGGAAGATCGATGTCATGAGGTACCTCAGAAGAAATGGTTTTGAATACAAACTTTCGCGTGAAAGTAACAACTTTCACATTTCCTGCATGTACTAGAAAATAGACAATATAGATGATGATGAGATTGGTATGTAAGGGCAGTGGCAACTATTACCTGACGAACACCATGAGAACATGGGAATGGGATATGAATATAAACCTTACTTTGTTCAGTACACGCTGAGTCGGAATGTTTAAGTGTTTGTGCACCTTTGCCATTGCTAAAACGGTTTACCAAAGTGCAGTTAGAATTCTTCTCCAACTAACATTAACTGATCAACTGATAAAATATGTTAGCAGACTGCTCAAGTGAAAGGTTGTTAGTATGAAGTGAGTGCTGTGAAAAACAAATAAATAATTATCATTTTAAAGAACCACCCAGTTCCAGATAGATGATGTCTTTGTCATGAGTTTCAAACAGAACGATTACTTACCATAATATGGCATTAAGGGGAAATAATCTTTATTGGGTAATTGTAAATTGAAAATTAAATGAATAATACCAGGCTTATAGTTCGTTTCTTAGTGTGTTTCATTGTAGTGCTGTGTTTCTGTTTTGTCGAAGTTCTATTATATTTGAATTTGTTTCCCTCAGTTTTAGTTTGTAACCCGGATTTCATTTTTCCTCAATCAATTTATGAATTTCGAACAGCGGTATACTACTGTTGCCTTCATTTATGATTTTGCTTACAAAAAATTCATCAACACGACTTGAATAAAAAAAAATTGAAATGCAAAATTAGTACAAAGTTTAAGAGCATAGAGAACAAAAACATCACGAAAGGTTTCGCCAAATAATGCTTATACTTGTTAATTTATTTTGGTGTTTTTGCTCAATCGATTTATGAATTTCGAACAACGGTATACTACTGTTGCCTTTATTTATGATTTTACTTAGACAAGAGAGGATTATAGTGATTACAGTGATATCCATACAAATTTACACAACAGGATTATGACGATACAATTATATCATTACATAATTTAGACAAAACGATTATGACAATACAGTTATATCATTACACATTTACAAGAAAGGATTGTGACTTTACAGTTATATCATTAACACATTTACAAAAATGGATTGTGACAACACAGTTATGTCATTACACATTTACAAAATATGATTAAGACAATAATGTTATATCAATACACATTTACAATAAAGGATTATGACAATACAGTTATATCAATACACATTTACAAGAAAGGATTGTGGAAATACAGTTATATCATTACATATTTCACAAAAAAATGATTAAGCAAAAACTGTTATATCAATTTTAATACACCTTTACAAAATGAACTAACTACTAAGCAAATTATCTTATTAAAAAGACATAATGAAATGTGATAGAACAATAAGAAAAAAGTCTATCCTTCAGCTTAATAGTGCTTTCTTCTATTATCATGCAATCCATAATAAACTTTGCAGTTAATTTTGGACAATACATGAAAATATCTTTGTATGCGTACAACGAAAATGATAGCAGCTACTTTATATACCTCTGGACAACAAGTAAGACAGTAAATTATATATATATATATATATATATATATATATATATATATATATATATATATATATATATATATATTATGTATTGAAAATCAGATCCTTGTACATGTTGTATGTTTGAAAGTGTTCATAACGTATTACAAACACGCCATTTAAATGACTTCATGAAAAAAACCACTAAATGTTACGTGTCTAATTACTTAATGAAGGATTTATGTAAAAGGAGTAATGTATTATTCTTGATTAATAAAAGCTAAATGCACTTTTTTTATTCCAATTATTGTTTTATTATTTAGATATCGTTATATATCTAACTTCGCAATTATTTTCGATCACAAGCGAACAAGTACATGATTTAGTATTTCGGTGCTGACATGATTTTAAAATAACAAACTTTACTAAAATTGTCCGTTTATACATTTTGAAATTATTAAGAAACTAAGGTTTAAACTCCCTCAGGCAAAATTGGCTTTAGATGAATTTGGCTATATATTTTAGGGTTTTTGACATAGAGCTCTTCAACGGTTTCGGTTCTTATCCATCTTCGGATTTCAAATGTTTGGCTTTGAGCGTTCCTGATGAAGTTAAATCCAGAAAAACGCTTAGGACGCAAAAAAATTATTAAACATGTTGTTTTTTAAAACACATTTTTTTTACAGAAACACTTGATGTCCTTGACATGGACACACAATTTGGTATCATACATTCACAGTGTTCCGTCTTTTTAAGTTTAAAGAAGGAAAAAGGACGTTGCACTTGTAATAAGCAGGCTTAAAAATATCAAATATGTTTTAATAATTGGCTAGACGATAGCATTAAGTAGGAGCAGTTAAAATACAAAACTTCCCCGGATTAAATTTGGAGTATTTTCCTTGTTTTACAATGTAAATATAATTTAAATACGTTATCAGCCAAACACACAAGGTAACTAGTAAACATATTTCATACATATTTCACATAAGAGATTTCCTGGTAGAATGAAATAAAAGTATAGTATTGAACTCCTTTTGGTCAGACAACCATGTCTTTAATTCCCGTCTGGTTGGTGACTCTGTTCGTTGTCTGCAGTGCAACTACAATACCTACTACAGTTGATGGTCAATGTGACTGCAAAAAGATTCAAAGTAGCTAATTTAATGTTAACACCATTTTCCACTTCTTATAGTACATTCCAACTATTAGAGCAGGGATATGATTGCATTTCTATACTTTGTTTGAAATAAAATATTTATTCTCGAGTAGTTGCTGTAATGTTTTTTTTAAATATATAGCGATCTTGCAAATTTGAAATTAAACAAAAAAGAGAAAAATATTGAAAATCTAAGATCATTTCAAATGCATATACGGGATCGACTGTAATATTGTAACCCTATTTATTGTTTAGTAATTTCAGAAGTATATTTGTCAACCGCCTTTTATAGATGAATTTTACGTTATAAGCTATAAAAATCAAGAACAAATGCGAAAGAATAAGGCTGAATGTTTAAAATAATACAAAATGGAAGGTATCAAAATCATTTTTTGTTAGGCATGAAGGATGAAGTGACTCGATTGACCGCGGCAATTACCTTGGCAGAAAGAACGTGTAAATCTAAAGCAGGTATGTAAATAGACATAAATAAGCAGGTCCGGGGACACACTTATCGTCCTTTAATTTTCGTTATCTAAATTGAATATTTCGGTAAAGTAGTGATTTATTCCAGTCTGAAAAGGAAAAAAAGCTAGTATGTATGAAGCTATCAAACTGAATTATAGACCCTTTTAACATAAAATTGTCCATATTTTGAGTTAGAGCCGATATTTTTTCCGATAACTTTGATATACTTTGTCCAAAAGTAGCAACATACAATGTCAACATTTTTTTGGAATGATTTATTTTAATTTGCGTTTTTTGTGTAAAGAAATTCACTTCAAAATAACTTATTTTCTCAGGGTAGCTTTTATATGAAATGTTGAATTTTCAATAAATATGAGTTTTGTCTGCTTTAGATAAATAACTAGGTATATAAACACAACGGGCTGTATGGTATAATTGGTAATGAGACAACAATCCACCAGCTTCCATCAATATGAACATAAACTCTATAAACGCTATGAAAACAAATAATATGGTAGTAAGCAGTCTGCAAATGATAAATATAATCACAACATTAAGTATTGTTTTTACGATATTTTTCAGTGGAATGCTGGTCTGATTACGGTCCTTGGACGGATTGTACCAAGACATGTAGTGGAGGAACAAGAACCAGAAATAGAACATGTGCCAACCCTTCTCCATCAAATGGGGGCGCTGTCTGTAGTGGGAGTGCTGTCCAAATAGAGGCGTGTAACACGGATCATTGTCCAGGTCTGAAGTCAACAAGGGTTGCTTGTTTTTAAATATGAAATTGACTGGACTACTTGAAATTGAAATTATTGACTACGGTTTTTCATTAAATTGGTTATAAACCCTAACACATCTGATCTTTCGACCGTATTTGATAGATTATGAAAGCTATTTCCACAAATGATTTTCTTTATTGGAATTATTTTAGCCGAAGAAATAAATTATGACTGTGGTATTTTGCAGCAACTGTTTTGTTTTACCAGCAGACATAAAAATTGTCCATAGTTTTTTTTCTATGATATATTAAAGGCGACTACAGTCAATGATTGCATAATGTTGAAAATAAAGAACTGTAATATTGAAAATTTTAATTACTGTTATTTGTGACAGATACCTATCACATATGACTTCACATGTAAATTCCTACCCTATACGTTCAATTAATCTTGTTTTAATTTTTGAAAGTAATGGAATGACGAAGCCAATTTGCAATTTTTCATTAGTTTTGATTAAAAATAATTCAATTGCTGTTCGTTTCTAAAATTGTAAATACTTGTAGTTTAAATTTATTTACATTAAGATATACAAACGGCAGCAACGAAAACTCCGTTTGACCAGTAAAATCATATAATATTGTGAACATACAGTATGTTATAAATGAAGCCAATAAGTCAAATTGTCGATCTTTTTTTTAAAGAACAAACTCACGGTTAGAGTATTTGCTATTTTGCTCCGATATTTATTTATTTTTTTGAATTTAACAGTTCCCGTATTATAAAGCACTGTTATAAACCATCTCCGTTAACCTTTCTACAGATTATTGAGAGGATCAACATCGAAAGCTTTTGAGCAAAACAATGACTGATATTTGTTTTATTTCAATTTTAAAACATGCTCTTTTTTCAATTTCGATTTTATGTTTTAAGATGTGACTACAAGATGACTAATGTAAAAACCGTTTCAGAATCTAATGCATCCTGGGTAATATTTTCAAAAGTGTACACCAAAACGTCGTGAATGGTTAAAAATGTCATAAACAATGGAAATTCAACCAATGGAGTGACGTTATTTTCATTTTGGGGTACCAACAATGAAATTACCCATGATGCTTTAGATTCTGAAACGGCCAATTACATTACCATTACTTACGAGGTTCTGTATGGGGTATTTCATATCTCTTTTTAGTATGTAGTGCTAAAGCCGACGTCGTCTTCCTATTGGACTCTTCTGGAAGTGTTGGAGCCACAAACTTCAAGAAAATGTTAAAATTCATACAAGGAGTTGTGAGCAAATTTAGCGTGGGTTTAAACAATATCCAGGTTGGCATTGATACATTCCAAAGTACTGTAAAAAGTGAATTCAAGTTGAACCCGTTCCTAGACAAAAATGATCTTATAACTGCAATTGGAAATATTGTTTACAAGACTGGCGGAACAAAAACGGGCCCAGCTATAAAGTTTATGACGACTAATAGTTTCAGTACAGCGGCAGGTTAGGAATTTTTCTCTTTCAGTATTAACCTCGCGATGCTTTTTTTTTAAATTTGTTTTATGCTGCCTGTATCTGTAATGCGTTGTTTTCAAAAGAAATATTAGGACTCTTAAAATAAAACTTATCTTTTTCAAATTAAATGAAAACCTTCTTCTTCAATTTATCAACAAGAAAAGTAAAAAAAAACAACGGTGAAAGTCTCTTCATAAGAGAATTGAATTTAGCATAATTTAATCAGGATTGATCAAAATATCGGTATGCAATTAAGCACAGAAATAAAAAGTTTCATTAAACATGTTAAACATGTTAAATTGTATGAAGTAGTATCGGTTATTTTGAGTGACATTGATATAATTGAATCATATGTTTTTCTTGTCTTTATATTGAACAGTACTAGCTGTATATTGTGTTCTTACACTAATTTGAATGTAAGTTATAATTTTGGCAGATTTATAAAACTTTCGATCACAACATAATTAAACATATTTTTATACAGGTCATAGGACCGGTGTTCCTAAGATTTGTATTGTTATCACAGATGGAAAATCAAATGACCAGGCTAACACTTTGGCGGAGTCCGAGAAAGCACGTGCAAGTGGTATACAGCTCATTGCTATTGGCGTTGGGGATGGTATAAATACCATGGAGTTAGAAGGCATCGCCAACAAACCAAAAACCGAATATGTGTACAATGTAAAAAATTTCGATGTGCTAAACATATTGCAAGCGTCACTGTCTTCAAGGACTTGTAAAGGTCTCTTCATAAGAGAATTGAATTTAGCATAATTTAATCAGGTTTGATCAAAATATCGGTTTGCAATTAAGCACCGAAATGAAAATTTTCATTAAACATGTTTAATAAACATGTTGAATTGTATGAAGTAGTATCTGTTATTTTGAGTGACATTGATATAATTGAATCATATGTTTTTGTTGTCTTAATATTGAACAGTACTATCTGTATATTGTGTTCTTCCACTAATTTGAATGTAAGCTATAATTTTGGAGATTTATAAAACTTTCGATCACAACATAATTATATAAGATATATTTTTATACAGGTCATAGGACCGGTGTTCCTAAGATTGGAATTGTTATCACAGATGGAAAATCAGAGGACCAGGCTAACACTTTGGCGGAGTCTAAGAAAGCACGTGCAAGTGGTATACAGCTCATTGCTATTGGCGTTGGGGATGGTATAAATACCATAGAATTAGAGGGCATCACCAACAAACCAAAATCCGAATATGTGTACAATGTCAAAAATTTCGATGTGCTAAACATATTGCAAGCGTCACTGTCTTCAATGACTTGTAAAGGTATTTTTTCTCTTATTTATCTTTAAAAACGTTATTTGTTCATGTATTTTAAAGTTAATGAAAAAATAAGAGATAAACAGTGAGTTCACTAATTTGTTTATTATAAAAATAATGACTATAGAGCATTTGTTAATCAAAGGCATAATGAAGCTGATTAATATTTATAGTTTTTTTCAAACATAAAAGGGGCATTGAAAGCATTAATCAGTATACATATATATATGTTTTCAGTATCAAAAGGTAAGATTTTTTTTCATTGTCTTTTCTAAACGTATATTGTCTTTTATATTGACTTTTCGAAACGTATATTAACTTTTCGAAACGTATAATGTGAGTATCATGAATGAAGACTCTTTCATTTCAAGTATATTTACAGAGTTACTGCTACGCGACTATATTTTTTCTCATGTCAGTATGGATTGACGTCAGTACGTATACAGGTGTTCATATATGTTCAGTAGTTTTGTAATAAAATAATTGTTGAATATGACAGTTATTTTAAGACAAAATTGTCAGTTACTTTGATAAAAACTGTCAAATATATACCAACTTATCCTACTGTCATCATTACAGTATTGTCTGGTTAAAAAAAATCTGATTTTGAAATATGTTTTATTTCGTTTTTAAAAGCATGCATACTATCATTTACAAATATGATTTAACAGCAATTCTATTTTCCGTGTCTTTTGTGTATCATTTTGTTATTGAAGTCTTGCACAAATTGATATATGTCACAGTGATATTCATTAAAAACTATTTAAGAGCATTTTTATATTTACAGTTACTGCTACGTGACTATATTTTTTCTCATGTCAGCATGGATTGACTTCAATACTCATACAGGTGTTTATATATTTTCAGTAGTTTTGTAATAAAATAATTGGAAAATGTGAAAAAAATTTAAGACGAAATTGTCAGTTACTTTGATAAAAACTGTCAAACATATATCAACTTCTTCTACTGTCATAATTACAGTATGGTATTGTTAAATAAAAAAATTCTGATATTGAAATATGTTTTATTTCGTTTTTAAAGCATGCATACTTTTATTTACAAATATGATTTAACAACATTTTTAGTGGACGGTGGCTGGTCTAATAACAATCAATGGTCAGATTGTACCAAGACATGTGGCGACGGAACAAGAACCAGAACTAGAACATGTACCAACCCTTCTCCTTCAAAAGGTGGTGCTCCATGTAATGGAAGTGCTATACAATCAGAAGCATGTAACATAAACCCGTGTCCAGGTATATGAGCTTTTCAGTTGTTAAAAAAATCAACAACCAACAGAAATTTTCCATTGTCTTTTGTGTGTAATTTTGTTATTGAAGTCTTGTACAAATTGATATATGTTACAGTGATATTCATTTAAAACTATTTAAGACCATTTTTATATTTACAGAATAATTTCTATACGACTATATTATATTTTTTCTCATGTCAGCATTGATTGACTTCAATTCTCATACAGGTATATATATATTGTCAGTAGTTTTGTAATACAATAATTGGAAAATGTGAAAATTATTTTAAGACGAAATTGTCAGTTACTTTGACAAAAACTGTCAAATAAACCAACTTATCCTACTGTCATAATTACAGTATGGTATGGTTAAATAAAAAAATTCTGATATTGAAATATGTTTTATTTTGTTTTTACAAGCATCCACACCTTTATTTACAAATATGATTTAACAACATTTTTAGTGGACGGTGGCTGGTCTAATTTCAATCCATGGTCAGCTTGTACCAAGACATGTGGCGACGGAACAAGAACAAGAACTAGAACTAGAACATGTACCAACCCTTCTCCTTCAAAAGGTGGTGCTCCATGTAAAGGAAGTGCTATACAATCAGAAGCATGTAATATAAACCCGTGTCCAGGTATATATGAGCTAGTCAGTTGATAATAAAATCAGCAACCAACAGAAATTTTCCATTGTCGTTTGTGTGTAATTTTGTTATTGAAGTCTTGTACAGATTAACATATGTCCCAGAGTGATATTCGGTCAAAACGAATTAAGAAAATTTCTATATTTCCAGAATACTTTCTGTACGACTATAATATTTCTTAAGTCAGCCTGACTTCAATACGTATACAAGTGTTTATATATTCAAGCAGATGAATTAAAATGCATAGTAAACAAACTCATCATAGATGCCAGGATTAAAATTTTATATTTACGCCAGACGCGTTTCGTCTACAAAAGACTCATCAGTGACGCTGAAATAAAAAAAGTTTAAAAGGCCAAATAAAGTACGAAGTTGAAGAGCATTGAGGACCACAAATTCCTAAAAGTTTTACCAAATACAGCTAAGGTAATCTATTCCTGAGGTAAAAAAAGCCTTAGTTTTTCTAAAATTCAAAGTTTTGTTAACAGTTAATTTATAATAATGAACATATCAATGATAACTTAAGTCAACACAGAAGTGCTGACTACTGGGCTGGTGATACCCTCGGGGAAATTAATCTCCACCAGCAGTGGCATCGACCCAGTGGTTGCAAATAAACTCATCATGGATTAAAATTTTATATTTACGCCAGACGCGCGTTTCGTCTACATAAGACTCATCAGTGACGCTGAAATAAAAAAATGTTTAAAAGGTCAAATAAAGTACTCGGGGAAATAAATCTCCACCAGCAGTGGCTAGATTATATGAAATAAGCAATGTTATTTGTTTAATGCTCATTAATTTCAGCTTGTCCATCGGGCTGGACTATGTATGGATCTAGCTGTTACTTCTTTAGTTACACTTCGGAAAAATGGACTGACGCCGTTGTAAGTAGATATTATACACTTGTAACATCATATAAACTCTAACATTTGAAATACTTAAACAATGTTTCCCGCCACTTTTCCTCAATTTTTGTATTGTAAACATTTTTTGTATTGACAGATCGTCCTCCTAAGCGATTTAGATTCATTCTAAATCTAGTATTCAGGCGTAAATACTGTTTTTTTCTTTCTTTCAAAAGTCAGCTTAATTTGCCATCATCTGTTACTTGTAAGCAACGCATTTATTCAAAATGTTGAATACGGTGTTTGATATTGTAAAAAAGCCCAATCGCGACTGATATCAATATCATAATGGGTGACAAAAATAAAACGATAGCAGTTGATTGTATAGCCATGGAATAGTAGATCAGCAGAATATATCGACTTAAATATTCGATTTAAAAATATATATCTTATATTTCTTTTTTTGTCATTTAAGAGGATTTGCCAAACAAAAAATAGTATCCTTGCTGAAATTGGATCTTCCGGTGAAAATGGATTCTTGAAGAATACGGCATCTAATTATGGAGGAAGTAAGCGAAAACCATAGCCGATTCGCCGTTTCAGAATAAATAATGCATTCTACGTAAAATTTCCATAATCATACACACAAACGTTGTGATTGGTTGAAAACGAGATAAACAATAGAAATTAAACCAATGACCGAACGATATTTTTATTTTGGTGTACGAACAATGAGTTTACCCATAGTCCTCAAGATTCTGAAAAGGCGAATAAATTAACTTATAAAAACCAGGGACTTGATATAATTAGCTGTTAGTAAGGGCTTCATACCAAAGGGTCAACAAAACACAACAGAGAAAACAAACAAAAGAATGACTAACACAAACACCACAAAGGCGAAGGTGATCTCAGGTGTTCCAAAAGGTAACAAGAACCCGCTTCCCATATTTCACCCGTCGTGTACAAATTCAGCGAAATTGAAGAAATGACTACGCTACGACAATAAGAATATAACCATGTCATCTGTTACATAGATATTCTATACCGGTCAAATTACCAATCGCTTAAAATGTAGAAGTGTCCTTTTAAAGATAATGGACTGTCATCATCAAACTATTATTAAAAACTTGCTTTTTATTACACAGTTACTGTTATGTAATTTGCTGTTTAATATTATCACTTTTCTTGAACAAATTTATCAAGAGCTTCACTGGTATTAAATAATTTGAATAAAAGAAACAGTACTTTTTTTTCGATATCTGAAACTCAAAAATTTGTACAATAAACACACCAAGATAAAAAAAAACTGATGGAATAGAACGAATATATTTAGTCCAAATGGAACAAACCCGGGTGAATCGACGGCGTAACATTTCCGCCGAAATCCGGCCAAATTATCACGATAGGGTATAACACTCAATCTGTTAACATATATATCTCCAATGATAAGATTGGTTAACCAAATAGCGATGAAGTCCGAAAAACATACGAGATTTAACACTATGGTATCATTTTGACCATGCTGTTTTTACTTATTAGAGTTTTGGCTCGGGGGAACAGATAGTGGAAGGGAAGGAACTGGTATTGGAGGACCAGTGGTAAGAGATTCAGTGTAACTGATCGGAATAGTTCTACTAGAAACAGAGGATGGTTTTTGTCGTCTAAGAAGGTCACTATTCAAGAACCAAATAACCTTGACGGCAAGGAACATTGTCTTGAATTTGCGGATGAAAACCGTTACAAATGGAACGATAACAGTTGCTGGAAGAGTTTTAAATATATTTGCGAAAAGTGAGTATCGTTTGTCATGTTAAGGAATTTTAGGTCAGATGTTCGGACTGCGTAGATTTAATCAAACAACACAGGGTCAAAATACCACAATCACCCATTTTTCTTTTCAAAGAACAATAATAGCTCATGAAAAGGTAAGTATTAGAATTAAAGCAGATTCAATATTCTTTTCTTACGATTTTAGACCTAAACAATGTCAATGCTATATATCAAGTAAAAGTCCGTATCAGCCTTTTCCCGCCTTTTCGGCCAAAAAATATCTCGAAAATGAGTTGCATTATCTTACAATATTTCTAGCTCATTTTGTTCCTAGATGATGCTCCTCTGATCTCTAGGTGTCAATTATAAATTATCGATTTTGTAAATTTTACCTCAACACATTTTTTTAGCTCTTTTATATGACATTTATTTACAGATACGATTAAGTCATCATTTTGAAAAATGCGCTTTATGTTACACAGATAATGACAGAATTTAACATATGATACGATATTTTCCGTCGATGATCGATTGCACAATTTTTATAAAATGAATTCGAGGAGAAATACATCATGGAGACAGCCGACCGACAATTTTTTAACAACTAATTTTAAAATAACTTTGAAAAAAGAGACAAAAGAGTAAATTTAAAATAATACTGATGATTAATTTATACTCGCTGACACCAATTGTCGGGAATATTTGATTTTGATTTGTCAAAGTATGCATTTAAAAATACATGTATACTTACTGTGTTTTCTGTCTAACAATGTCAGTCGTATTTTATCTTCTTTCATGAAATCCATAAAAATTGTACCCCACGAATAAATGGAATAATAATGAAGACACAGTACTTGATATTTTGATTGAGTTTTAATAACAGCATATGTAACTTTAATCTTTGACTTCATGTTGTAGGCAGAAGCAGGTTTAAAACAAGAGCAACAAAAAAAAAAAAAAAAAAAAAAGGATGACCGAAAGAAAAATTTCCAAATAGATGACTGAACATGCTGAAAGAGTTTTCCTATCAATTTCTGTACTGTTTACTGATATATACTCTGAAATATAGCAACTGACTTCTTTCCTTCACTGAAATATTCTTAAAATAAAAAATGTAAACTAACAGTGTTTGATTTTTTTTATTAAGTGGCATACAACATCAGTACGAATGTCTAGATTGATGTTTATTCCATATGCTCTTCGCGCATAGTAACGACATTATTGAGAACGAATTAATTAATTTATTGCCTCGGCTTGTTGGAATAAAATGCTAGACATAGGTATTCTGTTTTCTTCGACTGCGTCGGCGGAGATGACGTCGTAGGCGTCAACAATGTTTTATTTTGCGAGAAGGTCAGTTTATGGAAAACCTCTAGTACACGCAGGTCAATGATATTTGGTATGTAATTGAAAAAGAATTTATACATCTTATTTCTACGTAGTTTTTTAAGCCCCTCCCCATGGTCAAATGACTTTTGCTAAGTTACTTGATTAGTTTGTGATAGGCCAGTTGTTGAAACGGAATCATTAGTAGGAGGTATATAAAATTAGGTACACAGCTGTATCAACATTGGCACATCTAATTTCAATAGAGATTAGTAGGCCCCAGAACAATATTTAGTATGGAGTTGTATTAGCATTGGCATATCTCGTTCCCATGGAGATTGTTTGGCCTTGAATCATCAGTAATGGCACATTGACAGCTAACATTTTGCATAACTTACACATTAAAGTATTGGTATTTTAATTTTAACAACTGTATTTCACTATCAAAAAGGCAAGACATAAAGCTGCGTTTACAATTTAAGGAATACGGTATCAAATATGTATAGATTATCGGATGTTCTACATATTGATAGCGTAGATATCAGTCGCAAACCAAAATACTGGTTGTTTCATCATACATAATGACGTCATTGCTAACTTCTCAGACATTGCACATTGATAATAAGTACCACTGACTCTAGAAACGAGATGATTACACAGGAATCGAGCAGGTAAAAACAGGGAATTAAGATATCTAATACGTTCAAGTAAGAGTACTCGTCTCACGTTTAATATTAGATATGAGCGACAAAAGGTACAAAACAAAGGAAATAAGTCGAAAACAAACTTACAATGCTATGGACAAAAACAAAAAACGACAAAAAGGAAAACAATAGTAAACAAAACACAGCATGACAAAGCACTAATCAAAAGGAATCCAATCAAAAACTGTGGGATCCAAGGTGCTAACGGAGGGGTTCGCAGATTCTGTTCCACTAGTGGCACCCGTCATGTTGCTCATATCATTTATATGTCGAGAATATTGAAAGCGCAATCCTCTATGTAAGGAGGAAATTTTCGGATAATGTTGGATGGAATAATTTCGGGTACCGAACGTCTAGTGCTTATTCAGGAAAACAAACCCAATATGAAACGATCTAAGATATCAATCTGACTATAATAAACTTTCGTCCGAAACTGCATATTAATTTTTTTTTTTTTTTATATACAAGATCCATCATGTCAAAAATGAATAAAGATGCATATTCTTTTGAACGTTTGATTAGCGTATGGATTGTTTGTTTAACGTACAATGAACATAACTGTATAACTTGTTTATCGGAACGAAAACATGATACTGTGATTTAAAAACGAACACCGCTTTGTACTTTCACGACACTTAACTTCACTTCCCTTACGTCAGGGAGATAACTCTTTAAATCAGTCAGGCATTTGTTAAAGGCGAGTTCATCAATGTATTTTAGGCATTTACCTAAAACAGATTGGTAATAATCTTTATATTATAGAAACTTATTACAATATATTTATGAAAATGACTGTTAAAAACATAGTAACGATTTACAGAGTTATTTCCCTTAACCTTTGTATATATACGTCCTTTAGTCTTTTGTTTGATCCTCCAATAAATATTATCTACGACTATCTACGACGCAGGGACCAGTACGCTTCAAAGATCTCAACGAAGTGGTTGTTATACCGAAGGGTTATCATACTTTTTCGACCGGAGTTTTCGTTATTAAGTTTTATTCATCAAGTAAAATCGTCGTGCAGTCCAATCATCTCCTGTTTAATTGCTAATATAGACAACCCTTTAACCATTGTCATGGCAAAACTGCAATAAATTCAAAAGGATATGTACGGCTTGAAAACTATAAAAATGACATGGTTTGAAGATATTTGTTTAATCACCAAATATAGATAGAGAGTATAAGGATTTTTACAAAAAATTTCAACAAGAAATGATATTAAGCGTATGACGTAGAATCCAGGCTGTGGTTTTATTGGTTCCCTTGAACTGCTTCAGAACGCTCTCTTTTCGAACTCTTTGTGAATCGTTGACATGTTTTAAAATTGTTTTTGTTCTTAAATATCCCGATGCTGTAAGTTATAAAACAATTTGTAAAATATAACAATATACACAGGCAAAATTTGCTAATGTGAATATCACAGGAATCTTACATAGAATTCACGTGAAATATTTCATGTGAGATTCACCTAAAACGAACTTAAAGATGAAACTCACGTGACAATTTTCATGGACTTTTTACGTGAACTGAGATTCACATGATACTCACATGAAATTTTTCACATGAATTATATGTTAGAATGAAATAAAAATGGTATTTTTCATGATTTTAATTCATTTTGAAATTTAGATGTTATTTGAATTACTTTTTTTTAAATTCATGTGAATGTCACGTGAAAAGTTCATGGACGTCGGACCCCAAATTTAGTACATTCGATATGAAATCTTTCTTCAGATGCCTCAACAGAAAAAAAACATTTTTAATATGGACGAAACGCGAAAGAAATAATTCAAAAATATACATAATGAACACTGTTTGGAAAAGTCAACTTTTTAAAAGTAACTTTCTAAATTATGTTTGAAACTTTTATTTAATAATTTGATTGTTTTTGTTTGTTTGTTTTTTGTTTGTTTTATTATTTTACAAAATATACTTTCCAGTATCCAAATAATTGTTTTGTAAATAAAATTGAGATTGTATACTACTTTGTAATGTTTTTTAGTGAAAATGTAGCATTTACGTATATTTTCCGGAATTTGCCGAGTATCACCGGAATGCCATGCGATAACGTTACGGAAAGGCATGTGATAACTTTCGAAGTATGTGATAAACTTTTCATATCAGCCCGCTAAGCACCAATTCGAAAAATATGGAATTTACGTTGATCTAATGCTATTATCATACAGTAAAAATCATATGTTATTTAGTCTAAGTATATGATATTTGTACTATATCATGCTTATGTTAGGTTTGGTACCGCTGCATTTTTTTTACACCTATCGTAAGTCATGAATCTGATGTTCAGTAGGAGTCGTTTGTTGTTGTGGTTTATTTGAATCGTAGTAATCATTGTTAATGCCTCAATCCTATTGCTTTAAATATTCGAGCAAAAACTATAGTTTATGGTTCGAATCTGATTTATAAAGGCAACAGTAGTATACTGCTGTTCAAAATTCATAAGTCGATTGAGAAAGAAAACAAATCCGGGTTACTAACTAAAACTGAGGGAAACACATCAAATATAACAGGTGAACTACCACACAACAGAAACACAACACTAATATGTAACATACACAGAAACGAATTATAATATGACAATGGCCATTTTCCTGACTTGGTACAGGAAATTTTGAGAAAAGAATGGTGGTTTGCACCTGGTTTTGTGGCTAGCTATATCGCTCACAAATTATAACTTGAAGTAAGTGCAAAGTCTGTGGGCATCAAAGTTAAAATATAGAACAGAAAGTTACATCAGGATGGCTTTAATTTACAGGACAAAGAAAATGGCAAGAAGGTAGCAGACTGGATGTTAACTCAGGTGTTAACACATATTTCCCTACTACATAACATATTACCAAAGAAAAGATACAGTATAAGCAACAGACAATCAAAATAAGATTAGTACAACATCACATCAAATATAAATTAATGGTTTTATAAATTAAGATCTTATTGTTATTTTACATTGAAAAAAAAGAAGATAAGATATCAAAAAAATAACATAATGCAATGACATTTCAACTTACATGTTCGAAAGTTTTTCAAATTCTAATAAAATTCTCATATGCGAGGTTAAAATATATAATAAGTCTAGAAATAAGCACGATGAAAAATATTCCCCTTAGAACTCTGAAAAGTTGAACGTTGAAAATTTAAAAATTTAAATTTTTATTTCTGAAGACAACATCGGTATCATTGGAATATCAACTGTACAAAAATCATATAAAACACAAATCAACGAACATGACGACATGAATATGCAATCGTATAAAGTATATGGAGTATCAAATTAACAGTGGTAGATGTTTAACATGTTCAATTCTAAATGTTTATTATTATTTAGAACTTATTTTGACAAGTAGTACATCATAATTATTCAAGGAAAAACCCTAACTATTTGTAAAAATAGAAAAGGGAATTTCAAAAGCTCTATAAACATTAAAGTTCACCGGATGAATTAAAAACATTTATATTCGTCTGCTTGTTAAAAAACGATTGTTATCACACACTTTAACATGTTTAAACTACACAATATGTAGCCCTTCTTCATTACGGTTTATGCAGCGTTTAAGTAATTCGACCAGCATTGTGTTCCGGTTTTCCGATTGGATTTTCCACATTTGATATTAAAGTAGATACAACATGTAGACCACGTGCATGAAGCATGAATCATTTGAAGGTATTTTTAGAAACAAAATACTAACAAAGAAGTATACATACACATGGTGTATTTTGTAAACTGTTGAGGAAAATGACGACGGAGTTCTATTTCGGACTAGCGTTTGCTGTTATCCTTGCTCTGTGTACAGGAGCTAACAACGCAGCAAACTTATGTGGAGTTGTGTATGGAATTAAATCTATGTCATTCAGGAAAATTTATGTTATTCTTTTTCTTACCAGAATAATTGGAGTAATTATAATGAGTAAGCAATTACCTTTATACTATTTGAGATATTTTCCTGCTAATTATTAACAATATTAAGCCAAACAACAAAATTGCTAGCATTTTATAATGTTTATCCAAAATGTAAGTGTGTTAATATAATTGTACATCTTTTTTTATTTTCATAGCCAACAGACTAAAATTAGGACTAAAACGTGGCCCTTCCAGGGGCAGATTTAGGCGGGGGCGTGGCGGGCGTGCGCCCCCCTAAAATTTGCAAAGCATGGGTTGTCCCCAGCTCAATAAAGTATCTGAACAGACGACGAAAAATAATGTCGTCGCATTGCAATCTGTTTTATCATTCAAAGAAGTATATAAAACAGTAAGTTTAACAGAACCAATGTGATTACTAATATACTGACCTACGGTTCATCTATAAGTTCTATCATAAATATGGTATACTTCAAAGAAAGGTGTCAAACGCGGACACATATCATAGGCTTTAATTGGCAGTTAAAGTAAAACAATTTATAAATTATTAACAATTTCTTTGATAATCGAAACTCCAAAACATCACTAACTCACTTTCCAACGAAGTAGGTGAAAGTGCCCTACCCGCGGTTGGGTTGGGTATTTCATCATTGCACAGCGAAGAAAACAGTCAAGGTAACTGGTTAAATTCTTTCTTAATGAAAGATAGAAATACTGGTTCAAGCGAAAGGTTAGTTTTTATTAATTTGTATCAATATTTAATATATCTGTATCAATATATGTTTCTCACTTAATTGCAACCTGTAAAGTTTGCCGAAGCATGCATAAACGATCAAGGCTCCAACTCGTATTTCCGTATTACATATAGGATCCCATGAAAATAAAGATCTCATTTTGAATTTAGTGGTTTGCTGTAAAAAAAAATGTACATAAAAAGTTTGGCACGACCTCCGAAAACAACAAAAAATAATAATAATAAAAAATTGTGAAAAGACAATGAAAAATCGCTGGCAAAAGTAGACCGTTTTTTTTTTTTAATATAATATTGGTCAGTTGAGCTATTGTTGAGTCAATGAATTGAAACTCGCACATTTCTGGTTAATTATGGTGATTGTAGATTGACAGGGGTGGATTTATGCGGTTTTAGCTTGAAACTTTAATTTCTCGCTTATTTTAACACAAAATATTCGCCACGTTTTGCTTGCCATGCAAGATATCTACATTGCACCCTCGTTAGAAGAATATTCCAATAATTTCGATAATTATACCTCAAAAACAAATTAGCCTCGCTCCGCTCGGCGAAATTTTTACAGCGCCCTCACTAATCTAAAATCCTGGATCCGCCCCTGCCTTCTATATCTTCTGTCGTAATTCAGCATATTTCACCATATGATATGCTTTGCTAGATGGCATTGTTCAACCTATGTTAAAAACTGAACTTATATAGAGCATATTAAACATTCGTCACATATACTTCGTAATGATAATAATTAAATATCTTTCAATTCGCCATTCAGAATCTAAAGGACTGTGTGTAATCTCGTTGTCATTGGCTGCATTTACGCTGTTTATCACGTTGTAAACCAATGACAACGTTTTGGTGTACGGTGTACGCGTTAGGAAATATTACCCAGAATGCATTATATTCTAAACGTCGAATTCAATCCGATACTACCTCGGGGCAACATTTATTTTGTTATTCAAATTATTTATATCATGTTAGTATTCAGTACCGTATTGATGCGATCACATATAAAAAATTAACGACAAAATTATGTATCATAATTTTTTAATTTCATATTCAACTTAAATTTAGCGTTGTCATGTTTTTTTTTTATTGGTATTCGTCTCAAATAAAGTACCATCAAGTAAACATTGTTCGATGTCTTTGTTCAAGTGGTCAACTTACTTATAGCTAAACTCTTCATCTTTGGACGTGTATTAATTAAAGGTGAAATTTTAGTTGGAATATGCATAAAGGTATAAGTTAATTTATGTTTGAAACAATAAATCTTTTGTATAACATGTTTCTTCAGGCTTTCAGTTATCTGAACTAAAGACTAGCTCTACAATGGCGAGCAGTTGTGTAGAATACAATTTAACCAACGTTGATTTAATGGAGAAGGGAATTGTCGTTATTGCTGGTAAGATCACTTTAACCCTATTGAAGGCAATACTTCATTTTTACAGAATACGCCAGATTGTAAAAAAATTCAAACACGAGCTTAGTTTAATCAGTCCATGAAAAGAAAAAAATAAATATGAAAATACTGAACTTCGTTCTCCGGCATATTCAAATCTACTTTGAGCAAAATCTCTCTTTTTTAAATATTTTTAGGATTTATTTCTCCCAGCAAATACGGGTCACCGAAAACTTTTATATGTTGAGAGTGAATAGAAAGAGAAGCGTGGTTCAGTTGGACATTTGCTTGAAGCCAAAGATAGAATGATGACCTTATGAATGAAATCACACTGGAACTGAAAGATTGGGCATATACAGTGAAAACTGGCTTAACCAAATTCTGCATAGACCGAAAACCAGTATTAAACACACATGTGCTTGGGCACCGTCATAATATCAAATTGTATGCTTTATGAACCTGCTGATACCGAACATCGATCAAAACCGAACACAATCCTAAGTCCCAAAGAGGTTCGGTTTAAACAGGTTTCATTGTAATAGTAACCTTGTTCTTTTTTCCCCGCCCGTCAAGACTTGAATACACAATATACAGTACAGCCTGTGACATTCTCTTAATTATGTCCACCCTCTTGCATGGTCAACATCCAATGGTGGCCATTTATTGGGGTATTCAATCTTGAGAAAATGGCCATTTATTGGGGTCATAAAACATAGGTTGATGTTTTATCTAATAATGTTACCTGTTGTAATCAATCAGGGTTGAAGTTTTCAACTTGTATGTTTCTTTAAAATTTACCTGTACAGGTAACTTAGGTTTCTTTCAAAATTGACATTTTACCTTTTTTTGAAAATGTAGAATAAGACATTGTTTTAGTCTTTGTTAATTAAATATTATTTTTGATTTTTCTATCTTTTGAATTTATTCAAATTTATTTTTTTATTTGTTTTTATTAATTTTTGTATGATTTTGTTTCTTATTGTTTTAATGTCTTCTTAGTGGAGCAGGATCTGCTTACCCTTCCGGAGCACCTGAGATCACCCCTAGTTTTTGGTGGGGTTCGTGTTGTTTATTCTTTAGTTTTCTATGTTGTGTCATGTGTACTATTGTTTTTCTGTTTGTCTTTTTTATTTTTAGCCATGGCGTTGTCAGTTTGTTTTAGATTTACGAGTTTGACTGTCCCTTTGGTGTCTTTCGTCCCTCTTTTAGTAAAAATCTTTAGAAGCAAAAAGACAAAAATGTCAAAGATAAAGTTATTGACTAGCATTTTAAAAGTAAAAAAAAAAATTAATGTACATGATGTTCATTGTATTTAATTGTTTATTTGCATTATTTAATGAATTATCACTAATAATAACTAATAATCAAGCAAATGATATTTTTAAAGAAACCATGAAGGAATTTTTAGCAAGCCTGTTTCTTAACAAAATAAAATGATCAGACAATATCAATCTACTTATAATAAATTTTTATAACATCGATTATTATTCAGGAAAACTACAAATATCATTATACATTTTTAATAGGAAAAAACTATTTGTGTCTATCTTTTTTTTAAAATCTGAAATCAGGAGTTAACATAATGGACATGTTGAAGAGACTTATTTTCCAAAAAAATATTTAAAGAAAAAAACTGTCTTGCTTTGCCTTTTTGAAACAAATTTGAACTTATTAAATATGACTATCTTCAGTTTGGCTAATGTCTGTCAGTTAAAAGCCAAAATTTGACAAAATACACTTATATAGATGGTACACTTTTATGGTCTATTAATTATATCATTTTTTTTCTGTATACATTTATATTGTTGGAAGTGCTGGACTGGTATGATACATATTCTTAGTATACATTTGCAAATATTTCCCTAAACTCAGGCCTTTTAGATAAAGTTAACAATTTCAGGGACATGAATGAATTAAGACTTTAAAACTCATGATAAAAAATCAATTTGGAGAAAATATAAGAACATTTTTGAAAAAAGATTTATAATTGTATTACTTACTTACTAAGTCCTTGTTATGCCTTTAATTGTATAGATTTATATAAATTTATTAAATAGATTTAAGAATAAAAACATTGGTAAAAACTGTATACTCAATTGTGTCACATAGAGAGTTAGTGGTCATAAAATTTTAGAAATAGAAAATAGTGGACAATATAAAATTCCTTTAAAGATAAACTGTGCCACTTGCTGGACAATGAAGACCACTCCTTCCTTAATTGTTAAATTAACAAAACAACTTGAGATAATCTATTTGAAAATTGTTCACCTTCTAATAATATTGTCTCTTACCCAAGAACAAAAAGTGAAAGAAATGCTAAATCTTTATTACATCAATATGTTGAAGATATTGGCTCCCTTATAAAATAGTCATTATTAGAACTGAGGGCAGAAACCCTAAAAAAAATCCATGTGTTTTAATTTCTTATAGAATTGTTAATTCTTTGCATTATAATTGTCTTTTTTTGTTTGTTTGGTTTTTTTTTGTCACAAACTAAATACCATATGTTTATATGACAATACAAATATTATCTAATGCATATTTTGAATATATTTATTCAATAGAGAAATAAGGAATTGCCTGAATTTTATTTAGAATAAGTTCTAAAGACAATCTTTAACATTTGTAAAACAGTATTGAATGCAGATAAGTATATATCTACTATTATTTAAGTATATATCATTTTGATTTAAGAAAATTAATTTAAGAAACAAGTTTTCAATAGAAAAAGGCAGGCATTAGGAAAGTTTGCATTATATTAGAAGATGATATTCATTTATTCTTCACTTGCCATAAAGTACATGTAAAAAATAACTTAAATTTATTAAAAAGGTAAAATGTCAAAACAAATATTCATGAGTCAAATTAAAAAAAAAATCAGCTATCTTTTCAACTAGTTATATTATTTAATTTTATTTTTGAATTTTCTTGTCATAATCACAGTAATTAAATTTCACAAACACATACATGTATATTTTACCTGAGACACATGACCTGTAAGTTATATAATTTTAACACTTCAATGCAGCCAAGATTTACCTTTATCCTTGACTAGTTTTTGATTAATACCTTGTGTATTAATTAAGCAACAGGGGGTATAATGATGGGACATATAGGGCCACCATGGTGGACATAACTTTTATGGCCACCATGAATAAGATAATGTCACAGGTAGTACTGTAGTCACCCCAGTTTTTGGTGGGGTTCGTGCTGCTTAGATTTTAGTTTTCTATGTTGTGTCTTGTGTTCTATTATTTGTCTGTTTGTCTTTTATATTTGTTAGTCATTGCTGCGTTGTCAGTTTATTTTCGATCTATGTGTTTGACTGTCCCTCTGGTAACTTTCGCTTCTTTTTCAAAACTTCTCCATCTATCTTGAAATATTTGAAGATTATTTTAAAGTATAGTTTCCATGATTTGCTGGTCAACCTATAACTAATTCTTATTTATTGAATGTTCGTAAAATTACAGCCCCTGAACTTCGAATGTTCATTAATCAAAAACACTTGTTCTGATAGATATATCACAGGTGTGTAAATAATACTAAAAAGGAGATGTGGAATTATTGTTTTCAGGGTCTTCTGTTTGGCTTTTGGTGTGTACGTTGCAAGGAGTACCAGTTTCTCTCACCAGCAGTATTATCGGAGCTGAATTGGGGTATCTCGTGACAAAAAATGGCATAAAAAATATAAATTGGCCACATTTCGTAAAAACATGTAAGTAAAACAATTCACAATATACATGCCAATTTAGATATTCTTGAAACATTGGGTTTTTTGTTAAGGGAATTTAGCTCTTTAAACAAACTTATTTTATTGTTTAATGATTGATATCAGTAAGTTAGAATGCTATCAAAACTTGGACGTCAGAGTGATTGGTTATGAGACTACCCACCTGTCCTGAAGAATATTCAGAAGAGTAAAATGGAATAGTTGCTTTGCATAAATAAAATTAAGTAATGTGGTATGGTTGTCCAAAAGGAAAGCGTCCCTCAATACACATCGCTTTAAAAAACTAAATTCAACCATAGTATCTCTACATACTGCAGTTAGTCTACTCACGTAATACCATACGGTGTGACAAGATTTTCTTTCCTTCCTTCTGTTTGCCAAAGGCATATTTTTTTCATTATTTTTTTTCTTAATCATTTTAAGTGGCAACGATCAATATGAGTGATTAGCACTTGCTTTTGTTATCTGAAATTCTTTGTATAATACTTTTATTTACTTTTTAGCTCACCTGGCCCAAATGTCCAAGTGAGCTTTTCCCATCACTTTGAGTCCGTCGTCCGTCGTCGTTAACTTTTACAAAAATCTTCTTCTCTGAAACTACTTGGCCAAATTAAATAAAACTTGGCCACAATCATCATTGGAGTTTCTAGTTTCAAAAATGTGTCCGGTAACCCGGCCAACCAAACAAGAGGGCCGCCATGGCTAAAAATAGAACATAGGGGTAAAATGCAGTTTTTGGCCAATAACTCAAAAACCAAAGCATTAAGAGCAAATCTAACATGAGGTAAAATTGTTTATCAGGTCAAGATTTATCTGCCCTAAAATTTTCAGATGAATCGACAACCTGTTGTTGGGTTGCTGCCCCTGATTTGGTAATTTTCAGGAAATTTTGCTGTTTTTAGTTATCTTGAATATTATTATAGATAGAGATAAACTGTAAACAGCAATAATGTTCAGCAAAGTAAGATTTACAAATAGGTCAACATGACCGAAATGGTCAATTGACCCCCTAAGGAGTTATTGTCCTTTATAGTCAATTTTTAACTTTTTTAATAAAATTTGAAAATTTTTACTTACATTTTCCACTGAAACTACTGGGCCAAGTTCATTATAGATAGAGATAATTGTAAGCAGCAATCATGTTTAGTTAAGTAAGATGTACAAACACATCACCATCACCAAAACACAATTTTGTCATGAATCCATCTGCTTCCTTTGTTTAATATTCACATAGACCAAGGTGAGCGACACAGGCTCTTTAGAACCTCTAGTTTATTCTTATTTTAATTCTTTTATTTCAGATATTGTCCTTGGAAGTATAGGTCTGATATTTTTAACATTCTTTACTACCATTGTGACATATCACATTTTCTCTAAGACAGTTTATGGAGTACAACAGTTGACGAAAAACAAGAGAGAATACCAATGGTGGATATCCTATTTACTAGAGTTCACCGTTTTGTCAGCCATGTTTGTTTTTATTACATACACACCAAGTTCATGTAGGTTTTTCTTCAAAGATATAACATTGTAAAACACTATTTTTTGCAGTATAACATATCAGCTAATGTTTAACGCAAAGAATTTGTTACCTTACTAAAACGATAGAACAAATAAATTGATAATATTTTCAAATAGAAAGCTATAGCTATGAATGAATCTATTCGTCTTAATACCTTGTTCATGTCTTGGTATACTAATATAACGTCAATTTTCTAAAGAATTTCAATGTTTGAAAAGTAATATTTTGATATACTCAATTGGTTAACTCATCATAGATACCAGGATTGAAATGTTAAATTTACGTCAGACGCGCGTTTTGTCTATATAAGACTCATCAGTGGTGCTCGAATAAAAAAATGTTAAAAATGCCAAAAAAAGTACGAAGTTGAAGAGCATTGAGTACCAATAATTTCTAAAAGTTTTGCTAAATACATCTCATTAGCTTATTATACACAATATTTTTGAAATGATGAAACCTTCAACTGATTTACCAAAATATAACAGTTTTCTGAAAGTTTGGTCAGGGTAACTAAAATAAAAAATCTAGAAGTGCAGATTTAATAGATATTGCAAAACATGATAATCCACTTCTACCTTACTCCACGTTTGTTTGCAAATAGCTGATCACACTTTCGAAGTTGCTGTCTCCCAAACTTCTTACTCACATACAGATGTATTGGTTTGTTAAGTACTATGCTACGACCATCATACTAACATGTCGATATAGTACTCTTTAACGTTGCTATTTTACTAACATCTTACTCACACATAGTTTAAGTGTGCTGTCTTACTTATCTCTTACTCACATATACATGTGTAGATCTATTGTGTTGCTTAGTTGCTGAACCACTCACCTCATATTCACATTTAGTTATAGTATACTGTTTAGCTTGTGTCAGAGTAACATATAACTCACTTATGGTTGCATTGTGTCGCTGATTTGCTTTCGTTTTGACCCCTTTCTCAAATTCAGTTTCATTTTGACATTAAGTTTGATATTTTTTTTTTATCAGATTTCTTTTCTTAACGATTGATAAGTAAGCCCTGCTCTCATGTTCGTACCTATTAACTTCTCATGTGCGTACCTACAAATTTCTCATGACAGTACCTATCATTTACTCGTGTCCATATATTAATTGCTCATATATGTACCCATTACTGTCTCATGTCAGTACCTCACAAATGAAATTGGGTTCTGTTGTTTAACATCGAATTAAGAATACAGTAAGCGTCCAATATCTGTTTAAATAAATTCGAAATATTGAGACTGTCAGGTATTTCATAGCATTACAATATAACAGATTATCGTATTATTTGTAATTATATCATTTTGCATAATTGTTCTCATATTCCCATTCTTATTCTTTATTAGTTTATATCGAATAATACTATATCTTTATTTATATATTCCGAATTGATTATCGAAATTTATTGTAAAAATCATGTGATTTCTTGTTTATAGAAATATAGAAAAATTAAAGACTGAGCAAATCGAGCCAACCAAACAACTGGGATATCCCAGGTGTTTCGGAATGGTAGGTAGATCCTGCTCCATTACTCCGCATTAACAGTGACCACCTTTATTATTACATATTTAGATAATGAGGATACTTTGTTTTTTTCTTAAATTTTCACAGTGATCAACTTCGAAAAGCAACCCTTGTATAATATACTGCCACCAATGGGAAGGGTTATTCTTGGTTTGTTGATTTTCTTTGTTTGGCAAAAGAGTAGGAAACTAATGATGAAAGGCAAAGGTATGAGAGTATTTTATGACTGTCACGCAGATAAATAAGATTTTACTATCGCATTATTTGAGCTCATTTTGAAGGTAGGACATTATAATCTGTAAATAAGAAATAGTCAATTTGTATTATGTTAAATTTACTCATATAGATAAAATGTTAAATATATTAATGAAATGTGAATATTACATAATATTTATAAGCGTTTTATCGAAATATTCACAAATAACAGCATATACTCTGCACCTTAAATACTCCATTTAAAAATAATGTCTGTATGTAGTTTGATGCAAATATATTTATTTACCGCCGTTAATATTTCGTTTTAATTCTTTTTGCAAAAAGGCAAAAGAGAAGCGAACGATACTAAAGGGCCGTTCAAACTCATAAGTAAAAAAACAAAGTTTTAACACTCCGACTAAAATAGAAAATCATCAACAGTACACAATATACAAGATAGAAAACTAAAGACTTAGCAACACGATCTCTACAAAAAGACTGGATGAGATATCTGTTGCTTTTGAAGGGTAAACACATCCTGCTTTATGTGGCACACGTCGTGTTGCTCATGTTAGTACAAACCTGGTAAAGGGGACTGGACCTTAGTAGCAACAGATGGAACACGTCCGCTATCATCTGTGAATCGAATGTTCCATATCAATCAACCAGCTCTTGATGGCGTCCGTCAAATTGACGACTGGGTTATTTAAACTGCATCCCTTGGAAATCTTGGTTTATTAGCTTCCTTTTGAGTAGCAACCGTCTATCAAGGAAATTATGACAGAAATCACAAGCCCTGGAATATCGTATCAACTTGGAGATATATACTCCGCGGGCAACGGTTGCCACTGGAACGTTGTTACATAGAAAGGGAAAGATCACAGAAGGGAAGCGTTGATAATCTGTTGTATCCTTTATCTGACGTTCGATTGAAAATAGCGTTTACATAGTCACGAAATGTTGAATTATTTAGAAAGATAACATCTGTATAGCGGCACGTTAAGTTAAATGATACTTCCAACTTCTTACTATCTTTGTAAATAGTTCTTGTATGACGTCAACCACATATGATTACAGATATTAAATCACAAAAAGAGGGGCACAGTTGGTTCCCACGGGAATACCGATTGTTTGTTGCAAAACACTTCCCCAAACAAAACAAATTTGCTGTCATTAAAAAGATCAAGCACCTTGACAATGTTAAGTTGAATCAGAGTACGATTTATCCCTCCTTAAGACAAGAGACTTGCACCTACGTTGGCTATCCTTTTTTATGAAAGATTTGCTGAAACGACACAAAAAAGCAAAGATATTGTATTAGTATGTTAGATTTCATAAAATGCAATGTTGACAAATTTCAAATTGGTGTAATGTTTGCATCACTTTTTACTAACAATTTCATGTTTAAATAGTGCCCTTTTAAAATCATATGTGGCAAAACATACAAAATACATTAACAATGTAACAAATTATTTCTGCTTTCATCACTGATCTTTATTCCGAAGAACTTCTTTCCTCGACAGTGAATTACGGTGTCGAATTAAAACGTTTGAAAGACCACAACACTTCTAATAAAGAAAGTATTATAATTCAAATAAAATATGGATTTTTTTTTTAACTGAAAGACTTTTTCTGTCAATTCTCCTGTTGACATCTACAGTTTCAGCATCAGTGTCGCTTAATCATATTCAACGTTACTACAGTAACTTAAATATAAAATTTCTAATTTTTGATCCTTTGCACTTTTGTTGTAAAATAAAATGAGTGACAGTACTCTGTTGTCGTTGTCCGTTAGCATGTATCCTCTCTATAGGCATTTCTTTTTAAAAATAATACTGCTTTTCATGTAAAACGTGATATGTAATCATTCTTTAGGTTTATACAGCAGATTTATTATCAGTTTTATCACGAGGTGTTTTACATTTCAACAAATAAACATATGTACCGGTTCTTGTAAAGGCAACTGTGACAGTTTTAAAACATCAGAATCTTTGCTAGAAGTGGATGACGAACGAGTAACACAGAACAAAAAAGGTAAAGGCATTGAATGACATATTAGGGAAAATTGATTAAATACTAATGTGTATATAAAGGCAACAGTAGTTTACCGCTATTCGACAGTCATAAATCGATCGAGAGAAAACAAATCCGGGTTACAAACTAAAACTGAGGTAAACACATCAACTATAAGAGGAAAACAACGAAACACTTAAGTGCAACCATCTTCGCTAGCCAAGGGTTACGATCCACTCCCGCTCTCTTCACCCTTGGCGGATTGAGATAATATTTCGGAGACACAAGGTAAGGATTTTTATTGGTTGCAGTAGAAACTCGCTGCATCCAATCAAAAAGCGCCTATAACATGATCACGTGTAAATGTAGAAAGTGTTTGTAAACAATTGCCACGTGTTTATTGTGCAACAAGTCTTTACATCACTAAACATACGACTATATTTAGTGACAACTTGAATGTTTTTAATCAACAAATGGAAGTTCCTGTGTATGTTTCATGCACAAATGCATGGATGTTGACGTATATTTTTGTTTCCGGCTTTACCAAGTGGGTAGAATCTAGACACTACCGTATTTTTACCTCCAAATTGAAGAGTTCAAGTGCTACCATTGGTCAAGAATAATGTATTCGGGATGGGCGTGACTTTAATCTTCCGATAGATGGCTCGACATTGATATCACAAATGTTGGCTCAATCTGCCAAGGGTGAAGAGAGCGGGAGTGGATCGTAACCCTTGGCTAGCGAAGATGAAGTGCAACAAAAAACGGCAATAAATGCAACATGCACTGAAACGAACTATAAGATAATAACTGCCAGTTTCCTGACTTGGTATATATAAAAGAGGAACAATGATTCTACGATTTAATACAAAGATGCTAGATTGGTTTAAATTTGTTACTCTTTTGTTACTTTTGATCTGCAGCAAATGTTCATTAAAATTAAGCATGTTTTGAATTGACGGAATATTGTAGGTTCAACAATTTTCATCTTAATTCCCGTTCTAATATTTCAAAGTGGTGGTGTTTTAAAAACATCAACATCTCAAGTAGCACAATAGAATCACGAAGAGGTCTTAATGAAAACTCAATACGTCTCTTTCAGAGAAGTCCTGTTCACTAAATGTATGCGTCATTAATATGTACTGTTCTTGTAACCAGTATATTATGCAACACTCAAAGTTAAAACAGACAAACACGGAGAGAGAAGAACAGTCTGGATCAAGTAATCAAGGACAAAGTAATATTTTTTGAAAATGTCACATATATCTTTTTGTAATTGTATCTTTATGTTTTTGTTATCGTATGTTTTGTTTCAAAAATATTAACCCCCCAAATTTCTGTCTGATAGAATGTTAATTTCCCGAGTCGTCCTAAGAGGGAAAATTCACTCACCAAATGTTTGCTAGGTACATCATCTAAAGGATACATACACCCACGTGTTTTAAAATCACAAATGCATTAAACAATGCTGAAATAACGTCCATACTTTTAAGATCTTTACGAAACACGATAATTCGATATTCAACGAGTTGTCGAAACGAATGGACCTACTTCTAAAGTGGTTTTGAGTAAAGTCATTATTTTCTGAAACGCACGTTGTGCCATTTGTTAAGTATAACAAAACTGCTAATATATATGTATATTGATATTTTATCGTATGTTTTTCTAAGTTGTGATGCTATTGTTTCAGAAAAAGGGAGAAGGTTTGGTACAATTAAAACGTTTAATCCCTCTGCAAATGTTTGCACCTGTCCTAAGTCAGGAATCTGATGTACAGTAGTTGTCGTTTGTTTATGTAATTTATACGTGTTTCTCGTTTCTCGTTTTTTTTATATAGATTAGACCGTTGGTTTTCCCGTTTGAATGGTTTTACACAAGTAATTTTGGGGCCCTTTATAGCTTGTTGTTCGGTGTGAGCCAAGGCTCCGTGTTGAAGGCCGTACATTGACCTATAATGGTTTACTTTTTTAAAATTGTTATTTGGATGGAGAGTTGTCTCATTGGCACTCACACCACATCTTCCTATATCTATATAATATATGAACAGTTTTAACAGTTATTTGTATGAAAACAAATATGTGCATACGAAAAATATGATCTATTTTGTTTTACATATTTAATCATTTTGTGCATCTGCAATGCATCTTTATATTTTATATCTTTATACACGACTATTTTTCAGATGATACTGAAAATAATGGAATTAAAACTGGATGTGATGGACTATCAACGGTAAGAAATTGGAAATTTTATACCCCTCCCTTTATCCATAAGTAACAAATAAAACATAACCAAAGCAATATAAGACCAAACAAAACATCACACATAAATCACAACTAAATAACGAGTCGAAATATATATAACCAAAAAGGGCAATAAATTAGAGAAAATATAGAATCATGAGGATAATAATCCCGAAACGCTTTAACTATCTAGACTCTTCTTTATGGAAATGCTATTTTGATCATCGATATCCTTAATAATTTCATTGTTATCGAAATAATTTTTCCGTGGTGGTCCTTGTGCTCTTTATGATATAACATACATCAATGTCATCCTAAATAAAAGCTCAAGCAATTTCATCAATTAAGGAAGATGTATGCTAAAAGCAATTATTTTTAAATATTAACATGTTTAACATATTTAATGAGAATATTTAATAAAATGTATTTCTGTAATTTTTTGCATGTTATGCTAGAACTTTGGAGTCAAAACGTAAACATGTAAATATATAAGACAGAATTTAAAATATCTTCAGATATCCGACATCAAAATGTCTTATGAACATTCAAGGTATTTTATTTTAGTGTTTTTTTTTAAGAATTGCATTATATAAATATTTTACTCTATCTCATCTTCGTTTGTGTTCATTTCGGATTGAAGTAGTCATATGTACATGCCCGGTGATCCTGTTCAGACTTATCTTTTCTAGGATGGCAACTTGTTCCAAACCATATCTGACAATATATGACTCCGACTGCTTTAAAAGAGGGACGAAAGATACCAAAGGGAAAGTCAAACTCATAAATCAAAAACAAACTGACAACGCCAAGGTTAAAAATGACAAACAAACAACAGCACACATGACAGAACATAGAAAACCAAAGAATAAACAACACAAACCCCACCAAAAATCTAGAGGTGATCTCAGGTGCTCCGGAAGGGAAAGCAGATCCTGTTCCACATGTGGCACACGTCGTGTTAATTATGTGATAACAAATTCTGTAAATATTCTGATTCGGTAGGTCTCATTCATGAAAGGGAAGGGGATTGTAGTTTCGACGTCAGGAACATATCCGTAATCATTTATGAAACGGTTATTCCATAACGGTCAACCAGCTCGTGATGGCGTCCGTAAAATTTACGAAGGGATGATTTCAAATTCTCCATTTGGAACTCTTGTTTTCATAGCTTCCTTGTGAGCAGCAACCCTTTATCAAGAAAATCATGATAGGAAATGCAAGCACGGGAATATCGTATCAATTGGGAGATATATACCCCGTATGTAGGTGCTGCTGGAATGTTGCTACTTAGAAATGGAAAGTTCACAATTGGAAAGCTGAAATCATCTCTTTTGTCGTAAAAATTTGTTTTCAACCGACCCTCATTGTCAATTTCTAGATGTAAGTCAAGAGATGAGGCCGACTTAACTGTATCTGTATTATCCTTTATTTCTAGCTCGATGGGATATATGCGTTCCACAATTTTGAATTATTTAGTGAAAGAACATCGTTTATATAGCGGAAAGTAACTTCCTAAGAAGTTCCTGCATGAAGTCAGCCTCATAATGATAAAGAAACAAGTCGGCAAGTAGAGGGGCACAGTTTGTTCCTATTTGAATAGTCATTCTTTGGTTTATTCATTAAAATAATGACATGTTATTGTATCGATTTTGATCGATTCGTTTTTTTTATGTAATTAAAATCTTACAAATAAAATGTGAAACTCAACAGAGAAAATGCGGTCAATGTTTTGTCATGAATCATGTGAGTTCACTCAGGAAACAAATACTTCCTTGCATTAAATACAAGTATAGATACATGATCTATAGAGCTATCGGATGTATAATCAACTGTCATTCAAGTGGGAGTGTATCTAGCTATTAAATAAGGTTTCACCTAACATTGTGAAAATTTTGTCCCCAAACAGTGACAGTTTATTTTCCTTACCTTCCCTTTTTTTATTTACTCGGGGTTCATTATTTTAATTTTTCTTATTAATTGATTATGTATTACGTTTAGAGGATACACATTTTTGTTTTTTATACTCCATTTGTGTTTTCCAAAATGACAATTGCACAATAACACAATGGTTTGAATGTATAAATACCTAGCCGTGCCAAAAGAGTATTACCAAAAATTAACTAAACAGTAAAAGTTAAATATCAAAAAGACAAAAACAAAATACACACTTTAACACGTAACTAAGATAATAAACAATGTAAGTTACTAGAATATATACTTCCAGACCATCATGTATTATTTGTGAAGTTGATACGGAATACTTTTCATAGAGATCTTTGTATCTTACTATGAACATTTGTTGTGTGACTTTCTTTGAAATTACCCTGTAGCTGGTTCGTTAACTTTCTGATCAGACTCTAGCTACATTTTATTAAGTCCGAGTAGTAGGTTCAAGCCCTTGAATACCGAATGAGTAAAAATGTGTTCGTGATTTTCTATGCTGTATCTTTCAGTGTAATGTTTGTGCTAAGTTTTCATCCGTCTAAACCTGCAATAGTCTTTGTATTGTATAACAGTTACTGTAAATTCGGATATCATTGTGAGGTTTTTATTAAATACTTTGTGAGTATCGTAAAAATTAAACACGCTTTCGTATATCTAATACATATGTGTGAACGCAGATCGTGCTGAAATCGCAATAATTAATCTAGCATTTAGGTCCAATCTTGAAAAATTGCGATGATAAATGCACGCCTTTATTTTCTGAATTAACTCTAAGTATAAATAAATGAATTCAATGCAAACACGATATTATTTTATTTTTACTCTTTAGTTAAAAATCACGTTGTTCATATAACAATTTCAAATGAAACTCATTAATATCTTCTAAAATTACCTTGTGTCTCCAATACTTGAATGAATCGGCTTAGTAGAGCGATCAGACTTATGTCTGTTTTGTAATGTCATGTGGCAAAGCATCTTTGTCTTAAAAATGTTCTTTTCTTATTTTAGACTAAAGATGAATCAATTCGAGTAAGACAGTGGTTTATTAGACTCACCCAAACTGTAGTGGTCTTTAGTTGTATTGCATATGGGGGTCATGATGTCAGGTAAGCATATTGATTAACAACTTGTTGAAATTTTATGTTGATAGACTGTTAAACGGTCGCAGGCTATGATTGCCTTAAAGAAATGTTTATCGGCTCAAGTCAGAGTAAAATTTAACATTTCTGCAAATCTTAACTCCGTAATGGATCTCATATGTGATCTGTTAATTATATAAAATGACTAATGTTAAATGATGTCACTTCAATCATACAATTAGCTAACTCTATGAGATTTGATTAGAAAAATAAAAAATAAAAACAGCTGTAAAAACAAAAAAATGCATTCTTTTTTTAAATATCTAATGAGTAGGATATGAAAATTATCCGATGTTTGAACGATTGAGACGTACTATTGAAAAAACAGTTGGCACAGCTGTGATGTAAAATAAAGAATTTTTAAACATAATAGTACTTCTAAAAAAAATCAAAAAAAATCATGGTGAATCAATTCTACCATTATTCAAATAAATAGTACATTTTAATTTGTTTGTATTCCAGTTAATAAAAACCGGACATCGCAAACGGATTTTTATTTTTAAAATTTCTGAAAACTCTGAGTAGGCTGGATTATTTTATCATACTGATCAAATACAAATATCCCAAAAACTGAATGTTGAATAGAACTGATGTCAAATTAGTGGGTGTTAAACATCCTTTAAGATACAAGGCATATACTTTTGTACTCCAGACGAACGTTATGCGTAAACAAGACTCATCCATGTCGCTCGAATCTAAACAATTGGAAGACAAATTTTACTGGGAAGTTGAAGAACATTGAAAAACCAAAATTCACAAAAGTTGAGCAAATTTTAGCTAAGGCCAGCGTATAAATGCGGCAGACACTCCTTTAATTTCAAATGAATTTCAAAAATACGCATGAATGATATGTATTATGTCAGCACATAAGTGCACGTGACTAATTCAAGTTCATCAGATACCCATAGGACTATATGTAAAAGCATTTTAACCACTAAAGTTTGCACGTGTTTAATTTGTCTTTTTCAGTAATGCTGTTGGTTCTGTATTTGTGATGATAAAACTTACAAATCAATCAGAACTGATACGTGATGAAAGGGTAGCCATAGTTGTTCTCCTTCTAGTATTTATTGTTATATCTCTTGGAGTTTGGTATTTTGGCCAGATTGTCATGAAATCCGTGAAGAAATTGGCCCGGTTTAATGATAATGCCATAGAGTAAGTATGAGCTCTTCAATTAATTATAATCTGTTGTTGGTTGCAAATATTTGATTGATCGTGTAGAGTAAAAAAATACTCAATAATTATCCTTAGTTTCTTTTGTCGGTAATCAATATTTGTTTGTCGTTAATCAGGACATACCATTAAAAACTTCACCAGATACCAGGTTTAGAATTTAGTACACAAGATGCGTATTTTGTCTACATGAGTTAACCAGTGGCGCAACTTCAATTTCACTTAAAATGTGTCAAATCTTGCTAAGGCCATATGGTAGAAAAACATCGTGTTTTGAAATAATTACTAGTAACATTTAATGAACAGTAAATGTAGTTAAACGTATGAGCGATGACTTTAAGTAATACACACAGGGATTAAACGTTCACACACGTTGCCATGGATCAAGTAAATGTAGAAACTCTATAATTGTCGCTTATTATGTAGTGCAGTAGCCACACTTTTTGTCTACATAAGAGTCATATGCGGCGCTCAAATCAAAACCAATTCAATATGGAATCTAAGATTATTAAAAGCCAAAAATATTTGAAGCACTGAATGGCGTTGTACCAATTAACTTCACCAAACGTTTAATGATATACATTGTTTAACTATCATTATTGTTTATTGTCGTGCAGTTTTATACTCATTAACAGTAAATAAAGGCAACAGTAGTATACCGATGTTCAATACTCATAAATTGATAGAAAGAAAACAAATCCGGGTCACAAACCAAAACCGAGGGAAACGCATTAAATATAAGAGGAGAACGACGACACAACATAAAAATTTAACACACACAGAAACGAACTAAGCATTAGACAAACTCCGATGATAAAAACTAATATACATGTAATATCAAAACTAAATACATGAATTTGAGATAGAAAAGTACCGTAACACGTCTTATAATAATGTGAATTCACACTCAAATATAAGAGGAAACAAACGACAAAAAAGAAAAACAAAACTAACATTGAATAACCAGCATAAAAAAATAAAGATGATAAAAATGGGCTCTTATTAATCTTAAATGTTTTAATGAACTCCTCATAGATACCAGGCTTAACAATTTTGAACGTCAGACACGCGTTTTGTAAAAAGGCCAAATTAAGTGCTAATATGAATAGTATTGAGAAACAAAACTCCGGAAGGTATTGTCATATACAGCTACGGTCATCTATTCATGGGTAGAAAATCGTTTCGATAACAGTTTTTTTGTATAATAATGACCATAAAAATGAGAATGCAATTCAACGCTTAAATTTATTAATCATTAGGATTTATCCTAGGCCCAGGACAACTTTTAACGAATTTCAAGGTACACTTACTTGTCTCAGGCTAACCCCTATTTTAATATTCATTATTTTGTGACTCTAAATCTGTCAGTTTAAACTGGAGATTCTCCTTGGGCAATGCAAAATATCAGCATCAAAGTAGTTACAAGTGATAAAAAATATGTGACACACATCTAGTATACGAAGGAAAGTTCGTCTTCAACAGTTGTCATCGATACATATATATTCATAGGGTCAACTTTTTTTGTCTGATACCCTCACAAATTTCGTATCTTCTGCTTTCACCTTTGAGTTTTCTTCATTTAGTCTATAACGGTACGTTACTGGTAGCAACTGCTGAAAGGTGTCGGTTTTAATAATGTTTTTAACAATAAAACCTTTCGCATTTTTGTGTATGTATTATATTTAGATTAGTCATCTTGCAATGATCAAAGTCCATTGTACCCAGGTAACACAATGTCATTTCCAATACCTGTTGGATTGACGCCTATTTGATAACAATAATACTCTAAAGGTGTTCTTGAAATTGCAATACCCCAGATCCTTAGAATTTAGCAAAATCAACGCATATTGAGACAAAGACGGTTTTTGTTTTTACCTCAAAATATATAACAGCAAAATTGAAAGCCAATTATTAAACAATTACAAGAAGAGCTTGCTAACTGACATTTGACAAATACACATAACATTCTATGATGATATATGTATTTTTATTTCAGTGGTTTCTGTGTGGAAATGAGTGCTGTCTTTACAATATTTACCTACTCACATTTATTCATGGTACCAGTTAGTATCACATATTGTAAAGTGGTTGCTATGGCAGCAGTCGGTATTGTGAATAAAAGATTTAACTGGAGTTTGTTTAAGAAAATTCTAATTTGTTGGTTGTTGACCATTCCAGTAACTGGATTAATCAGTGGTTTGATACTGAAAATTATGTTTTAAGAAATAGCATTTTTCTGTTTTAAAAGACTAACGTTTAATGTGAAATTGCTTTAAACACCTCTTTGTATTTAAAGCAACTTAAAATATAAAATAGTATTGGATTAATAGAACAAATATTCAGGCGCGTTAATTTTGTCGCAATCAAATCCTTCAAAATAACAACATTAAGCGAGTTACCGTATCAATTAATTAGGTCTTTCCATCTTTCTTGTGGAAAGACCTATTGAATTCGTTCTGATTAATTTTTTTTTCTTCCGCCTAATTTTTTTCTTGCGGTGTAAAAATGTTTCAAAAGATGTCGCTTAGTTTTTTTGTATATGATATTATTCAGTCTATACGCTTTTGAAACTGACCCTGTTTAAACGAACACTTTTCTTTGTAAGAGTTATCTCCCCAAACACTGTTTTTCTTGTTATCAGATCTCCTCCGCAACCGTAAAAGAAAGCGACAAATTTGTTTTTCCAAGTTGCTCGTTATATCCTCAGAATGTTACGTTTTATTTTCACCGAAGCTTTACGAAGACTCCATATGAGAGTTATTTCCCCTTTTGTAATGAAATAAATGAAATAAATTTGTTACTGGAAAACCATTAGTGATAGAGACCTTGGGTCTTTCGATTTGAGGTCATTGGTCCAAAAAAAATAAAATGAGGTCAAGGTCAAAGGTCAAGGTCATGTTCAAAAATATGATTTTGGCTTGTTATCTCTTCTTTTCAGAAATCCTATAAGATAACGACAAAACATTTTCACAAAATGTGTGTTACGACATGGCGTAACAAGTAAATTTTAGTTAAAAGGGTACGTAAACATTTGATGCGACTTTTCCCCCTTTTATATCTTATATTAGTTGTATGGTAATATAACTCATTATCATTATAAAGTAAAGGCTTAGGGTCTTTTGATTTAAGATCCTTGGTCCAAAAAAATGAAAATTAGGTCAAGGTCAAAGGTCAAGGTCAAATTCTAAATTTTGATTTTGGCTTATTTTCACTCTTTTTCATTAACCTTATAAGATTTCAACAAATTATTTTTACTAAATTGTTAGTTGCGACATGTCGTAACTTATAAATTTTGATTGGAAGGGTGCGAAGAGAATAAATGGGATTTTTGCCCCTGTTATATTTAGAATTATGCGTAAAGTGATATTACTCATGAACCATACATAATACAGACCTAGGGTGTTTTTATTTGGGATCCTTGGTTTATGACCTTGAAATTGAGGTCAAAGTCATAGGTTAATTGGACGTTCTAGATTTTGACCTTTGCTTGAAATTCATATTTATATATCATTTAGCCATAGGAACTGACATTTTCAACTGAATTTTAATATTTTCATATCAAAATAGATCCTTATTGGTGGAAAGACCTTCAATTGTTCTTTGAACAATTGGTTTTTAATTATAATCTGTTGTTGGTTGCAAATATTTGATTGATTCAAAATAACAACATTAAGCGAGTTACCGTATGCGCATTACCGGTAACCGTGTATTTCATATCATGTCATATCTTGCTACCTCTGTACAAAAACTAATGCTTTATATAAATGTGTAAAATTATTAAACTGTTTAACTGATGTATATCTGTTTGTTTTAAAATAAATAAACAATAAACCAAAGTTTTCTAACATTCATTTTGTATACAACAATTACATGATTCCAAAAATCTAAAGTATGACATATGATATTGTCAGCCACAAAACATGTCGATTTGTATTTGAGATAAGTTAAAACCGTCAGCCATCAAACACGTATCAAAGAGAAATGTGTCTGCTACAAACTAAAAGCGATGGTAACACTAAAGCTAGCATATTCTATAATTGACTTTAACATGTTTAACCCACCACATTCTGTATGTATTAGCCTGTCCCAAGTCAGGAGCTTGTAATTCAGTAGTTGTCGTTTATTGGTGTGTTACATATTTGTGTTTCGTTCATTTTTTGTACATAAATAAGTAAGTTAGTTTTCTCAGTTTTGAATTGATTTAAAATTGTCATTTCGAGGCCTTTAATATGCGGTATTGGCTTTGGTCATTGTTGAAGGCCGTATGATGACCTATAGTTATTAAGTTCTGTGTCATTTGGTCTTTTGTGTAGAGTTGTCTCATTGACAATTATACCACATCTTCTTTTTTTTATATTTATTGTTATTTTCAACTCAATAACAACAAATTAAAAAAAAAATAAAGCTAGCTTTGGGGACAACTATGATGTTATAAAAAGAATATCGATTATTTGAACGTTTTTATATCTTGCGACATTTGACAAGCAAGGATGTTTGGGAAGGGCTGTTGAAAGGAGATGCGGAAGATATCGATTATCGATATTCGAGTAAAAGATGACAGTGCCATGACAAAAAAAACCTTCTAAATAGTCTACTAAACAAGAACATAGATAACTTAAAACTTGGTAACGACAAAAACCGGGTTAGATTTCATATGCTCCAGAAGGGTATGCAGATTTTACGCCATATGAGGCCTTCGCCCCGCTACTCCTTTACAATACGTTGAAATGGTAAATTAATTGATCATACATCTAAAATTAGCAGACTGGTAATTAGTTAAGATTAAACCCTTAGACATCACCAAAAGACTATATTAGTTTGATTAACTTGTGCCTCATCTCTTTTGTATATTTAAGCAAATAAAATATGTTTAAACACAAAACATCAACACATTAATAAATCGTCGATAATGCAAATTTTAGAACTTTGAACTTAACCGAAGGTGAAATTTTATATTTGTGACGTGCTATTTTTTTCATGGCACAGGATTGATACTATTCCATCTTGATTGTTAATTCCCGTTGATATCATCTTCTCAGTAGTCAGTACCTCTGTACTATCATGATTTGAACAATATTTTTCTCAAGTTTCCGGTCGATATATTTAGACATTATTAAGAAACGAATGCTCCCTTAGGCAAAGGTTACCTAAAATAAGTTTTAATAACGCCGCTTCTACTCATTTTATCTAATATTTGACTTTTTAAGTGTTTGGATTTGAACGTTCATGATGCCGGTAGGTCAAGAAAAGGAGTAGAATCCTCCTATCATCATCATTGGAACTTAAAAAGAGCCTATACTAGATTTTTGAATGTTTTGTATATTTTCTTTGGTATGGTGGATTTCAAAGTAAATGTATAATAATTGATTTCTTTATCAAACAGTTAAAGTAATATGAGTTACAAACCAAATCGATAATTTGTGGTTATTGTCGGTAAGGACAACACTATTGTTGTAATTGAGTCACTGGAGCTTAGCAACATTTACGTTTTTAAATAGATGTACCATGCTGGTTATGCATCCATTATTTTTTTCAAATTTTTATCTGCATCAACGATGTCACAATCAAAATATATCCGGGGAGAGTACTTCCTGTGACAACGTCTACTTCGCAGCATTAATCTTATTTTCTGCCACAATTCGCAAATGAATCCATGATTATTTTTAATATTGTGTTTCAAATTAAGGAGGCAGGCAAACGACATTTTGGCAATAGCATTCACAGTAAACATGGTAAAGGTAACCACTAACAATACGGACACAAAGATGATTTATGAATGGGGAGTGAGTGAGCACGGGTGTAATTTTAATTTAAAGAAGTCAATAATGTGATCCTGCAACACGTGATTGTAGTTGAGGCTTCACAATACGTGTGGTATAAAAAAAAAGGAATAATAGAAACATAATACTCAGTTATGTATGGGACTGGTTTATAATAAAGGTCAGAGCCAAAATTGATGGAAACCATGATAGTAGTCCCAACTAAACAAGCAAATACGATTCGGTGTGGGCTTAGGCTCCATGTTAAAGGTCGTACTTTGACCTAAACGGCTATAAAAAATTGTGAATTGAATGGAAAGTTTTCTCATTGGCACTTATACCACACCTGCTTACATCGAAACACGTATATAAAGTAAGAAAATTAACATAGTCCAGGTCAACTCATTATTATAAATGTTTTCATGGGTAATCTAAAACACTCAATAGAGAAAAATTACAATCGTAAAACCTTAGAAAAGTTTAAAGAGTGCAAATAGGTAACTGAAAGGCGTACCAATAACAATGTTTGCTTTTATTCATGCATGAACCAACAGAAGGTTTACACATAAGTTGTAATATCACTGAATGAACTGCGTGGCATACTCATGCTCGCATACTGCCAACAATGAGTTATCCTCTTAGATGGTCTTCTTCTATGGAATAACAAAATTGTAGTCTTTACTAAGCTGCAATATAAATTTACACAATGTAGTTTTTTCAAGACTTTCAAGATAGTGTATTAATTTTTTTTCCAGTTTTATTTTATTATTTCTTCTATGCATGAAATGTTTTAGACCATGCAATTTTTTTAACTTATTTTATTGGAGCGTCACTAACGTGTTTTGTAGACGAAACGGGCATCTGGCGCAAATACAACATTTCTCTTTTCTATCATTTTAAGCGGATTAAATTATTATATCTTCGCAATTATAACCCAAAAATCACCAATCACATGTGCATTCATATACATGTATATAACAGAAAATAGTGCATGTTAAATAAGTCAAACTGCAAAGTTGAACTACCAAAAAAAATAAACCATGCCAATTTTTCAAAACATACCATTAAGGTTAATGTATATCATCTGACCAACTTAAAATTGTTTTAGCTTTATTCAAAAGCAAATCAATTAAACAAAAACTTTGTAAAAAACTACAAAACTTTGTTAAAAACTAAAAAACTTTGTTAAAATTAAAAAAATACTGTTTTAAAAATAACGCGACCATAAAATAATGACGTTTTTAAAAATCATTGAATATGAAAATATTTGATACAAATGTTATTCTGGTTAAATTACCTTCGCAGTTAGTCCCAGAAAAACCATTTGCACACATACAAAAATAAGTAGAACCGGAACCAGTTACTGTACATGTTCCATTATTCATACACGGATTCCCGCTGCAAGGTGTAACTATATAAGACAGCAATAGAAGAATTGTTTTAAAAACTTGTAAGACAATGGAACAAAAATAAGCGCAATCATTATTTAGATAATTTTTCAAATTTATTGGTTGACAAGCTTTTACAATAAGTCATAGAAACCCGCTATGGGTAACACACATTCTCTGATATCTAGAACCAAAAAAAGTTACTGTACATGCTCCATATTGTGGACACATCTCTTTATTGAATAGGGTAAGTTTAAACAATACCATTTCATAAATTTTCATAAAAATCATCATAAACCAATATAATACACTTGCAAAAATATCTAGAAATTTTTCTCTCAGTACACAAAAAAAAAATATACTTATTGAGCTTAACATCAATATGAATATTGACATGCTTTGCAACAAATATATGAAGATGCAAAAGGTGAAAAATAAATATAAACATATTTTTTTCTAACTATTGTAGATTTTATTTACCTTCACAGTTAGCTCCAGAAAATCCATTTACGCATGTACAATAAAAGCTGGAACCGGAAACAGAACATGTTCCATCATTTAAACAAGGATCCCCACTGCAAGGCGTGACTATAAAAAAGAAAGAATACATTAAGAAGTTGCATTTCCATAACAGTTTATAGGTAAACATTTAAAGAAAAAACTCTGATATTAAATGCATCATCATGTGATTTTGTATTCATGTAAAAGTTTTTAATTTATGATTTAATACTAACTAAATCTAAACTTAAAACAACAGATTTATATTTTACATTCAAATACTTCATTACCAGAATTACCTTCGCAATTAGTCCCAGAAAATCCATTCACACATGCGCATTGATAGCTGAAACCGGAAATAGTACATGTTCCTGCATTCACACATGGATCACCAGTACAAGGTGTTACTGCAACAAAGGAATAAGAAAACAAGACACATAAGCACAGTATAATAACTCATGTTCCGTTCACATCCATTATACTAAGAAAATGTAGAAAGACATTTATTAAATCTTGACATATTTCCTTACATTGTAAGAAGAAAAAGCAGAACAAAATTGAAGAATTAAATCTTGTTATATTGTATTAGAAAATTGTGTTTTTCATTGTTGTTTTTTTTTAACTTTAAACATAAATGTGTCAACACTATGTTTTTTTTTCTATATTAAGCAGTTTTTCTACATAACTACCTTCACAGTTAGTTCCAGAAAACCCGTTTGCGCATGTGCATTGATAATTTGAACCGGAAACACTACATGTTCCACCATTTGAACACGGATCCCCACTGCAAGGTGTTACTATACAGAAACGAGAAAAAGATACATGCATTTATAAAAATTTATGTTGAATTTACATTTATAAAATACACATTAAAGAGAGACAAATTGCTGTTAATAAAAAGTGAGATATTGACCTGTAAAGTTATATTTCATGTTTTTAAAAATCCTTTGATACAAATTTATCATTGTATATGTTTGGTTAACATTTTCGAATTTATACTTTCATAATTAGTTCCCTGGAATCTGTTTGAACATATCTAAATTGAACTTTAACCAGTACAGGTTCATTCATTCCGACATGTTCACAGCTGCAAGGTGTTGATTTAAGAAAATAATAAGTGAAGTAGATTAAAATAAGGGTTCTTTAAGTATTCTTAAATAATCATCTTCGTCATAAACATTATTAAACAAATACATGTTTTTATAAGTTGAATAAGGGGGAGTGAATAGAACGAAATTGAATAAGACATCGTGTGAGTCTGTTTTTGGATATCTTTTGTTTATTTTTTTTTAATTTGTAATAATTACATCAGATGTATGTTTCATTATAATACTTTATTTTGATTGGCTAACTGCACATCACGTGTTATTCCGTAAGCAGTTGCATTGCTCAATACAACTTTTCATTCATGATAACACGTGGTCCAACAATAAAGTGCACAGGTGAATTAAATAAAAAAATATATAAAATTTGTGTTTTCATGATCATAGCTTAAAAATGTAATTATAAGAATTGAATGCTTCTTTTTGTAACTTTATAGGGTTGTAAAAGCGTTGACCGTGCGTACATTTTTAGAATGAAGCGCTTTTGCGCTTCATACAAAATGTACTTCGGTCAACGCTTTTACACCCCAATAAATTTACAAAAAGAAGCATTCAATTCTTAAATAAAACTAAACATCTACCACAATTACTGTTTGGATTTCAAAAAACCTTACATGAATTCATACATGGATCCCCACTACACAGTGTTACTATAACATAGAGGAATCAAACATGTCAAAAGAAAATATATATAAACGGAGCATAAATCCTGTTCCATTTACATTCGTTTATACAGTGTATAGAGTGGAATGTGTTGTTTCATTGACATTTTTTCACAATGCAAGATGTTACTATAAAGAAAGCAAAACAGTAGTCACATATTGGTACAGTTATACGTTGTACTATAAAATAAACAACACATCATTTGAAAGGGGCAAACAATTCACACTATCTCTTTTGAAATGATCTTAGTCCATATTTTTTTGGTAAGTAATATAACAAAATACCGAACTTCAAGGAAAGTTCCAAACAGGACACCCCTCATCAAATGGCAAAATCAAAAGCTCAAAAAGAACAAACGATTGGTAATAACTGGCACATCCCTGACTTGATACACTTATTTTTTTCATTTGTAGAAAACTTTCAGCACAATAATACTATAATTTTTAAAATACCTTCGCAATTGGTTCCAGAAAATCCACTAGCACATGTGCATTGATAACTTGAACCGGATATAGTACATGTTCCTGCATTAAAACACGGATCCCCACTGCATGGTGTAACTGTTAAGAAATAAATAAAAAGAAAATATATATAGATTTTATTACAACTCTTTTGATTTATTCATCGGTATTCAATGTGTAACTTTATAGAAACACATATCGCGATCAGAGAAAGCGTTTTCGGCTCCTCTAGCCTATTTTTCTATATGATAAATTCTTGTTTTGTTGAGTGTAATAACGAATATTATCGTCCTTCCCTTCGCCTATATCACCCTGCTCTGTTGCTCCGTAATTGTAGTATCAAGACTTCAAAATGAGACCAGGCATTATCAGCGACGTCACAATGTGAGAGGGGACGTTATCAGCGACGTCACAATGCGAGAGGAGACGTTATCAAGCTTGTTTTTGTCAAGCGTAAAACTGTCTTAGGGAGAAAGAAACGACCAGTAATAGAACGATAAAAAGATAATCGGGTTTTCTTCGTATAGATATCGTAAAATATCAGCCGCTCACTCGGCAAAAAGGTTCACATTGTGACACGCGGCTGATATTTTCCGATATCAATGTGTAGAAAACCCGATAATCTATACCAATTTGCGTTTTAATATGGCCTGCAGTTAATAAAAAGGATAAAACTATAAAAAGGGTACAATTTAAATACATTCAAAAGTAAAACCTCATGCATACAAACTGCATACAAACTGACGTTCACAAAACACTTCACAGGAAACTTAAACTGTCAGACATAATTGCGTTGTGTTTATTGAAGCTACTTTATAGCTTAACTTGGAATGCTGCTTTTCTGTTTTCTGCACATTTAGTTTCTTGTTGGGATTTATTGCTTACTTTATATCGTTTCATCCAAGTGTTATTTATATAAATATATTGTCAATAATGTATGTTTACAGAATTATCTAACTAAACATATGAATTTTAGAGTGTATTTAACTCGCCTTAGATTGTCATCTCATAATTTGTTTGTTGAAGTAGGCCGTTATCATGGGGTAAATAGGTTAGATAGAAAGTGTACTCTTTGTACTTTGAATATCACTGAAGATGAATTCCATTTTGTTTTACAATGTGAAAGCTATAGAGACTTGAGGAGACAGTTTATTAAACCTTATTATTATAGACGTCCATCGTCGTTCAAATTAGTGCAACTTCTCAGCACTGAAAATGTAAAAGATTTACGTAATTTGTGTAAATTCTTGTTTAATGCACTTAATCATAGGACCAAACTGTTGGTCAATACTTGATATTTATTTGCTTCTCTGATGTATTATGTCATGTTGTGTTATAGAAATGTATTTGTATTTATTGCACTGATAAGCATAATGTGCTTAAAGTAATAAAGAATTGAATTGAATTGAATATCGATTTATCTTGCTATTTGCGGAAGATCTTAATGAGGCATGTAGATAATCACATCATTGGTTATTAATCTTAGACTCTAAGTGTCATTGGCAATTACCCACATCTTTTTTTTTAAATTTTTAAGGGAAATAACCTTTAAAAGAATGAAACCCAATTCACTCCTGTTCCACAGGTGGCATCTTTCGTGTTACCAGTAACATTTTTTGGCATATCGTATCAACTGGTTGATGTATGATTTGAGCTTCACATAAAAGTCTTTGGTAGATATATAAGATAAGATAAGATTTAAATTGGTCTAAAAACCAAAATAATAGGACTGTAACCAAAAAAACAAATACTGGCTATGCATAAACATACAATCATACGTAATTCAGGTGGTTTGCATTTTAAAAATCGGAGAGACTGTTGTTTTCAGAGGTCTGTGTAAACAGAGGGGGGGGGGGGGTTCTCCGTCCAGTCCACTCTTGCACGTAGAAGGGATGTTTTGACACTTATGTTATCATAGGATCACCGATATGCTCTTTTCAATCCTTTGGCTATCGGTTTGTTTGTCTCCCTGGAACTGGTTAAACATTTTATCTGCGGCCTATCAAATATCCACACATACATATTTTGTACATATACTTGTTGTATTATTAGTAATAAATATTTTATATTCTTTCTACAATTTGTATTGTCTGTTTTTCAGCGCCAGTAGTCCGTTTATTAATAGGACTGTAACCAACACAACAAATACTGGCTATGCATAAACATACAATCATATGTCTGTCCACATTTGTTTATATCCCATCCATTATTAAAAGAAAATACTGATTCAATAATATATGTTTATAATCTCTGCTGAGTAGGTGGTACCACAAAGTTGTTTATAACTCAATAAAGCATTTCTTGAATTGTACATGTCGCTTATGAATTTGAAGACGAAGCGCGCATCTTGCGTTCAAAATTTAAACCTGTTATAAATGATAAGTGAACTAATAAACGGAGACTATCAAGTATGAACTGAATTTAATGAATTATTAAAGTTATTCAAAGAAATTACCTTCACAATCTGTTCCAGAAAACCCGTTTGAGCATGCGCACTTGTATCCAGTTGCAGTAATAGAACAACTACCGCCACTTAAGCATGGATCATTACTGCATGGGGGATCTGGAAATCAAAATACTATAATAACGCTATTCTAAAATATGTTCATTAATACTACTCAAACTTGGAGCATTTTTGTTTCAATTTCATTTCATTTGTAAGTTAGGAACGTCATACGTGGTCGTTGGTTTTTGTCATTTCTTGAGATTATCACCTGCTTTTTATTGATAAATTAGATTACTTAATAAAAAAATATTTCAAAATCAATAAGGGACATAAATCGGAATAATGAAAGGTGTAAAATGTGTCATTGTTACACTCCCATCAGGTTTTGGTGTATGCCATTATGTTAAAATGTAAAAAGATTCGATCAATCGGTACTTTAGGTAACAACCTGAAATCAAAAATACTCTCCTACTACATGTATTTATTTTAGAAGTATAACCCTCGAACAGGAAGGTGTCCTATAAAATTTCAGCCAGCCTAATAATATTTAGACCTTTATACTATATCAAATTATAATCATGTCTCTGATCGAGCGAACGACTGCAACAGCATACCATCAACATAAAATTGTAACTTGTTTTTTTTTGGGGGAAACCTAATAATCCACTTTTAACAATCTTTATCTATTGTCAAGTACCATTTTTGAAATTTTCCAAATTAAACGAAATTTTTAAATGTATATTCTATGTTTTAATTTTAGCCATGCAGAATCAAGCACAATTAAGCATTTTGCAAAATAATACATGTTTAAAAATACAAACCTGCGCACTTCACTCCCAAATAACCATTCACACATGAGCATTGGTAGCTTGAACCGGATATTGAACAAACACCACTGTTAACACATGGATTGACAGTGCATGGCGTTACTGTAAAACAATCATTTAAAATATTAAGACAGAGATAGAGAGTTTTTATGTTTCTGTTTGTTTCTTGAACATGATTCATATCGAATTGTAATACGAGTTGAATTATATGTAGTCAGGCACATCCTACTATTTTTCCTTGTCAGCAAGTTGAATCTTTTGTAAAATAAAAAATAGCGGCAGTATAATTAAGTTAATAAAGATAGAAAGAGAAAAAAACCCAAATATAGATTAATGGAATTATATGCTTCAACCAAAAATTGTAAATTATTATATTTAAATCGAAATATTCAACGGAATAGGCCTAAATTAAAATATTGTTTGTTTGCCCTTTTCCGACCCTATGTTTTGAAACAGGGTAGGTAGGTAGGTAAAATATTTTATTTTTTCTCCAAAAAAAATAACTTGGCTCGGTATATTATTTTTCATGGGTAGGCAGGTAGGTTTAATATTTTATTTTATATACAAAATCAGCATAATGTCATTTTTTAGATATAGAAATATCATTTTTGTCTGTTTTGTTTTTGCAAATAAGTTTTCTGGGACTATAAGTTTTGAAGAAAAAAAATATCACGTAGAATGTGAAGCACATATATTCATATGCACTACTATTTTGTTTTCAAATATCAACATATAGAGCTGTGCCTCATATCTTCAACTTTTACATGCCTGGAACTTTGAACTTGCACTTATATTCTGTACTACGTACCTTGTACGCTTACCTAAGGTTTTCTGTAAGAGATAACTTTGTACTGGTAAGATATGTCCGGACAGACATACATTACTAGTAGAAAAAGTCCCTAGAGTGTTAAAAATTTCGTGTGTGCCTTTGTTTCCAATAAAAATGCTACAAGAATTAAAACTCAATTGTCACGTAGTTAACATCGCATTTATAAATGATTTGTATGGAAAACTTGGCGATTTTACTGCCAGATATTCTCTTCTTTACAGGGTTTTGTCACTTTTGGTTCATGTCAGATATAAATAATATAGCGGCATCGTTAACTTAATCATCCTGATCTGCGCATCACAAAAGGCCATTCCTACATAGAATACAACGTCCGTTTACAAATTAGTTTGTACACATGTAGATAATTTTGTATCAAACAAACTTTTTTTATAAATGAACCCTGCTCTTTAAGTATAAAGCCTTAAGATAAAGAGTAACGTACGTTATATTATGATTTCCTCAATCTCAAACAAATGCTTTGAAACTTCAAATGCAAGTGTTCATGTCAAACGCCCAGGTGATACCAAGCGGACTGGACCTTATACGTTAAAGATAAAACCCGAGGATTCCGGTAAAAAAGTTTTGAGCGGGAAATACAAATATAACATTTTTGGTAGGAACGAAAAAATAAAATAAAATAAAATATGCTTATAAATACAAATAAAAGAATTTCAGGCGGAACGAATTTATAGGGTCGGTCGGTAAAGGGCAAACAAACAATATTTTAATTTAAGCCATATGTATCATTCTAATGTAATTCGTTTGTAACAATATTTTTTATTGGTCATTTACAATAGTTATGAAAGGTAACAGGATTATAATTTAATACACCAGACGCGCGTTTCGTCTACATAAGACTCATCAGTGACGCTTAAAATAATTTAAAAGCCAAACAAATACAAAGTTGAAGAGCGTTGGGGACAAAAAATACGGTTAAGGTAATCTCTTCCTGGGATAAGAAAATCCTTAGTTTTTCAAAAAAATTCAAAGCTTTATAACAGGAAATTTATACAAATGACCATATAATTGATATTCATGTCGACCCAGTGGTGTCAATAGTTATCAAAGACTTAGATAACAGCGATTTAGAACAAATTTCAGTATGGTCTAAAGATTGGCTTATTAACTTTAACCCTAATAAGACAAAGGCTATGATATTCTCCTGCCATACTTCCCCAGATGATATTGAAATAGAATTTCAAAACCAATTAGTAGAATTTGTCTCCTGTCATAAACACTTAGGGATTACTTTTGATTCCAATGGTAAATTCCATACACATATAGAAAATATTTTAAAGTGTGCAAGCACAAGATTAAATGTTCTTAAAAAATTGAAATATGTATTGAATAGAAATTATCTTGCTCGTATATATTTAACTTTTATAAGACCCGTTATGGAATATGCATGTGAGTTATGGGATGGTTGTACTCAACAAGAAGCCGACAATTTAGAACATGTTCAGTTAGAAGCAGGGAGGTTAGTAACTGGGTTGCCCGTGTTTGCTAGTCGGGAAGCTATATATTTTGAAACTGGCTGGCAATTGCTTGTGGACAGAAGAAAATCCAGAAAGCTCAATATGTTCTATTCTTTACATAATGGGACTGCCCCTGATTATCTCTGTGATTTAATGCCCCCGCTTGTTGGTCAAGTATCTAACTACGATTTGCGAAACAGTAATAATTATGTAGTACCCGGTTATAGACTAGACATAACTAGAAAATCCTTTTTCCCATCCACTACTATTGAATGGAATAGCCTTCCCCCGACATACGTACGTCCAAAAACATAAATATTTTTAAACGAAAGATGAAGTCCAAATTGATACAGCCACCTTCCTATTTTAGTTGTGGAGATAGAAAACTTAATATCATTCATACACGTTTGAGAAATATGTGCAGTTCTTTAAATTCAGATTTACATCGTGTTAATATTAAACCAAGTCCCGCATGCAGCTGTGGCCACCCTGTTGAGGATAGTATACACTATTTTTTAGAGTGCGCTCTTCACAACGAAGCAAGAGAAATACTGTTTTCAAAATTAGAAAGTTATGCTATATCCATTGAGCTTCTATTGGCTGGTGACGGTGACCTTTCTTTTCAGCAAAACAAAGACATTTTTGAGTCCGTACAATCTTATATCAGAATAACACAAAGATTTAAAACAATCAATTAACATTCTAAATTTCTACTTTACAACCTTTCACTCCAGTCTAGTTGTTTCATTATTATTCCTTATTATATTGTATTTTTTTTCTTTTTTCTTTTTATTTCTAATTTTTGTTTGAAGTATGTATAACATGCATTACTACTATGTTGTATTTTTTCTTTTTCGCCATTATCTAATGTACTTTGTGTTTATATTTATATTGGGAGAGGACGTCTCTAATGTTGTTATAACTTGTGTCCAATCCCTTTTGCTACTTTTGCAAATAAAATATGTTTAAACTAAACTATCAAAGACTCATCAGTGACGCTCAAAATAGTATAAAAGCCAAACAAATACAAAATTGAAGAGCATTGACGATCAAAAATTCCTAAAATAAGTTGTGCTAAATACGGCTAAGGTATATTATGAATGTTTATATTCCACGTTTTACCAGTCCTTAACTAAGGGACGACATCAAAAGTTCAATGAAGGATAAAAAACTTAATTCACATCAGCGTTTTAAACTCAACCCTCGTAAAACTTGATTTTACTGTGGCATATATCCGTTCACCTAGCTCCGCTACGCGTCGCTAAGTAACATCCATTTGCGAAAGTAAAATCTACGTTTTACGAAAGCCAAGCTTAATATACAATATACGTATACAGTAATCTGCTAAATCACGTAAGGAAATAAGTGACACTTACCTTCACAGTTTGCTCCTGAATACCCATCTGCGCACGAGCAAGTGTAAGCAGCACCATTTATATTGCACGAACCACCATGTAAACAAGGGCTGCTACTACAAGGAGTAACTTCACAATTAGGTCCTGATATTCCAAAGGGGCACGCACAAGAATAGTCAGCTCCATTTATGGTACATGTTCCGGAATTTAAGCATGGAGGACCGGTACATGGGGTCACTGTAATAATAATAAACAAGTTAAAGGTAAAATATATGTCAATTGGTGGTTCTTCGGATTTGGATGATATTTTGTAAGCATTTAAAACTAGTTCAATAGTTATCAAGGTACCAGGATTATAATTTAGTACGCCAGACGCGCGTTTCGTCTACTAAGACTCATCAGTGACGCTCATATCAAAATATTTATAAAGCCAAACAAGTACAAAGTTGAAGAGCATTGAGGATCCAAAATTCCAAAAAGTTGTGCCAAATACATCTAAGGTAAGCTATGCCTGGGATAAGAAAATCCTTAGTTTTTCGAAAAATTCAAAGTTTTGTAAACAGGAAATTTATAAAAATGACCACATTATTGATATTCATGTCAAAACATTTAATAACACATTTCATTAAAACATGCATGTTTAAAAGGACAACAGCTAATGTTCAGTTGTTGTCGTTTGTTTATGTGGTTCATAAGTGTTTTTTCTTTTCTCGTATCCTGTTTGAATGGTTTTACACTAGTAATTGCTTTATAGCTTACTGTTCAGTGTGAGCCTAGGCTCCGTGTTTTAGACCATTCCTTGACCTATAATGGTTTACTTTTATAAATTGTGACATGGATGGAGAGTTGTCTCATTTGCACTCATCCCACATCTTCCTATATCTATGTGGCATTATCACTTCAAGAGAGACAATCAGTAGACTTTTTTCACATTACCGACTGTTTTGTGCTGTTGTCTCTTTACAGACTCCGTTTCCATTCTCAGTTTTATTTTGACTCCATAGTATATAGTTTTTCGACAGGTTACCTAATCTGTGTTAATACATTCTGGTACTCAGTTAGGTAAGCGAAAATCTAGTTTAAAATCAGGCCATTTTGGGGAACATAGACAACATGAAACTGTTATTTACATTTATTTTATTTAGCTGAATTCACTTTGACGATTGACTGGATTAACAATTTTACTCTGACATTTTGAATATCATCAAGTAAATATTGATTCTACTAAATTCTCATTTAGCAGCAATTAACATCAGCGTGAATTGAATATTGTTCGTGGGCATACATGACTTAAAGCATATTTATGCAACAGTTCCAACAAGTTATAATAATAATCATCGATACCTGCAAGATATCTAAATTGAACATTTGTCTAGACAAACTCTACGCTCAAGAAGAAATGCGTGACATACATGTAAAGGGTCCAACAATCACAGATCTTTGTTCTTTCCGGAAATAGCTACCCTCAATATTTGAAACTATAAAATTGCCAAGATAAAAAAATCATTAAAAGTGGACCGCTCAGTCTTTCTGTAAGCATTGCCAGTCCGGTTTCCAAAAGATCTTTTTAACACGAAAATATTTGATTAAAACATTAAAACATACGGCTATCTAACTCTCCCTTGTTGTTAGAGCCAAGCAGATATAGGACAGTGAATCAGGTTAAAAACATTACTTTACCTTGACATTTTTTTCCAGAGTAGCCATCTATACAGGAACAGATATACGAGACTCCAGATAGTGAACATGTGCCGTTATGTTTACATGGGTTTATTTCACATGGTGTCACTGAAAAAAACCATATGCATATGTAAACAAAGATGGTCCGGATAGGGTCTTTCTTTGTAGTTATTATGCCATTTTTCTATTTTGTTGAAATATTTGTCCGTTGTTCTTTTTATCAATTATAATGTCTAAATACAAAAGGCTCTACGTAAACAAAGATGGTCTGAATAGGGTCAGTGTTGTAGTTGATATGCCTTTTTTTTCTTTTTGTTAAAATATTTGTCCTTTGTTCTCTTTCTTTTCAATTGTAATTTATACATGCTAAAGACTCTTTGTGAAATCCTTTCAGACCATTATCAATGAAAAACGTAAACGAATCCGCATTTTATAAGTTTCCAGCAGCACTTGCATACGGGGTATATATATCTCCCAATTGATACGATATTCCCGTGCTTGTATTTCTTGAAAGAGGGTTGCTGCTCACATGGAAGCTATTAAACCAAGAGTTCCAAATGGGGAAGTTGAAATCATCCCTTCGTAAATTTTACGGACGCCATCATGAGTTCGTTGACCGTTATGGAATAACCGTTTCACAAATGATATCGGATATGTTCCTCATATCGTAACTACAATCCCCTTCCCTTTCATGAATGTGACCTACCGAATTAGACTATTTACCGGATGTGTTATAACATAAGCAACACGACGGGTGCCACATGTGGAGCAGGAACTGCTTACCCTTCCGGAGAACCCGAGATCACCCCCAGTTTTAGTGGAGTTTGTGTTGCTTAGTCTTTAGTTTTCTGTGTCTTCTATACTATTATTTGTCTGTTTGTCAATTATGTTAGCCATGACGTTGTCAGTTTATTTTCAATCTATCAGTTTGACTGTTCCTCTGGTATCTTTCGCCCCTCTTACATATATATATATATACCTTCACAAACAGATCCTGAAAATCCATTATGGCAGCCACAATTATATCCATAACCATCTATATTACAGGTTCCACTGTATAAACATGGTTGGGAAGTGCATGGTGTAACTAGAAAAAATATTTCATTTAATCATGTTATAAATATTTAAATTTTCAAGCAAAATACTGTTTGTATTAGTGTCAGTATGTCATTGAAATACACACCATCCTGTCGATAACGGCAGTGTTAATATATTCATGTACTTAAGGGGGTAGACCTTGGTTCAGGGAGATAACTCTTTAAATCAGTTATGCGTTTGTTAAAGTCAAGTTTTTTTAAGCATTTTCCTGAAACAGATTGGAAATAATCTATGTATCCAAGAAGCTTAGAACATATTTATGAAAATGGCTGACACAAACGTACTGATGATTTTAAGAGTTATTTCCCTTAACCTAGGTCTACCTCCTTAAAATATTCATTTTCTTTAATTCTTTCCTAGCACTCTTACTTTGTATACTTTGTATACTTAATCGATCTTAATTATTTATAAGTGTGGATGGTATATGTATATTTATGTTGTCTATTGCTCTGTTTATGTCTTTCTAATTCTTGAATCTTGTGGTAGCTGTTTAATGTTCTACACCTCATCGCTTTTTATCCAAATGAATACTTAAATATCACATTGAAAACGAAGTATCATTCCGGGATTGTATGGTAATTTGTATGCGAGTTTTTTTTGTATTTTGTTTTATTCTGCTTCATGTCGATCTGACAGCTCAAGCCGTTTTTCTCATCTTGTCACGGGGAAAAGCCTGACAAGGCTAGATAACACCAGGCGAGACTAAAACTAATACACCCCTTGAAATAGACTGCATTCTCGTAATCAAATAGGATAAAAAAGAGAAAAAAGGGGAAAACAAAGAACTGGACACTCTGAAACAAAAATTTCTATATAAGCGCTCCCTTTTTATCCGTATTCAGATTCTGAAATTTCTATAAATATGAAAGTATTTGATCTAAATATAACATTGCCTTTTTGTTTATAGATTATACCTTTTGTAGGTCCCTACCAAATTAAAAATGAAATACAAAAAACTGAAACGAAATTCAAAACGGAAAGTTCCTTATGAAATGACAAAATCAAAAGTTCAAATAAATTATTCTTGTGCAGAAAATGGTGAATAAAACCTGATTTCATAGTAGTTAAACCTCTCAATTTTATGACAATCGCATAAATAACAATTAAATTTTGGGAACAGAACAAACAGACGATGTTTTGTTATCTAATAGTATCTGTATTGTATTTGATTAAGAAAATTGGTCATCATTTGACAACAAAAACACTCATCAGATCGAATTTAATGCACTGTACAAGTTCTTCGTATTCTCTGCTGTTCCTTTGACAAGCAAATTGCAGGGTATAGAGTAGTGCATTATCATAACACATGTCAATCAGTTCACTTCAAGTGCATGGCTTAAAGTTGAGGGCCAAAGGAAAAACCACAAATATACTACAATGATGTCTATTGTAATTAAAATAGTAAAATGCCAAGGAAGATATTTTTTGTTTAATGATCTCGCTATGTTTAATGCAACAGTGAGAACTTCTTGAATCCATAGCCGTGATATTACAGAATTTGTTTTACATATGAAATATTCGGTTTATTAGTTAACTGGGATATCACGGTATTTTACTGTAGTGTAACCACCAATGGAATAAAACCTGTGATTTCCTAAATCGAAGAAAAGTTAACAACAGATAGCCTCTGAAAACAGATATCCAGACTCACAAGAACTCGCTTGTTTTCCTATATCAAAAGTTGCGAGCTTGGCAGAAATGTATTTAGAAAACTTGGATATAAGCCGAAGTAGTAAACTAATTTAGGGTTTTAGTTTTCTTAAATGAATTGTGTGATAGTTTTCACGTCGGAGGCTTTTATAGACTATACTGTATGGGTTTTCTCATTGCCTATAATTGCTAACATTCACTTTATTTGACCTTTGGTGGCTAGTTGTTCCATTGGGAAATATACAACATCTCCTGATTTTTTTCTGACATGATGAATTACCTTCACAATTGGTTCCATTAATTCCTGCAGGACACGTGCAGTTATATGTTGATCCATCTATTGTACAAATACCACCGTTTAAACACGGCACAGGTGTACAAGGTGTCCCTGGAATTACAATAGTTGTATAAATAAGTCAAGAACTTGAAAAAAGCTAGTACCAATAATATTGCTTGAAAAATATAGAAAGTATGATATTTTAAAATACTGATATTACAACTGTTCGTTAACATTCTGTAATCTGGGATGAATATATCTACCTATACGTATTTGTTTACATTATACAATAAGCAAAGGCAACGAAACTCAATACCAGATTACATTCTGTGGTTACAAAATCTACAAAACTAAACAGCTAAATGTCAGCTTATAGTCTGTGATAAGCGAATTTATGTAACTAAATACCAGCCGGCTAGAGTCTGTGATAAGCCAATCATCAAAGCTTAATACCAGAATACAGTCTATAATAAGTAATTCAACGAAAATAAATACCAGCTTGCAGTCTATGATAAGCAATCAAACGAACATAAATACGAGCTAACAGTAATAAGTAAATCTCCTAAACTAAATACCAGCTTACATTCTGCGATAAGCAAATGTACGAAACTAAATATCAGCTTTATAATGTTATATCGAAACTACGAAACTAAATACCAGCTTATAGTCTGTAATAAGCAACTTAGACTGGGGTCCTGGCGTAGCGACGCGCAGCTAGATTGGGCCGGGATGCCAGGCTATAAGCAAATCTACTCAACTAAAATACCAGCTTGATAATGTAATATCGAAATTACGAATTTCAAACTAAAAACCAGCTAACGTTATGTGGTAAACGAACATATGAAAATAAATACCGGCTTACATTCTGTGATTTACAGAACAACGAATATTGAAGCAAATATCTGATTGGTGTTGATTCGGTTGTCTCATGTTTTGTATTTTACTCTGTTAATTGATAAACTGTGTATAAAATTCGTTTTAATATACATGAGGTAATGTCGCTAACAATATACTAAACTATACAATATACTAATCATAAATTAGCATGTAAACATTAATGTTCTAGTAATCACACTTACCACCACATCTCCCACCATAGTATCCAGGATGACAGGTGCACGTGTATGAAGATCCTGCTAGTACACATGTAGCACCGTTAAAGCATGGCGCACTGGTGCAGGGTGTGACTACAAAACAAACTCTTACATGTTAATACAACGCATGATAAAATTATGAATTGAAATGGGAAATATGTCAAAGAGACAACAACCCGACCAAAGAACAGATACCAACCGAAGGTCACCAATGGGTCTTCAACGGGTCACAAGAATACATAAAGTTAAGTAAATAAACAAATTATGTGTTTTTTGAGAGCGCAATTGACATGAGATTAATTAATTTGTAGAGGAATTGATTTGTGATATAAAGTTATTCGGGGTTGCTTTATAACACACTATATGCTCTCTTTTATTTTTTTTTATTTAAGTTATGTACAATTTAGTGTTCAAACTTGGATAGTGAGTGTACCCCTTTGAAAATTAAAGGTGGTTTTGTATATAAAGATTCCACTGTACCGTGAAGAAAATATTCTTAACAAACTTTCCTTATCATGGTCATTTGAAAACAAATATCCTGCCAGCAAATTTTGGAAAATAATTGCGAAAGAAAATGGAAATGAAATATTGGCAAATTATCTGAGAGTAAAACTTTTAGATCCAATCGCGCATAAATTCGTAAACAGACGCGATACAACCGTCATTTCAAACTTTAATATAATGACTCGCATCATGATTTTAATTACTGTTGCACAAGTTTCAGTGCTACGAAGAATTTGTATTTCACTCCAAAATTATAATTTGTACAAAAAGATAACTTATACACAACATATACAATTCGTGAAAATGTTAAAAAGACTATACAATATACAATCTGTCGATTGTCGATACCTGTATCGTGGCTTTGTACAATGTCATGTTTTTCTCTGACTGTTTATGACGTCTTTATACTAAATCTATTTGATGTTAACTGTGTACGGATTGATGGATTGATAATTCAGTCCTAGATGCCTAGGTTATTAGTTGTTAGTGGCTTTGAACGAGCTGTCAGTTAAATGCGAATACTCTCAGATTTGTATTACCTAGTGTCTTTTTGTTGTTTGGATGTAGAAGAACCCGGCCATGAGTTAAGCCTTTTTCAACTAATTTGTATAGTTCGTTCTTATGTTCTATGATTTATATTTCACAGATGCAATCAAAAAAAAAAAATATTGTAAAATTGTATATTCTATAAGCTGTATTGCTCCTGAATAAAGTATTATTATTATGTTGTACTGTTATACCACTGTCCCAGGTTAGGAGGGTTGGGATCCCGCTAACATGTTTAACCCCGTCACATTATGTATGTACGGACCTGTCTCAAGTCAGGAGCCTGTAATTCAGTGGCTGTCGTTGATCATATATGTTACATATTTGGTTTTCGTTCATCGTTTAATGAAAATTACATAATCAGAGTTATCTCCCTTATATTGGGATGTTTAAACCCCCCCCCCCCCAAAAAAAAAAGAACAAAAAAAAGTAAATTAAGCAACACAAATATTCCGTATTTGTCAAAGAGAAGCAAGCATTGTTTTTCTGTGATACTGAAAGTTTAAGTAAAGGATGCCAGATTTTTCGAAGTGTGTCCAGGTGTGAGATATATTATGGATTATAAGATGCGTTATCAGCAAACAAATATTGAGTTTTCAGTATTCTATTACCTTCACAATTATCACCAGAGTATCCACTAGGACATATACATCGGAATCCGTCACCGACAGCATTACGACAAGTACCGCCATATAAACATGGATGAGGTTGACATCGGTCATCTGAAAAGGAACAGAGGTATTGTGGATCCAATATTTTTTGGATACCATTTTTCGTGGGTTTCGTTGGTACAGGTAATACTCTCTTGATTTTCGTACATTTTACATAGGCAAAATATGAAAAACTAGCAAGGATTTTATAAGAACTTTCCTCAAAAATGTATTTTTAAACTATATGTAATACCTTATGAAAAGAAAAGTAGGGGTTAGCAGGCTGAATTTGTATCATTTAGATTTCCTATCATGCTTTCCTTGATAGAGTGTTGACGCTCACAAGGAAGCCATTAAAACAAGAGTTTCAAATGGTGAAGTCAAAATCATCCCTTCGTTAATTTTACGGACGCCATCACAAGTTGGTAGACTGTTATATTCTAATGCAATTATTTTGTAACAAGTGTTCAAAATTCTCTATCTCCTTGTCTGTAACTAAGGAAGCCGACATTTTGAATTTCGGAATGTATTGACATGTTATTTCTACAATAATAAACAAAAAACTCACTTGTTGCGCCTAAAAATCTTCTTTTTATCAAATTTTATTACATTCTGAAGCGTCGCCAGGTAAACTATTTGCGACAGTAAAACTACCGATGGACGCCCTTAAAGTTTCAAATACAATACAGTTATCTCTTAATTATAGACGGAAATGTTCCATATGTCGTAACTACTATTCCCTTCCCTTTTCACCAATGTGACCTACCTAATTAGACTATTTACCGGATTAATAATATCATAAGCAACACGATGGGTGCCACATACATGTATGCAACAGGATCTGCTTACCCTTCCGGAGCACCAGTTTTTTGTGGGATTCGTGTTAAACTTTAGTTTTCTATGTTGTTTCTTGTGTACTTCTACTTGTTTGTTTGTCTTTTTCTTTATTAGCCATGTCGGTGTCAGTTTATTTTCGATCTATGCATTTGACAGTGCTTTTGGTATCTTTCGCCCCTCCTTAATGGCACTACATTGGTAAAGCAAAAGGATTCCAAAAATCTGACAAAAAAATCTAAAGCAAAAAAAAAACATCATAAAGACAGGTTAGGCACAACTTTGTGGATCTTTTGGTTTTTAATGCTTTAAACTTCTTTATTTGAAAAACTGTTTGATTCGGCCGCTAATGGGTCACGTGTAAAGAAAACGAGAGTCTGGTGTTATAAATTATAATCCTGGTATATTTGTTAACGATTCAAAATATAGGAGTTTTAGAAAATTGTGAAAATGCAATCTTTAAGCTATATTTTGGAAAGTAAAATGTTTCTGCTACATAAATATGAACTGTTTATGACAATACAATGCACAAATATCGCGTTCTATCATCATTAAAATTTAAGTCATGCTAAATCACTGAAATCTTCAAAATTTTAGCATTTTGGTTAATTTGTAGACGGTTTCCGTTTAAAATGAAAGTGGCCGCATACGTGTTCACTCATAATATTGAAATGCAAGTTGTATTTGATGATAATACAAAACACATATAAAGGGTGAACACGGATGCGACCACTTTCATTTATGACAAAAAAACATCTGAAAAGTGACGTTTTTTTTGGCATATTTGATAGATTTTTCATATTTAAGCTTGAATAATATAACACGTTCTTACGATGATAAACAACGTCAGTACGCAACATCTACACTCCAAGACCATCGTGTAATATTTATGAAGTTGATTCGGAATATGTATCAACAAGTTCTTGGTACCTTCCGATGAACTTTTTTAGAAAAAGGACGAGACGTTCTTTGACATACCCCTGGTTCATCAACTTTCTGCCCAGACACTGGTGACGTTTTACAAAGTCTGAGTAGGAGCTGCATGCTCTTGAATACCGAATAAGTTCGGAAATGTATATTCCATATGCAGTTGAAGTTGGTATATTGCTACTAAGGTGGTGGAAATTAATAATTTCAAAATCAAAATCGTCTCGTTTGTAATAGATTCTGGTACTGAGATGTCTGTGTATGTCAAATTCGAGGTACAAGTCTAAAAATGAGGCGGGAAAAGCCGTGTTTGTTGTCTCTTTAATTTCTAGTTCTAGTGGATATCTTAATGGAACCCAATCGAAAAAGTTCGGATTGTTAATGGAAAGAACATCATCAATATATGTTTTAAGCCATTGGCCCAAATGGGCGTAAAGTGCTTTTCAATAAAGGAACATTTATAATATTGCCAATGTAAATTGTATTTGGTGATAACACATAACATATATAAAGGTCGAGGATGAACAGGGATGCAGCAACTTTCATTTTTGACAAAAACCATCCGAAAAGTTACGATATTTTGCATATTTAATAGATTTGTCATGTTTAAGTTTGAATCGGAGCGTTTTTAATGACTAAACCAGTTAAAATCTTTCACATAAACTAATTGAATCAATTGAAAAAGACACTTTTAAAGTGTTTAAAAAGTTTCCAAAAACTTTCGTTAGAAACCTGAAATTTGAGGCCAAAATCGGCCCTTACCGGACCTACTCCTTTTTTCGTTCGGTAGATTCATTCATATATTTACTTTATATATGTTATCCCAAATAAAAAGAAAAAAATCAGCGATGCTTGTTATTTTGAATTTCATTTGGTTAACGTCATTGTTCCATTAATTTAGATTTAAAAAAAAAAAGATTTTAGCACTTGAAAAATAAGTCGTCGTAAAAAAAACCCAAAGAAAGGATAATTTCAACGATTCTTGTTATATTGAATTTCATTTGTTTTACGACGTTGTTCCATTAATTTAGATAAAAAAAAAAAAAGATTTTAGCACTTGAAAAATGAGTCGTCGTAAAAAAAAAAAGAAAGAAAGGATAATTTCAACGATTCTTGTTATATTGAATTTCATTTGTTTTACGACGTTGTTCCATTAATTTAGATAAAAAGTTAAAGCACTTGAAAAATAATTTGTCGTCATCAAATTTGAAAAGTTTTTCAAGTCAAGTTATTGACAAGCAGACGATCAATCGAAACATGCGACTTGTTTACTAATAAAACAACATGCAGTTAAAAAGACAGTTCAATTTAATCATTGGAGCAAGTGTGAAAGGCAACTTACCTACAGGGATACAGACATGATAACCGTATTTGGCAATAACACATTCCTCTCTATTAAAACACGGATTAGGCCAGCATTGATTAGATTTCTGAAACATAAAATGTAATGGAATTTAAGTAAATAGACTTAAATTCAGTTATCGCTGGGGCCACTGACGGATTGTGTTTCATGTTTTTAGATTTACCTAACATGAGTGACGTTATATTTTATGACGTAATTTAGTCCTTTTTAGAATTTCATCGCAGCAAGCAAGCTGTTTAAATTCATAACCCGCCCTCCCACTCTTTTTTTTTGTACGAGATACTGCTCTTTTGTATTTATTTTTCAGGTTTGTGTCGGTGACAGTGGTGATACAGATTTGACTGATGGTGTTAAATTGTTCGCGATTAAGAAAAGTTACTTTTATTTGAACTTTGAGCACCATAAATAGATTCCCAGTAAATGGAAGAATTCGCTGCATAGAATCTTAATGTTAACTATGAAATTTTATGTTTTTGGATAATACAGACTACACTTGTGTATACCACGGTGTTTTTTTTTAATTTAAAGCACCAGTGTATCCCACGGTGCATCTTTACATTTTCATATATATCTATCTATCTATCTGGTTGCCATATTATCTTCGGGTAACCGACCATAGATCTATCTACATATACATCTATGGTCTATCTATCTATCTATCTATCTATCTATATATATTATATATCATATGAATCTATCATATTATGAATAAAAGCTGTGACCAGATATCGCCAAACCATATATGTATTTTGTTTTAATGGCACCATCTGAGATAATTGTTTAATAAATCTAATTCATGGGGATTTTTTGACGTTCTATTTAGTTGTCAACAAATGAAAAACATTAGTATATGCAATATACAGCGTAAAATAAGTAAAAAGCTACAGATTGAAAAAAAAACCAAAAAACAATTGATCGAACACTGAAAGAGAAATTAATTACTGAGTCAAAACTTATTAACTTATCTAGTCTTTTATTAGGAATGAGTTTTCTGTCTATGAGGGAATAACATAAAAAATGTGGTGCAAACTGAATAACCCGCGTAGCATGTTATTATAAAGTGTGCACCACATTTGTTATTTCTAACAGACAGAACAAATATGACAGATAATCCTTATAACTCAATTCTAAATTCCATTTTAAGCCGGAGTAAACCATGAAAAACATTAATGACGTCACGGTCAAATGACAAAGTTATTTCTCTGAGCTGATAAACAAAACACTGTCAATAGCGTACTTATAAGTAACAGTTTTGGTGCATTGTATGTGCTAATTCAATCCAACATAAAACCTGTGAGTCTTTTCTTTTTCTTTTGGTCTATATATTTTTGATTTATTGCACTTAAATGTATCAAACAAGCAACTTTAATTGCATTTAAAATTACTCGAGAAACAAGAGAATATTACAAATTGTGCACATTTTTAAAATGTTGATGAAATTTGTAATACGTTGGTGATATTGTACAATTAATGTCTTTTGGTGAGGGGAGTATGTGGTTGAACTGGCATTTGAAAAACCGATACTTAATATTCAATTAGGCCAAAGTCCGATTTGAATTTCAGTTTTAAAAAAGTCAAATAAACAACACATTTACAAAGACAGTAATTGTTTTATTCCGTAATCCGAGACAGAACTTGTATTTTGTAACAGTCATTTACCAAAACATATTGTACATCAAACGATTTTACCATAATTATACACGTAAGAGCACGCGACGTTTTGAGAAGTGTGAAAATGCCGTATTATTCAAAATCCAGTTCAGATATATAAAAAAAAATAAAAAAAATAAAAAATACCGAAGGTCCTATCAAGATAGAACAAAACACAAATATTCACGAAATAACACAAAAAAGAAAAAAAGTATATACATGTATGCGGCGCGTAAACGCTTCCCGTACAGTACTGTTTTGACAAATTTTATTATGTAGAATTGAAATATTTTCAATAAATAATTTTTGAGATTTGTTAAAGTGTTTTTTGACAACATGTACATGTCTATTAATGCCTCGTTCATACGTTCATTAAATTCGAATTGAATTCGAATCGAATGTAAATCGAATTCGCAAATCGCGTTTTTTTTTTTTTTTTTTGGCTGAAATGCGAATTTGTAATTACGAATTCAAAGCTTACGTCGTTTGGACAGTAAAGCGAATTTGACGAGCATTGTAATTCGAATTAGAATCGACGTTAGGACGTAAAACGTTTTTATTGCGAATTAAACTTATTCGAATTAGTTCATGCGAATCGATTCGAATTACTTGGAACTGAGCCTCAGTTAGACGATAATAGCGTTTGTATTCCATAAATTCCTTACATTTCTTTCCATAAAGTTCATAAAAATATAGTCTTACCATAGTCCACCCAGTAATGGATGAATAAAAAAAATCTGCTTGTACCGTCGACTGATCCCCTCCTGAAATGGATAACAGTTCACACGTCCAGTCTGCTTTTTTGAAATTTACGGCATTGCAATCTGATTGTAATAAGCAATCTCTAATACACATTTTCGGCCCGGTACCAGAGTGCGCCCTTATGACATATGAATCCATATAGGTACCATCGGTGAAGGCACCACCGGTAACATTTTCATCGTTGTTGCAGTAACAGTTGCAGATTTTGAGTATTCTTGATATTATGCAAAAGAAGACGATTGGCAGCATATCCTTTTGGTTGTGCATTATGAGAATAAATGAATGACTAAAATCCAAAATAAAACTGAGGAATTCTTAATTGTTTTAATAGTTAATAAAAGTTAAATGCAGTCGGCATTACACATTTTGTGACTAGATTGTCGATTTGTACTGTGCTTTGAACCTTTTGAAAATTTAATGTTGACTCTATAAACACCCATTAAAATCTTTTGTATTACTGTCATTACAAATATTCTGAATCAAGAGAAATCAAAAAATCAAATTGCAAAAATAATTAAATAGACACATAATGGCTTGTTCTGACGGGGGTTGACGTAACACTATGTTAACATTTAAGTAACAGTTTAAACAAATAGAAAAGAGCTTTGAAATATTGATTAACAATAACGTAAGCAATAATTTAATGACAGATAGCACTCATAAAACTTCTAAAAGACACATCAACGTATTGGTAATACAATCAAAATGACATCATGTAGCACTGTTTGTTTGTATTTGACCAGAAACTGGAAACGTATAATATATACCATAGGATTGAGTAAGTGCTCATGTGAAACTAATTTTGTTATCATTTATTAATGCTTTAAATTAGGTTGAAACATATTTGATGATGTTTAAAGTCACCTGGGAATGAAAATGTAATAATTGAAATAGAAAGCAAAATGACATTTGTGACTTATTATGTGATATGTTTTCTATTAAACTAATTAAACTACAATTTAAAACAGACCGAAAGTATTAGAGTATTTGATTCAAGCCACAATAATGTATATACATGTACGAAAGCCTATTAGGGTCACAAAAAAAATAATTATCACGTAATATGATATTTGTTTCATCTCGTAATTACGAGAAAACTATCGCGTATTTACGAGTTTATAAGTGAACGAGATAATTATCGCGTAATTACGAGAAAATTAACGCGTAATTACGAGAAAACTATCTCGTATTTACGAGATAAAAATTCATTTGGCCAAGTAAATTAGGAAGAGAAAATTTTTGTAAAAATATTACTTAATTGTATAAATAATTTTAAGGGGCAATAACTCCTTAAGGGAGTAATTGACAATTTCGGTCATTTGACTTATTTAAAGATCTTACCAGGGGCGGATCCAGCTTTTTAAAAAAGGGGGGGGGGGTTCCCAACCCAGGACAAAAAAGGGGGGTTCCAACTATATGTACCCATTCAAATGCAATGAGCGGCCAAAAAAGGGGGGTTCCAACCACCTGGAACCCCCCCCCCCCCACCCTGGATCCGCCAATGCTTACTTGGCTAAACATTTTCCCTATTTCTATCTATTATAATATTCAAGATAATAACCAAAAACCGTAAAATAATCATTAAAATTACCAATTCAGGGGCAGCATCCATACAACAGGAAGTCTGATTCGTCTGAAAATTATTACCCTTTCATATTTGCTCTAAATGCGTTGACCTCATTTTAACAACCCCCACACTGGTTCTATTTTTAGACATAGTGGCTATGTTGGTTGGTGGGCGGGGTCTTTGGATACATTTTTAAACTAGAAACCCTAAAGATGATTAAGGCCAAGTGTGTTCAATTTGGCAAATTGATTTCAAAGAAGAAGATTTTTGTAAAAGTTTACGGACGCCAAGTAAAGAGAAATATCACTTGACCCTTTGGGTCATTTGAGCTAATAAAACAGGCGTTTCTCATCAGGTGCCCCGGAAGGGTAATCATGATCTGTATATCTATACGAAAAAATTACGAAAAGTGTGCATAATTATTGGTAGCAAACTTGTGATTTATAAAACACATTTACTTTTCCTCATATTCTTAAGCTATATACACCTTCAAGCGCTGAGCCAATTTGCTAGTTTTATTAAGATTTTTAATGAATTATTTCATATATTTCAAACATTTTCAAAGTACAGTTTAAAATCACCCCTAGTTTTTTGGTGGAGTTCGTGTTGTTTATTCTTTAGTTTTCTATGTTGTGTCGTGTGTGCTGTTGTTTGTTTGTCTTTTTCATTTTTAGCCATGACGTTGTCAGTTTGTTTTAGATTTATGAGTTTGACTGTCCCTTTGGTATCTTTCGTCCCTCTTTTAAATTGTCTTAATTTGCAAAATATAACTAGAACTGATGAAAATTATTGACTTTTTGTCTCTATAGTGTCTTACATTTTAAGTTTCTGGTCAGTATAGCATTATTCCGGGAAACAAATGATTTTACAATTGCTCAAATACAAAAATATCAGATACTTCTAAGTCTTTTTCTGTTTTAATTGACAAATTCGGGATAGAATTGACAATTTTATGAATGTTTACATTAATGTATTTTTTTCGGATAAAATCGTTTTTCAAAAATATTATAACAAACTTTAATAACGTAAGTTTATCAAAAGGACTTTTTGTACCTTTTCGCATGGAGTGGCTGATATATATATATACAGAATGAACACAGTCATGTATCACCATCACTGCTGGTGATCCGATGGATAAATCTGTTGTACCCGAAAGCTTTATTTTATGTGAAGCCCAGGTGGTTGTGTGGTCTAGCGCACCGGATACAGTGCAGGCGATTTGGTGTCACGATATCTCAATAGCATGGGTTCGAATCCCGGCGAGGGAAGAACAAAAAATTTGCGAAAGCAAATTTACAGATCTAACATTGTTGGGTTGATGTTTAGACGATTTGTATATACATAATGTACACAGCTATGTATCATCATCATTGTTGGTGATCCGATGGATAAATCTGCTGTAGAGTTGTCACTGACTCAGACGTACTTATAAATACATTTTTTTTTCTGTGACTGTACCTTGCATTAATTTGTAGGATCCTTTACTATAGATAATTGATCTGATCTGTAACGATAATATCTTCATGCCTTATATAGCATGTACTGTATTACGACGCTAGATTAAAACTGACGAGGAAAGGTAAGACCTGGCCACCGAAAGCTTTATTATTGTGAAACCAAGTCGGTCGTGTGGTCTAGCGCACCGGATACAGTGCAGGCGATTGAGTGTCACGATATCTCAGTAGCATGGGTTCGAATCCCGGCGAGGGAAGTTTATTTCGTAATTAAATACGAGATAGTTTTCTTTTAACGTAATTACTAGAAAATGATTATCTCGTAATTACGTGACATTTTACTTGTAATTACGCGATAATTATCCCGTAATTACGCGATAGTTTTCTCATAATTATGAGATATTTATTACGAGATAAATACTTTTTGTGTGTGACCCTTATAGGCTTTTGTAGGTATACATTATACTACATACATAACCATTTTGAATCATTTGATATGTTTGATATACTCGAATGACTAAGTTTTACTATGTAAACAGGTGCACGTGAATGTCTTTTTATAGAAAATCCTTTAACATTATCCAGATCTTCATAAATATACTGCTATTAGTTTTATGTTTTCTCGTTCTCTAATATATCGCAGTAATGCCATATGCAGTGACCTTACAACTACGATACTTTTTGTTTAAACTTCGGCCGTCGCACAGCGCACGTGAGAGGAAAAACCGCGATGAAAGAATGCACTGGAAGATAAATAGTACCTGAAACTGAAAGAACAGGTTCTTAAAGAACAAATCAAAATACCAATATCATTTAACAACTGATTATAAACTGATGGGAATGCATGGAAAATATTCTAAAATAATATCGTTCACTTATTTGTCACGTGGTCCACGTACTCTGTGTTGATTGCTTATCAATGTCACGACCCGGTAAGCTTTGGCAACAATATCAAAAAGTAGTTATCCAAGGTGGTTGCTGCTCACAAGGAAACTAATAAATCAAGAGTTCAAAATGGTGAATTTGAGATCATTCCTTCGTAAATTTTACGGCGTCATCCCTTGTTGGTTGACCGTAATGGAGTTACTGTTTCAAAGATGATATCGGATATGTTCCTTATGTCGTAACTACAATGGCATTCCCTTTTCACGAAGGTGACCTACCGAATTAGACTATTTACCGGGTTTTTATAACATGAGAAACAAGACGAGGACCACATATGTAGCAGGAAGCTGTACCTTTCGGGAGCACCTAAGATCATCCCCAGTTTTTTGTTGGCTTCGTGTTGCTCAAGTGTTTAGTTTTCTCTGTTGTGTCTTGTGTACTATTATTTGTCTGTTTGTCTTTTTCTTTTGTAACCATGCCGTTGTCAGTTTATTTTTTGATCTATGAGTTTGACCGTCCCTCTGGTGTCTTTTGCCCCTCTTCCAAAGCAGCAATGGCAGCCATATTTTTAATGTCGAAAGCCATAACACCTGAGAAGAATCAACGACTTACGGCAAAAAAATCTTCGTCATTTGAACTCCGCAACGTAGATAGTTGTCTCATTGGCAATCATACTACATCCCTATTCGGCAATCCTCGGTAGAATCCGCTAGATGAGGGTACGGAATCAGCCGAGTTGAGACAAATGACTACAGCAAATGATCCTTTTATTCATATCTATGTCACTAACCCTGAATATCAATGTGTCAAATAGCTAGTTAAAACAAAGAATACGGTCAGTTAATGTATAATTCATTACTATAATTGAATCCCATTTGTTTTGTAAAGTAAAGTTCAAATGAAATAAACAAAGGGCAGTATTTTAAAATTTACGTATTTAACACATTTCTGATCGGACAAATAACTAATTCATAAAATTCTAATTGAAATATATCGATAAAAAATAAAATTCAATAAACGATTATATAGTATGTTCTCATTTGTTCTATTCAAACCAATCATAGATAATCTACAGTACTGTAATAATAATAAAGATCTATCAGAAAGAAAAAAAACATGCATTGAAACTTATTAATTCCGTGCAGTGCAAACTATACGATCTTACTAAATGACAAGTTTACTTGACGGATTTACAACCTAAGTACATGTAGTTGATTGTTTGTTGATGTCTAACGCTACTTTCATCACTCTTGGGTATATCTTTGAAACCATTTTTACTGATTAAAGATTAATTTAGGTGAGGTTTTGGCATTTGTGTCAAATGGTTGGACTCCTCAGTGTTTTCCCATACAATACAAGGTAAAATAGTTTGCCCCATAACACCCATGTATTTTTTCATACACGATTTTTACATTGTCATTTAAAGGCCTTTTATAGACCAGGTGACTTTGCCATATGGGCTTTGCTCATTGCTGAAGGCCATACACATGAAACAGTGACAATAAATGTTAATTTCTGTGTTATTTTGGTATCTTGTGGAGAGTTGTCTCATTGGCAATCACACCGCATCTTCTTTTTTTTATATCTTATCAGCATGTTGAATTGGCAGCTGTCTGTTCTTATAGTTACTGCAGCTGTGCTATTTGAGCAGTAAAATTGCATTGACTGTATATTCATATGTGATATACAGTATCCGACCGTATATTGCCTTGTTTATGACGTTGACAATGCGTTTCTGTGTTATCTTATTTATGACGTTAATAAAAGATACAGGTTCATGGAAATTTTACGTCATCCGCTCTAAATTAAAGAATGATAGTTTTTGCTCTAAATACTTCATTTAGAATAGTTATAAAAGTTGCAGTATATAAAGAATAACCATACATTGTCTCGAAATATAAATATTATTTGTAATCGGCTAAAAACAAGTAGAAATGCTTGACACAGCCTCGCTTTCTACCTGTTTCTAAGCCTTGTACAAATAATTGATATTTCGAGACAATGTATGGTTATTCTATATTTATCAAGATTGTGTGTTATACTTTTGCATTCATGGTGAAAAATTCAGGTCAATTTTCCATTACATCAAGGGTTATTGAGTCTGTCATAACAATTTCACTCATTTTTAGTTTTCACAGATAATGATCCTGAAAGCAAAATGAATATTACCTTCCCCATCTTGTGCTTCACAAAAGTTATAGGTTTTGATTGTCCCTTTCAAGGTTTTGTGTAAGGCAGCTATGGTAGTGGTACTTTTGTAGCAGCCTGTATTGTCAGAAAACAAATGTACATTCGAAAGACCTTGGTTCATTTGAATTAAATCTTGGACAACATCAGAAATGATAGAAGATGTCACCGATGAATCCTGAGCAACAGTTGAAGAGAACACATGTACATGGGTGATAGACTGGTATGTGTCAGATGGTCCTTTCATCAGTGAAACACTGATATGGCAGTTTATGCCTCGTTTTGCGAACCAATCTTTTGCCCTTCTCTGAATTTGCGGGGCAAGAACTTCATTGCCCAGTCTATGGTTATCATAACATCTTTTTTTTCTTCTATGATTCCAAGAGTATGCCTCCTTGCCTCTTACTGATTTCTTGAGCGTAATATGTGTCCTTTCCACTCTTAAATGTCATCAACTGCCTTTTCTACCTGTGTTAATGAAAATAAAGGTGATTGTCTTTCAAATAAAGCAGTCTAGATGTAACTAATACTCACACTATCTTAAAAATGTAAGAATAATTATAAATTTTGATCTTACACTTTGTGTCAGGAATAACAAGAACAGGTTTAAAACTGTTTCTTTGGAGGACACTGTACTCAACTTTATTCTAGGTTTTACTTATCTTGATTTATTGCAGTCAAATTTTAGGAATTAATTAATAGGTGAAAAATGCTACAATTTTCAATTCGCTCTAAATTCATTTACTTGTAGTAATCTTAAAATATTAATATAACCTTTTCAAATCAACTTTGATTCTGATAAATCTCTACAACTATCTTAATTAAACATTGACCCTACAAAATGCCAGATTATTTGATAGTTTGGTTTTATTGCTGTCAAAATTAAGCATTAAGTAAATAGGTGAATAAAAGCTAACATTATCAGTTCTAACTCTAAAATTCAGATGGTTACCAAAATAAATGTCTTTTCATTTTTCAAATCAACTTAGATTTGCATAAAATACTTAATTGTATTTTGATATCATATGTTTCTGATTTTAGTCTAAACTGACAGGTCCATCATTTTTTTTATACCTTAAACATAACTTGATCTCTGTGGTCCCATTCTTTGTTGTTGACTTTAGCTAGAACATCATCCATAAAAGATTTTAATAAAAGACACTGAGTACAACAAAGTGTATGTTCATGTTTACAGTCATTTCTGAAATTACTGTCTATATCACTCAGTGCATATGATCTGCAATGGTCTGCAATTTGAGCCATGTCTCGTACATGTACCTGAAGAAAATCAAAATTATGAAGATCACTCACGAAAAGATTATTTATACACGTGATAATATTGAGAATTGAAATAGGAAATATGTCAAATAGACAACAACCCAACCAAAGAGTAAAAACAATCAATATTTGACCTTTGATGGCAATGTCTAATTTCAATTCTAATGCAACATCATTTGTAAAGTTCATTTTGATTGGATAACGCCAAAAATTTCCATTGCATCAATTCGTTAATGTCAATTTCTGGTCATACAAAAAGTAGCAAAAAACAACAATGTCCTTAAATTTCCATTATTTTTACCTGGATTCAGAGATGAAGGTCATATGAAATGTTGTCAAAGGTGAGATGTATTATAGTAGTATAAAATACCTTATAATCAGACTTTAAGTATCTTTTAACTTCAAGAAGATCAGCCTTCATCTTTTTAATATCCTCATCTTCACAATCAAATCCTTCCAAAATTTCTTCAATATCTCTAAACGCTCTTCCACCTTCAGCCACATAATAGTCCAACCCTTCCACAAATTGTCTAACAGAAGCGACACACTCTTCTAGAATCTTATACATTGTACTTGTGCCTGAAAAAAAAAATCTACATTATTATTCAGAATTTTGAACATGTTATTTGAGCAGTCACTAAATAGTTTGTATGTTTATCATGTTAATGAATTAAGAATAAGAACCCTGCTTTGTGTAAGACCCACACGTTGAGCCAGATTTTAAACATGCTAGTCACAAGGTAACAGTCTGCAAGAAAACTTGTCACATTACTTGTACACATTATTCCGACTCTGAGCTGACCAGTCTTTGTTCTTACTCCTTAATGTCACATGTTTAGTAGAGAAGCAGCAAATACCAAGTAATTTAGAACTTGAAAATTCCTGCTGTAGATGAGTTGCATGGGTGATTTAAAATATTGAAACACAGGAAGTATGTCACTTGATATTGTTCCAGTTGATATTATTAGTTACATAGTGTGCTAGTGACCTAATACGGTATATATGGGGTCAGTAAATTCCATATGGGGTGAGAGCGAAGCTCGAATCCCCATATGGAATTTACTGACCCCATATATAACGTTTTACGTCACTAGCACACTATGTAACGAATTTATCTTACCGACTATCTTAACGTGTGAAATTAAGACTAGTGATTCTCATAATGAGCAAGTCTTCAATACTGTTAGCACTAAGAAAATACGTCCATTGATCCTACAAAAACAAATGCCAACAATAACGACTTGTAAGGTTTAAATGTGTTTTATGAATTTGTTTCAATCTTAATCATCAATTTCTTCGTCTGTTGGATCTTTTAAGATTTTTTCTCAGTACCGTTTTGTTTTTTATAAAGGGACATAACACCATTACTAACCGTGTATAAAATAAGCTCCGCCCCCTTCTTACCTAATAAGGTATAAAAAGGGACGTAACTCCACTACTAACCGTGTATGAGATAATCCCCGCCTCCCTACTAACCTAATATCAAATATACACGGTTTGCACGCGGACGCTTTTAACCAATCATATTCCTGGAAATGTATAGAAGGTAAGATAAAAATGTATACATAACATGTTTATCAGAACAAAAGTGTTTTTTTTCATTGTTGAAAGCCATACAGTAACACAAATATACATATAGTTGCTTACTTTTACATCTCTTATTCTTGTTATTGGCAAGCAGACCACTGTGACATCTTCTGATTTTCATGAATAGAATTTTGTCTTATGAATAACAAGGATTGTAAAAACTAGGAATAATACAAGAAACAATGTACATGTGGTTTCTATTTCATTGTTGAAGAACATAAATAAAAATTACATTTATGAATTGAAACATTGTGATTTTGATAGTGCTTTACATTCAAAATTGTATGAAAGCAATCAAACAATCAAAACTAATATTTCTTAAATTTTGATATAAATATTTTAATCTAATTAATCATGTTTATATTATGCATTAAGGATGTACACCTCTGAGGAGCCAAAAATTTCTAGAATTAAACTTTTTTTCTTAACCTGATTTTTGTGACTTCTTTTTTTGCTACGGCCCTTTGAAAATGCCCGATTTTGATGATTTCCCCATTTTTCATCGATTTTTACCTATTTTTGGGCTATTATCGTGAAAAAAATCACAGTTCCACAATTTAACTTTTTTTCATACTTTCTATAAAGATGAAGTGGACAAATCTGAATAAATTTTACTTAAAAAAACTATAGGTAGGTGTTAATATAAGAAAGTTTTATCTTATTTTGAGGCTTTTTTGTGTAAAATTTACTACATGTATGCTTTCAATTTTGTATTTTTGTGATTTTTCTCAATTTTAAGAACAAAATGCATATTATTAAGTTTTTTTGTTATAAATGATTGAAAAAATACATATCTAAGAAATTTGAAAAGACAAAAATGATATGGGATGTACATAGTTTATGTAAAATCATTTTTTGTACCCCTCACCCATTTTCAGTTGTTATCCATTCGTTTGATGTGTTTGAACTTTTGATTTTGCCATTTGTTTGGGGACTTTCCTTTTTGAATTTTCCTTGGAGTTCAGTATTTTTGTGATTTTACCCTTTACTCTGGGTTGAGGCCCACCCCTTTTTAAAATGGCTGGATCCACCCCTGCAACTATAATTGCAAGGTCGACGAGTGGCGAATTTAAGTGGGACAGTGTAGAGGGCGCACCTCTTTGATTGTACATTATTACTTTTCTTAGTATAAAATAGTCTAAAAAAAATCCTTTGCTGCGCTCGAAAGTATTTAAGAAACCGCCCCACCCTAAATAACGATAAAAGTACATTTGAAATGTCTGGTATATCTGAAGTAGTTAATGCAAGCCTTAGCTGTGCATTATCAAGATTATATCCAGATTATGCAAAACGTTTCCTCAGTGCAAAAACGGATGTTTGTTTTAACATGCTCAACAACGTACATTTACTCCATTGGGCACGAAACATCGTATATTGTACATGGTGGATAATAATGCTAATTTATATCCTCGAGCTACGATGGTTTCGAAAGTTACAGAGCGGAACGACTTTTGTGTATATGTACAGGAATGGCTTTGCTGAACTAGTATGCTACCATGATTTTCAATGTTGTCTGCTCTATGGTCGGGTTGTAGTCGCTTTGACACATTCCCCATTTTCTTTCTCAATTCTATAGTATATAAAAAAGAAGATACGGTATGATTGCCTATGAGACAACTTCTTCACAAGAGACCAAAAAGACATAGAAATTAAAAGCTATATATCCACGTTCGGCCTTCAACAATGAACAAAGACCAAAGTTATCTCTTCGGATGCAACGCTTTTTGTCGTAGGGGTGAATAATCATGTCATATTTCATTCTTGAACTCTTATGTATAGAAAAGTAGAAAGCAAAACCTTTTTTTAAACATGGAAAGGAGCGATTAGGTTGAATCAGAGACATATTACACATGCCATTCTGTATAGAATTATATTTGTTTTGTAAGTGACAGTTGTAAATAATCACACCAAACTCGATCACTGAACTCCAATGGATATTATAGTAAGAGAGCAGAAAGTAAAACGAGTTCTGAAGGACAAACGTAAAGACGCAAATATAGAAGATCAAATAACTTGTTGATTAATCAGCGAGTCCTTAAAATGTGCATACCTTTGACGCCTTTGACAGATTATGAATTTGTCATTTAGATCAATTTCGACTAAAATTATAAGCCATTAATACAATCTGATTTATTGGTTGATGAGTTAATTAACAAACACGGTTTAGAAAATATACTTCTAGAATGTCGATATAACAGCTTCATATAATTGGTATTGACCAGTTTAAACAACATGTTGAGGCGAAGGCTGATAAAGAGCATACGTACATTGTGAACCCGAGTAAGATATTTTATATTATTGTTTGTATCATGAATGTGATCAATTAATAATGTATCGGATCTATTTTCCGTAATGTGAATCAAAAATGGTATTTCCGTTACTGATATCATGTGTCAGATTGTATTTCCAGCACGTGATTTCCAGCGGTCCGTTACAATACGCTACGTGTTAGTACCCAAGGTTATATTAAAATTTTTCTCTTTGGCAAATTCAATTCATGATTAAAACATTAAACTGATAATTTTTTTAATTGTAATACAGATCCATTGATATATCCTGGACAATGTTTGTCGAATTCGTAACATGTAGAGTGTACAAAATAGGTCGACATGCAGTGTCTTTATAATTTACAGTCCGAAGACGGTGAGATTAGAAGGTGTCATACCACCAATTAAAAGTCCCTATCTGTTCAACCAAATTTAGAAATTTTCACAGCTTTCTAAATATTTTACCTTAAGTTTAACTTCATAGAAACCAGGTATATCCTGAATTGTACATATATCAGCTTTCTACATGCCAATTTTCACCATACCTTTAAAGCCTTCTAACACAATAACTTACCTTCAAACATAGGTACTCCAAAAAAAAAACCCTGGTTTTCTGGAAATCTTAAATTAGTATACTATGGAGCGCATTAATCCTCAATTTTTAATGCAAACTCATAGACAAGTAAATTTTGGCTCAAAATGGTCAAAATATATTTCTCTTTCACCAAAAGTTTCATTTCTGCAAATTTGGTGGTTAGTTTAAGTAAACAAGGACATCAAAAGCACTATTTTGTGTCAGAGTAGGCCCGGGCTACTTTCACTTACGTTCTAAATTGGAGGGAGTAATTGGTGGTGTGACACCGGCTAGAAAACAAGTGTTAGATGAACTTTGGTGGAGAGTTGTCTCATTTGCATTCATACTGCATCTTCTATTTTTATATTGCATGGTTTTGTTACTATTATTCAATGATGGCTCGGTAACAGTGATTGTCTTTTTAGGCCCACGAGGATTACTAGGACAGCCCGTTAAAGTTGTCGCTGTTAGCTGGTAGAATAGTCATTGGTAACATCAAAGATCCTGAAGTACAGTATTGCGTGTTTGGTTTTTATTTCTGTTATATAAAGAAGAGTACGAAAAAGCAAGAGCAGGTACATTGATTTTTGTTTACTAGCACCGATATGGAACTACGCCTATCAGTAAGTCAAGTTTAATTTAGAAAATAAAAAAAGAACGATAATACATCTAACATTATTTAATTAAAACCTGTGACCTTATTGCCGTAATGTCTTACTTACAGTAAAAGTATTTGGTATTTTATTTAACAGAGACATGTACATGTGATGTGTGCATGCAATACAATGAACACTTAAAAAAAGAATCATTTGGTCCGAAACCATTTCTTTTAGACAATAAATGCAGTGACAATTTTTGGGGGTCTTGAAATCTTTTGACAGCTTCCGAAGTGCTAATTTTTAACCCTTTTCAGCTGGACAAAATCGCTTCTTTACTTTAAAATTCTAGACCCATTTTTTTTTACTGTAATTTCTTTTTTAAATTTTGTGACACACTTCGAATCGGACCATGCGCTACTGAAGAATTTCGCCTGACGAACAGGATGATCCGCTCATAAGTTCATGTTATGCTCTCTCGCGCCAATTTTGTGCATACCTCGGGAGTCACCTAATGAGGGTTGACGTATCATGCTACCGAGAGAGTATTGACCGGTTTTTATGTGCTGTTCATACTGCCAAGAAGGGAAAGAGATTATCGTTCCTTGATATATTCTGCATTTCACTTTTCGCAAAGTACGGTATCCGTATGTTACCAGTTACTATACTGTTACATTTTGTATTTCACCAAGTCGATACACGTAGCATCATTTCACAGCAAGTTGATAAATGTGACGCTGTGTGTTCACACGACCGTTTACATGATCATTGTGATCTTATCATAGATTGCTCGTTCAGTATTGTTTGTATCTTGTTATTGATATCTGGCATTGAGCCAAATCGAGGTCAGTTGTAGTTATAGTAGCCAAGATAATGGTTTTTTTTTTAAATGCTGTTTCATTTATGCATCTTAATATTCAGAGTATTGTTCCGAAGCTTGAGTTGATTGCCGCTGAATATTCTTGCCATGAATTACTTTCGTTCACCGAAAGTTGGCTTTCACCGCAAGTAAGCAATGAAGCAATTTTATTACCGGGTTATAAAACACCATTCTGAAGAGATCGGGTGGGGAAGGCAGGGGGAGGTGTTATAGTATATGTTAAAGATAATTTGAATTGCTCTGAAAGGCGAGACTTAGGCAGTGTTCACACCAAACGCCATGTACAGTAAACTTGTTTACAATTAAAAACCAATTGTTCAGAGAACAATTGAAGGTCTTTCCATCAAAACAATGTATTTTGATATGAAAGTTGTGAAACTAAGTATAAAATGTCATTTAAATCGTCAAATGATAGCTTCTAGTACGCTGATTCCAAAAATATTTGGTTTCCATACATTTTTTTTAAATAAGGGAGATAATTTGTTACTTCCGGTTTGAAAAATGTTACTTACGATTATATTTGAATATTTACTTGAGGTCCGTGTAACACTTATCAATTCAAAGTTTTAAAAAGTTTTGAAATTTTAGATTTTTGGAATTTTGATCAAAGTTTTAAAATATCAAAATTCCTAATTGTGTAAAAGTTTTGAAATTTTGAAATTTTAACCAAATAATCAAAATATTAAAATTCTAAATATTGTTTTGAAATTTGATAGTTTAGAAATTTGATCAAACTTTTAAAATACTAAACTGAACGTTCAATTTTGATTATTTCACTTTTTGAAAGTTTGATTTTTTAAATTTTTGATAAAAATATCAAAAATAGAAAAGGGGCGAAAAGAGGGGAACATGTAAACACAGCTCTGATTATAATCATTCTCTTAGTTAGGAATAAATAGCACGAAAAAAAATATATATCAAATCATTTTTAATTACAAAATAAAAGAAGAAGTCGTTTTTTTTTATATTTTAACATATAAAACATCACATGGGATAACAGTACTGAAATTTAAAGATTGTGCATCTATCCAAAAAAATTTCAAACCTATTTAAACCGGCATAAAACAAATGCCAGAGACTCCTGAATTGGGACAGTCGCAGGCGCATAAACGCGACAGGGTTAAAGATGTTTCGTGAGATTACCCCCCCCCCCCCTTTATACCTCTATTCAATGTAAAATGAACTAACACATAGCAATACGCACAGTAAAACGCACTTTAAAAGAAATCCAAGTCCTATATCAGAATAGGAAACACATGTCAGCTCCAGACCTCAATTAAACTAATTGAAAGATTATGTCTTCATCATATGAATATAACAAGCACAATCCCTCTTTGTTGTATGTATTGCAATCTTTCATGAAATATTTGTCACTGGCAACTAAACATCGATAATTCAAAATAGGTTCTTTACATACAAATTTCAAAGAAACTAAAGATTCAGCTCGCTCGGGCAAAGTAGCCCTTATAGATGGATTTTGATATGTTTAATATCTATAGGAAGATGTGGTATGAATTCCAATTAGACAACTCGACATCCAAGTAACAATTTATATAAGTAAACCATTATAGGTTAAGATAAGGCCTTCAGCACGGAGCCTTGGCTCACACCGAACAGAAAGCTATAAAGGGCTCAAAAATTTACTAGTGTAAATCATTAAAACGGGAAAACCAACTGTCTTATCTATATCAAAACGGGAAACGAGAAACACGTATGAACTAATCGTCTCGGGCTGATATGGGGGTCTCGGGATGATACCCAGGCTGATATTGAAAAGGCCATGTATTAATCTTTATATACTTTTTACGAGCATCAGTCCAAACGTTGTCTAAGGGAGCAAACATTTAACTTCAAAAGTGGGGATATGGTTGTTTTATTGAAGTGAAAAAAAAATCGCGCTAAGCGTTTACAATTGTTTGAAGTTTTTCATTGCTATTGGTCAAATTATTTGATTCAAAATTTAACGCTATAAGGTATGAGGGAAATCTGGATTCAGAATATTTGTTTTGTCCTCTGCTTGCACAGATATTTTTTTTTTATCAAACTGGGATTCAGAATATTTTTATGTACCGGAATTGAAGCCCCTCGTGGAAGTATCCGAGTAAAATAAAAAAGTGTCAATTTATTTATAATATTTATATATCAGATTCTCAATAAGATTACCATTTATCGCTGATATAAACTATTAACACTAATTTTTAATTTTCAAAATCCCGACACCTACAAATGGATAGATGGGCGCATAATATACAGTGGCAACTTTTACATAAATATGAAGGCTGAAAATAAAGAAATGATATACGTGTATAAGATGAGTGTGTTCAGCTTTTACAAAACCAGAACGATAAGTTGGATGTTAACGTTTCTTTTTTTTTTTTGCTTTTTTAATTTAATTTGACTTTATTTGCTTTTTAGCTCACCTGGCCGAAAGGTCAAGTGAGCTTTTCTCATCACTTGGCGTCCGGCGTCCGTCGTCCGTCGTCGTCGTCCTGCGTTAACTTTAACAAAAATCTTCTTCTCTGAAACTACTGGGCCAAATTTCACCAAACTTGGCCACAATCATCATTGGGGTATCTAGTTTAAAAAATGTGTCTGGTGCCCCGCCCAACCAACCAATATGGCCGCCATGGCTAAAAATAGAACATAGGGGTAAAATGCAGTTTTTGGCTTATAACTCAAAAACCAAAGCATTTAGAGCAAATCTGACATAGGTGAAATTGTTCATCAGGTCAAGATCTATCTGCCCTGAAATTTTCAGATGAATCGGACATTTCGTTGTTGGGTTGCTGCCCCTGAAATGGTAATTTTAAGGAAATTTTGCTGGTTTTTGGTTATTATCTTGAATATTATTATAGATAGAGATAAACTGTAAACAGCAATAATGTACAGCAAAGTAAGAACTAAAAATAAGTCAGTAAAACCAAAATAGTCAATTGACCCCCTAAGGAGTTATTCCCCTTCATAGTCAATTTTTAACAATTTTCTTAAAATTTGAAGATTTTCAATAACATTTTCCACAGAAAGTACTGTTATAGATAGAGATAATTGTAAGCTGCAAGAATGGTTAGTTAAGTAAGATCTACAAACACATCACCATCACCAAAACACAATTTTGTCGTGAATCCATCTGTGTCCATTGTTTAATATTCACATAGACCAAGGTGAGCGACACAGGCTCTTTAGAGCCTCTAGTTTTTTTTTAACTTAATTTGATTCGAGCGTCTTTAATAAGTCTTGACCTCAGTCTTTTGTAGACGACGAAACGCGTGTCTGACGCACATACACATCAAATTTACATCCGGGTATCTATCTATGAAGAGTTAATTTATGTAGATACCTTATAACAATTTCCTGACTCCAGGCTACCAATAGTTGATCTTACTCTTAATTTCGGCGTAAAAAGATATCAAAAACCTCAATCATTCCAGACTAGCACAACGTTCATTGCGACAACACGAATTCAGATTTCCTACCGTACCAATACTTAGAACTGAAATCATTGATACAAGGCAATATACGATCGTCATGCAAACGATAAAAAAAAAGAAAACAAAACATTACAAGTTACGACCGAAGCGCTTTTCTGGATCAGCAACGCTCAAAGATATATTTTTCTGGATCAGGAACGCTCAAAGCTGAATAGCTAAGGCCAACAATTAATAAAGAACAGATCTAGTTAAAGATATATTCATCTGCCGACATTATTGCAGAAAGTAAAAAATCGTAGAGCAAAACAGAAAAAATTGAAATCAAATGAGATAATGCAACGTGTAATATATATATATACATACTCAACCTAACCATACTATTTGACATGTATGTATGTATGTATGTACTGGTAAATGCCTCCGATATCCGAAGAACCCCTCGAAAACTGCGAGGGTACAGTGGCATCTTAGTATCTTAGTGATGACATACTGCGAGTTGGTCAGTTTTTACTGGTACTCCTAAAATATGGGTGCTGGGTAAACCATCAAGTAAAATGGTCATTATCAGAGCCGTGTGTCTTGCTTTAAAATGAATTCTCTTCTTTTGAGAAATATTTATTTTGTCATCCTATTTTTCACCGCTTAGAACTGTCCGTGCCTGTGTTTTTATTTTATACATTAACTTTTATGTGTCAGCATGTTTTCTGTTTCATTTCGTTTCGCTTTTATTCCGTTTCGCAGTCAAGTTACAGGTACCCCTCTTTTCGCCCCTTTTCTATTTTTGATATTTTAATCAAAAATTTAAAAAATCAAACATTCAAAAAGTGAAATAATCAATATTGCACGTTAGGTTTAGTATTTTAAAAGTTTGATCAAATTTCTAAACTATCAAATTTAAAAACGGTGTTTAGAATTTTGATATTTTAATTATTTGGTCAAAATTTCAAAATTTCAAAACTTTTACACAATTTGAAATTTTGATATTTTAAAACTTTGATAAAAATTCCAAAAATCCAAAATTTTAAAACTTTTTAAAACTTTAAATTGATAAGTGTTACACGGACCACTTGACACTGATTCCAAAAATATCTGGTTCTATATACTTTTATATTAATAAAGTACAAAAAATAGCTACTTCCGGTTTACAAAAGGTCACTTCCGGTTGTTTCTTTCAAGGTTAAATGGTTTGATACCTTTTTCCAAAAGTTTCATAGCTTTATCATGTATACATATAAAATTAAAGCAAAGGTCAAAATCTAGAACGTCAAATTAAGCTATGACCTTGAGATCAATTTCAAGGTCATGAACTAAGGACCTCAAATCAAAAGACCATAGGTCTTAATTATATTTGGTTAATGACTTATATCACCAAACACGTATTTTTAAATACAAGAGGGGAGAAAACTCCCTTTTACGTTCAACGTGCCCTTGCAATAAAAATTTATGTGTTACGACATGTCGCAACTAACAATTTAGTAAAAATAATTTGTTGATATCTTATACGGTCTTTGGATATAAGTGAAAATAAGCCAAATTCAAATATTAGAATATGACCTTGACCTTTGACCTTGACCTAATTTTCATTTTTTTGGACCAAGGACCTCAAATCAAAAGATCCTAGGTCTCTATCACTTATGGTTTATGAGATAGAAATGCATATCACTTATATCAGATGCATATGGGGAAATAACTCTCATATGGAGCGGTCATATTGCTTCGGTCAAAATAGCACAAATCATGCAAAGGATATAACGAGCAATTTTGTAAAATAAATTTGTCGTTATCTTTTACGGTTGCGAAGGAGTTGTGAGCACAAGGAAAACAGTGTTTGGGGAGATAACTCCTACAAAGAAAAGTATTCGGTTACGCAGGGTAAATTTCAAAAGCGCATAAACTGTTCGATATCATATACCAAATATCAAAGCGACATATTGCGAAACAAATGTTTATCGCAAGAACAAAATTAGGCGGAAGAAAAAAAAAAAAAAAAAAAAAATAATCAGAAGAAAAACAATAGGTCTTTCAACAGAAAAGTGGAAAGACCTAATAATCAGAAGAAAAACAATAGGTCTTTCCACAGAAAAGTCACAGATATAAGTGATATGCTTGTATCGATGGAAATATTCCGAACCCCAATTGGATAAAAATAAAAGGTCCTGCAGATGATACAAAAATATTCTAAATCAAGGGTTTCCCCATACATTATAGTGTTGAAAAAATAATTGATTACAAGCATCGAAAAAAAACGGAATAAAACGTTTGCGCGGAAAAATTTCTGGCTCAGATAAATTATTAAAATACCCCCCCCCCCTTTTTTCCTTTTTTTAAGTTAAGTGGTTGCTTCTTTATGAAAGCCATTTTGCTGATTTGCAGTAGTTTAAAAATAATAAAGATGTCTCGTTTAAGCATTAGAAAACGTAGCGTGCTTACAGGCGAAGAATATTCTCATAAAGTCAATGCATAACGTCGGTACAGAGATTACGGTACTGAGATTGAAGGAGAAGAAGGAATGATATGTTAGGGATCACTATATTCCTATTCGTTCTGTTTGTTTCAAATGGTATTTCTTCTCCAAGGAGTATTTGGCAAAGGAGGGAGTATTGTTTTTGTTTTTGTTTTAAGGGTAATTCCGTCCGTCCATAACACTTTAACTTTGTGTCCGCTCCATATCTAGAGAACTATTATGATTTCATACTTTATACTTTACATGTTAATTAACCACCACCAGAGGGCGTGTCATGATGTATGTACAACTTCCTAGGTCGATCCTGGGTCCTCTTTTATTTTGATATTTATCAACGATATCATATCTGATACCGGTCCTACTAAAAAGCGCCCGGGAGCGCCCGGGAGCGCCCGGGAAAAGAAAAAGCGCCCGGGGAAAAGAAAAAGCGCCCGGAGAAGGAAAATTAGCGCCCGGAGAAGAAAATTAGCGCCCGGGAGAAGAAAATAATAATATTTTATAACAATTTTTTTTTCCTTAAAAAATAACTAATCATTGCTTGTTTTGTCCTTAATATAAATGGGGATATGTACGATGCTACATCTAAAGTGTTGTTGCACTTTTACATTTTAGATTTCAAAATTGTATATAAGTAAGTAAATAAATATAAATAAGAGTATATAGAAGAATCATGAAAGACATTGTCCTCGATCAAAATCGTAACATGGACAACGTAACTGTAACTGAGGTATCAAGCCATAAACACCTTGGACTACATATTTCAAACGATGGCACTTGGCATAAACATATTGATGTACTAACCGAAAAGGCATACAAACGACTGAATGTTCTACGGAAATTTAAATTCATCCTTGACAGACGAACACTCGAGACAATATACCTAACATATATAAGAACATTATTAGAATATGCTGATGTCATCTGGGACAACAACATACATCTTTTGATTGATAAGATTGAAAAAGTACAAACAGAGGCTGCAAGGATCGTAACTGGGGGTACTAGGTTGGTGTCCCTAGAGTGTTTATATCTCGAAACGGGTTGTGAAAAGCTTAAAGATCGAAGGGAGGCCCACAGATTAATTTATTTTTACAAGATGAAAAATAATATTTCTCCGGAATATTTATCAACCTTAGTTCCAGAATCCCATGCAACCATACATAATCATAATACGAGACACTCGTCCCTAATCCCCTCTGTTCGAACAAGAACAGCCCTGTATTCAAATTATTTTTTTTACCGGCAACTGTACGTTTATGGAATCTCCTCCCTGAGAATGCTTCGTTGGGGGCATTCAGGAATTGTGTTCCGTCTCGGGCGATTAAACCTCCAATTGTTTTTTCACATTGGTAAGCGATTAGGTCAAATTTATCACTCAAGACTTCGTATGCAATGCAGATCTCTAAATCATCTGTTAAAGATATAGTGGCTTCGCCACTTTGTTTATGTGGTGCTATAGAAACGACAGCGCACTATTTGTTGCACTGTCTCCGTTTTCACATTATGCGTGAATAGCATATTTATAATATCAATATAATACATTTTTTGTCGGAAGAAATCTTGCTACACGGTTCAACGGATTTCAGCTACGAACAAAAAAATGAAATATTCTTGGCAGTTCAAACATTTATACTCAGTAGCAAAAGATTTGTGATATGATAGCACACATTTTGTTCAACAAGTAATACTTATATCTTTAAATAATTGTGTCTGTTCAGAAACATACACTTTATTATTGAATTTCCGATGTATTTTTTTCTTCTTTCTTGTGTGTCAAAACCTTATTATATGTTTTTTTTCTTTCCATCTAGTGTAACATTGTTATTTTTTTTAGCATTCTACTCCTTGAGTATTACAATGTGAAATGTTCTTATTAGGACACGGATTAATATAAGCTAACAGCTTGTTTCTGGATCCTTTTAATTATTTCACTTGTATTATTATGTAAATGCCTATTTGTGTACATTACTTTACCTGAATTTAATTAATAAAATATGTTTACACTAATTTCATCCCCCTTTTCGCCCCCCCCCTATTTGCAATTTGAGGCATAACACATGGAGAAATAAATTTGGGTTTAAAAATAGGCTAATAACAAAAATCAAGGGACGATAAGTGTGATCTCGGACCATTTTAGATTCAGGTTACACACTCTATCGACGGATCATTCTAGCATTCTAGAGACATTTTGAAAGATTTAAATACAGTCTTAACATGATTTTGATGGAAATATTCGTCTTATTTTGAAACTTTTGTTATGCAATATACTAGACAATTTTTGCTCAGTTTAAATTTCTTTTTTACAGAATAAATGGGAAAAACGAAGATTTTTTTTGCTAAATTGGAACATCCGACTTGCTACTGAATAAAAGTGATATTGGTAGTTTACAATAGTTTTTCGATCCAGCAGAGTTACACTAAATACTAAATGGAAGGATTTATTTTATAATTTTTTCTTGTGGATCTTGTCATGTATTTGTACAATGACAAAGACCCCAAAACGATGCACGTCATTGCCATTGTGCCATACTGCAACAAAACAAACAATGTCTTCCTGCAGTTGGTTTTGTCATTACGCAATGTATTCTTGCGGATCCTGTCATATAATTGTACAATAGCAAACATAAAAAAACGATGCTCGTTATTGTCATTGTGCTACAATGCAACAAAACAAAAAATGGTCGCACGCACTTCCTGTTTGTCAGTACGAAGTAATGCAATGTTTTCTTGTGGATCCGGTTATATAATCGTGTAAAGACAAACACCACAAAACGACATGAAAATCATTGCCATTGCGAAATAATGCATCGAAATCGATTTCTCGATACTAAAAATTGTTTCAATTTAACAGCAAATAGTGCACTATAAATAGCGCACTTAAATTAATTTAAAGTAGTTAAGTAAGTTACTAGATGTTATAGCTGTTTATGGTGATTAAGATTATAACACAATGTTGACTGTTGTGTCCCTATTTTTTGACATTTTTACTTATTACTTAATATGTCTTTTTGCTTTGTTCACACATTGTTGTCAATATAATGGAATTTTATGTGACTGTCATACAAGTGAGAGGTTTAGCTAGCTATAAACCAGGTTTGATCCACAATTTTCTGCTGAAAAAAGCCTGTTCCAAGTTAGGAATATAACAGTTGTTATCCATTCGTTTGATGTGTTTGAGCTATTGATTTTGCCATTTGATTAGGGACTTTCTGTTTTGAATTTTCCTCGGCGTTCAGTATTTTTGTAATCTTACTTTTTTTTATAGCATGGCACAATAACTAACTCTCTAAATGAGGTAGGACCGGTTTCGTGGAATTCATTTCACATAATGAGACATATTCTACAGAACCTTCAATCTTCAAAAGATCACAGTACTGAACATAATTATCATTGTATCAAAAGCATTTTTGGTGTATTTTCGATCATATATTTATATTTTGTATACATGTTTTTAACTTCTGTGTAACATTTGTATTTTATGGTTTCATGAGAAATAAACTATCTGTCTATTTAATCAAGTTATAAATACCAAATGATTGCTCAAAACTGGAACAGTGACAAAATAGATGTACAAAAAGGTCATCCCTTTCTAAAACCAAAATTCTGTTGAAAGTAAAGCGATCAATGTTCTAAAAAAACACAGAAATTCAATTAGCTTACTACATGTACTAGTATGTACATTTATATGCATTATCATTAACATTCGATCGTCAGAAGGTTTTAACAACTACAACTACTAGATTTTGACACGGCAAGTGAGACAAAAATTAGAATAAATAAGAAGATGTGGTATGAGTACCAAAGAGACTCTCCGTCCAAATCGCAATGTATAAAACTTACCTCTATTGCATATAAGGGTTCATAAATCTACCGTGAAGTACATCAATTAGGCCTAGGGCTTTTGAATATTTACCTGTTTGGAATATTTTTATGAATTTAATGTTTTAAAAGCTTTGGAAATATTGACAGGTAGTTATGATTTGTTTTGTTATTCGACATATGTGGATAAGAACTTTAGCTGATTGTAAAAATGGGTTATGACTGGTATATACTCGCACCAACTCTTACAATACAAATTCCGCATATCCCTTTAATATTTGTCATAGAACATGAGAAAGGAAAAGGTGAAATCAGACCTCAATTTGTATCCCGTCTATCAATTAATAAAACCAAACATGAGAGGGAGAGGGGATTCTTGTTGCTGTGTGGTATGTATTAATACACAAATATTCAGGTCTCAATAGGGTAGTTTTAATCCAAAATTAATTTAAAAAATATTGCGACATCACATAAAAAATGTCAGTAGATAAAAATTGTCGTCCCCCTATATCCAACTTACATTTTTCAACGGAGTCCAAAACCCTCTTCCCCACCCAGTATATTAGCATATCTTGTATAATATATTGATTGTTGCTCCTAAGTGTAGTAATTTGTTTGTAATTTGGCATGTCATTATCTTTCTATTTGTCTTCAAAAACTAATTGATGAATGTATAATAAACTCTGATTATGTCGTTTTATATTACATTTGATCAACACCGTTCATCGTATTATATTTTCCTACCTTGGTTTTGCAGTTAGTGTATGAAACATACTCGGAAGTAGACAGCTTATATTACACTGTAAAATTACATTACGATATATGTTACAACAACTGCTGCTATTCCGTCACATATATTTAAGAATTGAATGCTTCATTTTAAACTTCATTGGTGTGTAAAAGCGTTGACTGAAGTACATCTTCCCGCGCTTCATTCTAAAAATGTGTACACGGTCAACGCTTTTACAACACTATGAAGTTAAAAAAAGAAGCATTCAATACCTATTATTACATTTTTTTAGCTAGGATCATGAAAACACGATTTTTATCAAGTTTTTTATGTAATTTTGAAAAGTACCATATACCATTACTTTTGTTCTTTGCACAGTCTAAAATCGGAAGAGATGATCACTTCAAAATACCAAATACCCCAATAATAATTAATCTTAACCCGTCATATACAGTACTTCATTGTAACATTCTAGATTTAGTATATAGAAACTAGTTGTCCCTTAAATGTAACAATTATCATACTTTTAGTTTTATTAGAGAAAAAAAGTTGTGGCGCTAAAGGACGCATTTTTGGCGCAAACGGATCTCTCCCAATTTCATTGTGTAATGCATTAGATTAAGGAATAACGCGAGATTGCAGTTAGCCAATCAGAATAACGTATTAAAATGAAACATCAATCTAATATGATTATTTGAATGTATATATTTTGAGTTTAAATATCATGATTTATTGGTATATATGTAATTCGAATGTGCACCTTAAGTATATATACTTTATTAATAAGGATTTATATCTATCGACATAAGGCACTTTGTGCTTTAATTTCTTCCTGTAACGGCGAGCCTTCGTTGGTAAGGCATTTTGTTATTGCCGGTTCTTCTCTGTGCTTTAATAAGATGGTGTCCATATATACTTTGGTTACAATACCAACCCTTCACATGTTGATTTGTCTGTGCAATGTCAGGCACCTTGTCAGCGGCTTTCTTTAATTACATTCTGATGTGACATGAACTTTAGCGCATTTCTTGTCAATGACATAAATGATATGGTCTCCATTAAACATATTCACTTCTGTACTTTTAAGCCTATTTAAAGATTGATTTAAATTTCATGCGCGGATTCAACTATTTTGAAAACGTTATAACTCCCGGAACACTATGAAACGTTCAAATAATTAAACAAACTTATAAGATTAAGTCATTCAAAAGAATCAAGAATAAAGAGGGTGTTTATATCCCCGGAACTCACTCTCTTGATCCACCTATGAACTTTATATGATGACAGAATGTATATTGACTTCTTCATGACTTAAGCGTTTTTTTTTTATCAGTAAATGATTTTAATATTGATATCAACCAAATAGACTTAGATGTCTACATCAATAAACTTGTGTTGTTAACCTCCCTTCTGCTACAGATTTTCACAAACAATGGAAGAAATAAAATTAAATAATAGAATTTCCCTTCAACCCCGGGATAAACTAAAACAAGGATATATGATAATCTGGAATTTTTATTTACAACCTGTGAAGACCCTCGAAGGTTTATAGTTTGATACCCGGCATTGCTGATACAAGTGAGAGGTTAAGCTAGCTAAAAAAAGTAGGTATAATCCAAAATTGTCTACATAAGAGAATGCATGTACCAAGTCTGGAATATGACAGTTGTTATCAATTTGTTTGATGTGTTTGAGCTTTGGACTTTGCCATTTGCGTAGGAACTTTCCGTTTATAATATCCTGGAATTCTGGTATTTTTGATATGTACTTTTTTACATTTATCAATTGTCAACTAAAGGCAACAGTGGTATACCGGTATAAATCGATAAAGACAAAAACAAATCCGGGTTCAAACACTGTATATGTATGCATTTTTGTTATGATAATAACGTTTAAGCGTAGTCTCTTTGACAAATAAATACACTTATTATTTTAAAGCAACAAATGAATAAGCTAGAAGTTTTATTTTACATCTTAAATCACGAACAACATAATGGTTAGTCAGGTTTAATTTCAAGTACAAACTATTCCGAATTTCGCTACACATCCGGATTCTCGTCAGATCATGCTCATGTTGACGTAAAATGTTCTAACATTTTATAAGATAAAGAAATAAGATGTGGTTGCAAAGGAGACAATTCTTCGCAAGAGACCAAATGACACATACATTAACACTTATAGGTCACTATAGGCCTTTAACAATTAGGAAAGCCTATACCTCATAGTCAGCTTCAAATGCACTGTGAATTTCAACGAAAAACAATTCAAAAAAGAAAACTAACGGCCTTATTTATGTAAAAAAAAAGGGAAAGAAAAAAAAAGTTTGCCGATAGCAATGCATGCTACTAATATAAAGAACAATGTGACATTTAAAGCTTAAAGTAGACAAATGAAAAAAAAGGACCAAAAAATAAATTTGTGCATACCTATTCAATAACAAAATATGATTCAAATCAAAAAAGAAAAAAAAAACTATCGGCTTCAGTTACCTTCATTTAATATGCTAGTAAACAAATATAACAGACAACAACCAAAGACAAACACTGCACCAGATGCTCCGGGCTTGGGGTGAGTATCAAAGGAATTTGGAGGCGTAATACGATTTTTAAGTTACCACAGGACATTGTATTGGGTTGCAAAAAAACCCCAAAAAAAACAAAAAACAATAAAAAAGAACCATTTACGATTTTACATCCATGTGTACACCATACGCTTCTGGATAATTAATCATCAGATAAACGTGTGACAAAACTAGGTGAAAGCATGATAACCAAAAGGGTGTAACCAGAACAGCCAAAAACTTTTTAAAGAATTCGTTCGCTTTTAACAATAACTTGAACAACGTGTTTTCAGTATCACATCAAACAACTACATTATATATTGACTGAAATTAAGACAAACTGGCAACAACAAGGCTGTTGGAGGAATTTTGGCTTAGCCTCCTTTTTTCAAGCGTTTTGCGGGGATAACCTGTGGGTTTTCTAGTTAGAATTCTACTGGATCGACTTAATGTTCGAGTTGATGTCCTGAATAATGACTTGTTTTTGTTTCTGAATACACGCTTTGTAGTAAGATTAGCTACAGCAATGAGAAACCCTTGTAGACTACAAGTCACAACAAAGATGTAATCTAAAACCTCACTCTGGAGAACTGAACTCACGGTGCCCGTTATCCAAAATAGTCCCGAAATTACACTCAAACGTAAGAAAATACCAATTTGTTGACTGTAATTTCCTTCTCTTATCTTACTTGCCTCTCCTTCTTTAATATTGAAATATATAGTTAAAATTGTAATACAGATTAAGTTTAAACCGACAGATATCATTAAAGGGCCAGAAACAAAGAGTAAATTGGCAGGGTAGGCTGTTGGAAAACAGATTACTCCGCCATAGTTAGGCGAAAATTGTGTGGTCGGGAAAATAAATTCTAAAAATAAAGCAGGAATGACGAAAACGAATGGTAACAACAGACCGGCAATAGTTAGAAAGTGCTTAGCACAGACACAACACATTTTGTTTGTTGTGCTTATGCTAATCCTCCTGACGTCATAGACCAAGTAAATAACTGATATAGACATAAAGGAGAAAACTAGCAACCACAGATAATGTAAGACAATGCCTATCACTGTGCAAACATTTTGATACTTTTTAGCTCCTATGCCAGTCAAGAATAACAGATTAGCTAGAATAAGGGCAAGTGAAAGATTTTCTAAATTTGAACCTGGAATAGAAGTCGATAGACCAGAACGCCTGCATACAATGACAGAACAAATTAGGCTTATGACAGACAAAGATGTTCCGGTATAGGTAATATAAGTAATATATTCATCTTTCTCGTTCACGAGATTTAGTTCGTGATTTTGTTGCATCTCATTCTGTTCATCTTCACATGCAACGGTATTTATACTCAGAATATGTGGATGTCTACTATCATTAAGAAAGCTATCGATGCTAATATTTGTACAAGGAAAGTTTTCCAAGAATATGTGGGACTGTAAACTGTACTCTTGTATGATTGAGCTAACGTCTTTATCGTAGATTTCATATAAATAATTGATGACACTACTCTGTTGCGCATTCACATCGGTGATCATTTCAATAACCTACAAAAAGAATTCAAACAGACAAAATAAGTAGAGAAAATGTGAATTTAAAAAATATCAATGTTTTAGGAAACTGTTTTTATCTTTAAAATACACACGGAAATTTAAACACACATATAATGGACGTTTTTTTTTCTGGTAGGTATTCATATTAAGTACTTATTAGAAGTAGTAGATGCGGTGCGATTAGAACTATGCCCATAAGCATACAATGAACGATCTTCGGTTGACCTGATTTGAACTACAAACTACAAACTATTAACAAAAATCATTTATGACAACAACCAAAGAATATTATTAAAATACCTGACTTAGGACATCAACTTCAAAGTTAACAGATAATTTTTAGTCACAGGCACTATAATTGGATATTAATGGAAAACTAAAAGTATGATCATTGTTACATTTAAGGGACAACTAGTTTCTACTTACTAAATCTAGAATGTTACAATGAAGTACTGTTTATGACGGGTTAAGATTAATTATTATTGGGGCATTTGGTATTTTGAAGTGATCATCTCTTCCGATTTTAGACTGTGCAAAGAACAAAAGTAATGGTATGGTACTTTTCAAATGCCCTACAAAAGTCGAAGTCTTTTACATTGAAGGCAATTTAGTTAAAAGCTAAAATACAGCATTAATTATGTGCTTGTTTTGGTGTACTAAGAAAACGGAATAAAGAAGTTTTTCCAAATACAGCTAACTTGAAGGTAAAATATGCCTGAAGTAGAAAAGCCTTAGTATTTTAAAAAATTCAAAAAATTGTAAACAGTAATTAAAAATTATAAATATTTCCATATCAATGACAATTCATGTCAGCACACAAATTGCTGACTACTTGGCTTGTGATACCCTCGGGGAAATAAATCTCCACTAGCAGTGGCATTGACCCAGTGGTTGTAAATAAACTCATCATTTGAAATACTAAACGTGTCTGAAATTGTAAACGTGTAAATTTCTACGTTATATTGATCTCTAATGGAGAGTTGTTTCATATGCAATCATTCCGCAGTTCTTAGTTTTTCTTTCTATGTGTTGTAATAAATTTTTGTCTTTGGTATTTTTCCCGATGGTATTTTTTTGTCCTTTCTAAATATTATCATTCTTAAACCCCACTATTATTTGTGTGTCTTCTTATATTATTGACTATATATTTACCTTGTCTGACTTTTCCGATTTCATTATCATTTTCCATTTCAAATTTTGCAGTGTCTGCGGGAAAGTGATGTACTCTTCTAGAGACATCTCCGACTTTATAAACAACATGACATTGACCAGGGGAAGTGTCGATGAATTTTGGCCATTCATAGGTACATATATGTAATCCAGATATGTTATGTTTGGCACTATGGTCGATAATACCATACCGATAGCAATCTGTCTAAAAGCGTCTGGTTCTATGGTGTCATTTGCTTCGATTGAAAATCTTAATTCTACTCTGGCATTGGTGTAGGTTTCTTCAGATTCACATAACCCTTTTATCTATAATGAAATAGTTTTTTTAATGCTAAAAATAAGAAAATGAAACTGTAAACTAAAGAAAGCTATATTAAAACAATAGTTCTTTTTTCACTAATAAGATTAACACTAACTATAATTATACCTCAGAATGTTTTTTCTATATAAAAATAATGAAATAGTTGTGCTATTTCATTCCACAAACTGTTTGTCAGTCAATAGTTTCAAAGACTATTACCCCGGTTAATAGTTTAATAATCATCTTTCCGGTACTTTTTCAGGCTTATTTTTCATTGGACATTAATTAGGAGATAACTGTATTGTATTTTAAGCTCCGACGGCATCAATTGGGGATTTGGTGGTCGCAAATTAAGTTTACTGGCGACGCGTTAGCGGAGACAGTAAACGGGTATTTGCGACCATCAAATCCCAAATTGATGCCGTCGGAGCTTAAAATACAATATTGTTATCTCCATTCTAATGAAACTGACAGAAAACAACGTTAAAACATGTATTTAAAATCTGTCATGTGCCGTTTGCGCTTGCGCGTACGTCCCATAGCATCAATTGTCAATTGGCATGCCATGTAAGAAAGTGACGTTATCCAATCAAAATGAACGTTACAAACGTTGTTGCGTTAGAATGATGTCGTTGACTATTTTGCTTGGCAACGTCAAACTCTTATATTGTAAACGGTATAATCTGTTTGTGTCGATTGTTATTTCACTTACAAGAAGCAATTATAAAAGAGAGAAAATCTTCGCGCGCATTTTTAAAGATCTAAAATATAGTACATTATTCATAATAATTATGGGTTCTGTAGTCGTATATTCTAAAAGTGAATTTGCGTTTGATGTACTTAAGCTTAAATTTATCATATGCACGGAAAATTTAACACATGTATTTCTAGTCTTGATTGCAATTAATGAAATACTTACAAATACAAGACGAACTATAAAAAAACGTTTAGTTCATCTTGTGCATGGCAATTTATGTGACATTTTGTTCTTTTCTTTCAGATGATGTATGTACACTTTTAGAAAATTAGTTAATTTGGTATATAAAAACACTTTGTAACGTGTACACAGGGTAAGCGTGTCTATTTCTATTTAGAATGTGTTCGTTACCAGTTTGATACTGGATCCAAAATTGTTCTATTTACAAAATATATAACACACAATCTTTATTTATAAATCAACATCAATGAACCAAAATATGTACAACTGCTCTTTGCAATCTTTAATAAACTAGCTATAAACAATTCTACTTCAATATAAATATACAACTGGTACAAATTTGTACTATTACAAATTTGTCCTAGGTCAGGAACAAACTTGTCCTCCTGGTACAATAATGTACCCTACAAGTTTACACACTTGTCTTTGTTCCGTTGGTACAGTTATGTACTTTACAAGGTGGTCACACAGACTCACACTTGTCCTATACGGTACAATACGGTTCAGCTTGTAAACGTACAAGTCCGTATTTCTAACAGGAACCAACCTGTTCTTTATTACACTTAGTAATATTATCTAATAAATCTAATATAAACGAAACTGCAATCTCGAATACCAACGTACCGTACCTTGGTCTTATGTCTACGAAGACTTATGACAATCGACCCTGAGCTAGGATTCTCTCCTGCTTATATACCCCGATGGGAGCTGTACCATTCTTGAAGGAGGGTGTTCTACCAAAGTGTCTCGTTACTCGTATCTGAGTTTCCTTTGGAACACCCCTTCACATTCGACCTGACCCAAAGTTTACCCGCGAAACATCTTACTCCTGTCTGTGTTTTATTAAAGTATATATACAATGCATAAAATAAGGCTTCTACCGAACTATAACCAATGTAAACAATTTAAACATAGATACAAAATCATCACATAACCCACGCCTCAAAAACACATGCGTCCCGCATGTCTAAAACTAACTTTAAAACAGATAAAACATAGAAGTACAATATACACATTTTTGTTCATTTAAATATACTAAAACTATTTAACAATGTAATCTGCCATCCAAGCTGGTTTTCGCCTTGTACGACGCCCTTCATGACTAATTTCTTGCGTTTCTTCCTCAGGCAACGTTGACTCATGAACAGCAATGTCTTGTGAATAAGGGTCGTTTTCAGCTGTATCATTTTCAGTGTCTAATGGAACAAAAATGGTATTATCTGATTCTGTCCTTAATGTCTGTTTGTTCTTTTTCTTAAGTCTGTCGACATGTATGACTTGAGGTTTCCCTCTGTATCCACAGTCAACTTTATATGTAAGGTCACCATATTTGTCGAGAATTTTGAAAGGACCTTTCCAGAAACTAGTCAATTTTGAAGACATCCCAGGTTTCTTAACTGGGAAATAAACGTACACCTCGTCATCTTTTCTGAAATCTTGGTATGACAATTTGAGGTCGTGATAGTGTTTCTGTCTTCGCATTTGCCCTTTAATTTTACCTCTGACAAAACTGTGGGAGTGTTCTAACTTCTCTTTAAGCTCCCAAGCCCATTTATGTGCAAGTATATCTTTAATAATCTCTTTTTGTAACATTTTGTCAAGGCTGTCATTTACTACCTTGTTCAAATGATAAGGTGTACGACGAGGTGGTTCTTTAAATGGCCTTGCGTTTCCCGTATTGATTTCGTGTTTTACGAGATTGGTCCTTCCCAAATCAACATCAGAAGAAGCAAACAAGTTCTGATTTTCTATCAACAAAGATTTAACTTTTTGTTTGTCTTTCGAAGTCAATTCATCTGATGTCCTGTCTAACAGATCTTGTAAATCTGGTCTAAGTCCGTTATGTTTCTGTCCATTTGAACTAATATTACCATCTAGTACTTGGTCAACACCAGACATTTGGGCTATAGTTGTACCGGAATAGATTGTCTTAGGATCTAGTTCTGTGTTCATTAATCTAACAGGGACTTTTTCGCCTGACCTTACCAACGTTCTAGCAGTTAAAATGTAGTCTTTCCCTGCATGTTCATTTGCTTCTAACAAAGCATTGTCAGCAGGTAATTTCTGACCTTCTGCTAAGCAAACCTTGCCATTAATGACAATTTCTGACCTTGGCGGTATAACAACCGCTTCTGAAGCAACCACTCGGTAACAGCCTATTGATCCCTGAAAACACAAATCTACCTTAAAATCCTCAATACAAAAGTGCCCATTCTTAACATCAATTAAACAATTATGTCGTTTCATGAAGTCCAAACCAAGAATACCATCAACTTGCAGATCAGTCACAACAGCTTCAGTTTGCAACATATTTGGACCGAAATGCAGATTGAACCTGCCTTTTCCACGAAGCTCTAGCTTATTGCCACACACTGACCTAACAGTTGTCTTAACTTCGCTTAGATATGATTTATCTAATGGAGTCAACATATCGTATAACTTGGAAGATACCAATGTCAAAGTTGCTCCTGTATCAACCACAAACTTGGCTTCAATGTCTCCTACATTTAGTTTGACATACATACCAGCATCTTCAGATGCTGTTGTAACCGCACCTTCATTTGTCTTACGGTTATTTTGTTTCTTAGTTTTCATTAATGTTTTGACAGTCCCATCCCCCTTATTTCCATTATAATTGTTCTGATTTCTTCGGGGTAGGCGACAGTCCCTTGCTAAATGACCAAATTTGCCACAATTGTAACATCCCTTATTTGTCCTCTTACTTTGGGTATATCTCGTTTTATTATAAGAAGACCCCTCATTTGTACCACTAGTTTTTAATTTTGCCATTTCAGTCGTAAGAGTACTTAGACTTTTCTCCATTGTTTGCATCCATGAAGCAATGTCTTTCGTTGGTGAGTCACTTTTTGTAATCTTTTCTTCCCTATCGAACTCGTCATCATTCATAGTCTGCCGTAAATAACCTCGTCCCTCTCTTACTTTATTTTCGGCTTTATTGTACGCCTCTAGTTCAACAGCAAGTCTTACGGCATCATTTAAACCTTTCGGTCGCGATTGTTTTATTCTGAGTCGCATTTCCGAATCAACGAGCGCGTCAATAAACTGCTCTTTTCCGAGAGTTTCACGTACGTCCAATGGGGCAGTAGGATATGCCAAGTTGGACAATCTCCGAATTGACTGGCCTAATTCGGGAGGTGATTCGCTGGCTTTTTGACGTCTTTCTTTAAACTGAACTCTATATAACTCAGTTTGACTAGAAGGCGCGAATCGCTCTTCAAGTGCGCTGACTAAATCGGTAAAGTTTTGTCTTTTCTCACTTGGTAAATCTCCAAGTACCGCTTGTGCCTGTCCCATTAACGATACCGCCAAGTATAACCCTTTTCGATTTTCCGACCAATTATTTACAAGTGCACACATTTCAAAATGGGACAAATAGTCTGTCCATGATGTGCTACCGTTATAGTGACATGGTTTAATTTTCACACCAGAATTATCTGTGTTACCAGTATGTCGGTACTTTGATTTGTCAGTTTCGTCTATTTCCCTAATGTAACTATTGTCTATGGGTAAAGGCAAAGTATCCCCTTCCCTCAAATCAATTTGGGAAAATTTTACAGTTTTGTACGTATTCGGGTTGTTGAATGTTGGTAAAACAACCTTTTCATTATCTTCCTTTCTTGACAATGATGACCCTCTTGGTCCCAGACCCGAATCATTTCTTGATACAATATTATATTTTGAACGAACACCTTGGTCTTTTGGTGTTGACGAAACAAAACTATTTCTATAAGTTGTTCCTTCTTCCATATCATAAATTTGTTTTGTGTACTCGTCGATTGTATCATCAAAAGACATGTTTGTACTTTAATTTGCGATTTAACCATGCATACAATATAATAATGTCAACACAATGTCATAAATGTACAGTGTAATAAATGTCAATCAAAAACTTGCCTGTACCACTATCGATCGTTAATCCCTAATGTAAATAATAATCGTAACTTAACCGTGGGAAATTTAAAACGTAAACAGGACAATTTTAATTTGATCTGTGCAAAAGTGAACAGTTTGAACAAAAACGATATGTGCAAAAGTGAACAGTAAATTCTCACAAGACAGTTTGGGTATAAGTTTATAAGATGATCAAATTTGGATATATAATCTTTCACTTTGGATTTAAAAATGAACAATTTGGATCCCACCGCTGCCACCAAATTATGTAACGTGTACACAGGGTAAGCGTGTCTATTTCTATTTAGAATGTGTTCGTTACCAGTTTGATACTGGATCCAAAATTGTTCTATTTACAAAATATATAACACACAATCTTTATTTATAAATCAACATCAATGAACCAAAATATGTACAACTGCTCTTTGCAATCTTTAATAAACTAGCTATAAACAATTCTACTTCAATATAAATATACAACTGGTACAAATTTGTACTATTACAAATTTGTCCTAGGTCAGGAACAAACTTGTCCTCCTGGTACAATAATGTACCCTACAAGTTTACACACTTGTCTTTGTTCCGTTGGTACAGTTATGTACTTTACAAGGTGGTCACACAGACTCACACTTGTCCTATACGGTACAATACGGTTCAGCTTGTAAACGTACAAGTCCGTATTTCTAACAGGAACCAACCTGTTCTTTATTACACTTAGTAATATTATCTAATAAATCTAATATAAACGAGACTGCAATCTCGAATACCAACGTACCGTACCTTGGTCTTATGTCTACGAAGACTCATGACAATCGACCCTGAGCTAGGATTCTCTCCTGCTTATATACCCCGATGGGAGCTGTACCATTCTTGAAGGAGGGTGTTCTACCAAAGTGTCTCGTTACTCGTATCTGAGTTTCCTTTGGAACACCCCTTCACATTCGACCTGACCCAAAGTTTACCCGCGAAACATCTTACTCCTGTCTGTGTTTTATTAAAGTATATATACAATGCATAAAATAAGGCTTCTACCGAACTATAACCAATGTAAACAATTTAAACATAGATACAAAATCATCACAACTTAATGACTGTGTTGTTCAGTATAATAAAACACCTAATGACTGGTTTTGCGGGTAATAGCAAGTTTGTTGTCCCTTCGCTTACCAACTATTGCTCTCGGCTTTGCCTCGAGCAATAGTTGGTATCTCAGGGACAACAAACTTGCTATTACCCTCACACCCAGTCAATAGGTGTATACTATTTTGCAATGGTTGACTTGTGGTAATGGAAAATACTTTCAGTCGGCAATAAATCCATACAAAAATATATATTCATAAATTAATTTTTATCATCTGGTGTTACTTATTTGTCTACCTTTCAAGCTAATGGGGAAAAAAACCCCAAAAATGGAAAATCATCATATAGTTACACCAATCATTATAACATGTTTAACCATGTATTTTACGGCAATTAAAACAATTCTTAATTTTCAGTCATAATTTGGAAACACTTTACATGTGTCAATTTCCCCCTAACAAAAAATCCTTCATTTCGAATGTAATATGCATGAATAAATAAAGGCAACAGTAGCATACCGCTGTTCGTAATTCATAGATCTATAGAGAAAAATCAAATCCGAGTTACAAACTAAAACTGACGGAAACGCATAAAAAATAAGAACTATGACACAACAGAATTTTTTTTAGATAAAAATGGTTGGTTGAACCTGGTTTTGTTGCATGCCAAACCTCCTACTTTAATGGCTATGTTAATTATAACATCAAAATGACCATATTACATGACAGGACTACAATACAAATTAATGGGAGAAAATATAGGATAGAGAAATAACGATAAATAGCCAACAACAGGTATTTGGTTACGAATTTAACACCAGATGCGAGCCGAGTCCACACAAGACTAACCAGCGACGCCCAGATGAAAAAAATTTGAAAGCCAAAACAAGTACAAAGCTGAAAAGTACTGAGGACCAGAAGTTCCAAAACGTTGTAGCCAATACGGCCAGGTTTATCCACCTAGGACATGAACATCCTTATTATGTAGAATAATACATACTTTTGCAAACAGTAAATTTTATAAAATGACTATATAATAGCTATACATAATAGCTATACATAGATATAGGAAGATGTGGTGTGAGTGCCAATGAAACAACTCTCCATCAAAATAACAATTTATAAAAGTAAACCATTATAGGTCAATGTACGGCCTTCAACATGGAGCATTGGCTCACACCGAACAACAAACTATAAAGGGCCCCAAAATTACTAGTTTAAAACTATTCAAAGGGGAAAACCAACGGTCTAATCTATATAAAAAAAAAGAGAAACGAGAAACACGTATAAATTACATAAACAAACGACAACTACTGTACATCAGATTCCTGCCATGACTCACTGGATGATTAATACCAAAGTAAACATTCGATAATTTGGAACTGTGCATACATTTTCATAATCTTAATGTCCGAACATTTCGAGATGTACAGGAAAGGACAAAAATGAAGATGGGAACATAAATCAATATCAAATTTCGTTGAATTTGCTATTGCTGAATATAAAGATGGTACAATATAGGCTCAAAAGATATATCCCAACAAACATACTAAACTGTGACCCCACTTATACTTGCAATTAAGAATATGACAGTTTACCTGAGTTTGGCAAGCATCCTTTGGTTCTTTAAATGAAAACAAGACTGTAAGTGGATGCATTGAATCAAAACTATAACTATAATCGCGGGTGAAATCAATTCCTGGTCCTAAACAAAACGAATAGGTGTAATTAGTAGGAACACAGTACATATTTTTGTAGGTTACCATATCGGCTTCTACTGGACTGGTCCCATATTGATGGCATTGAGGGGATACCGTCGCACTTATTTCAGTAGGTAAACAGTATCTTTGTTCCACTTCCGGTGGTATTACATATATCACGGTAGTATATTTATCATAGTACAATTCAAACAATTTCTCATGTGAGGTTAAATTTTCAAATTTTACTCTTAGGATTTCACTGTTTACGTTTGTAATCTTAACATCTAGGACTGTCAATACTGATACGCCATTGCAAATGGCGCAGTATCGGTTTCTGTAGAGTTTACCCTGTTCGTCTGCAACCCATGGTCCTACTTCTAGCAAACTGCTGACGTCACACAAAGAACTATCTGCTGAGTTGGTGGTCTTCGGGCATTTCGTGATTACGTAAACTCCTTCAAACAGCGAGTGTCTATTACTTTTTAGACATTCGTATCTCAAATAAGCGTCATTAACAACATGTGTGGCATTTGGAAATATTACCCCGTTACAGCAATCATTAAAATCTATACAGTCTTCATCACAATTACAGAATTTAGTTTTTGTCTGAGCAATAAATGAACAAGTTGAAAAATTAGCACAAGGATCATTCCTAAAAAGAGCATCTAATTCTTGTGATCCTGTTTGATTTTCCACTGACGCAAGCTCAATTACCTTTGAAGATCTGGATACCGAAAAGTCATCTTGAACGTTACTAGAAACAGATTGCGGTTCTTTTTGTGGTTCATTTTCAATATTAGAACTCGTTTTGGTGGCTGAAAAAGAAACTATTCCGTTCGACAAAAATACACAAATGAGTAGAAAACATCTCACAAAGACACGAATTGAAGGAAGTTCCATGTTTCAATACTTGTTTTCCATTTAGACATATAAATGTATACCCTATACAATCTTGATATTAAAAATATATAGCATGTGGCATCAAAGTTACACACGTAATTAGAAATACGGTAGGTGGTCATTTGAGATAAGTGTAAGTTATTCATTAGGTGTAATACAACGCCCTTCTCACGTATCCACATGTTTTGATAATTTTTCACCCATTTAGATGCTTTTAATTTAATCAGAAATGTACTTTTAAGTTATAGATAAACACATATATTGATATCCAATTTTGAATGCTAATTGTAATGCATCCATTCTTTTGTCAGACTGGTGTAATGATTGATAAATTAGTCAAGGGGAGCAAGGTCGTATTATTTTGAAATACATGTGTTGAGATTTGAGTGTGCTTATCCATGTTGTCTTGTGTATCGTTCTTAAGAATTGAAATTCGTATGTGTTTGAAATCAAACAATATTTTTGGAAGAACAAACAAATTGAAATATGACCTATCCGAACCATAAATTGTCTTTGGTAACCTTAACTATTTTCATAGTTTAGGAACAAAAAGATGAATTTTCATACAAAATCAGATTCCTATAGAAAATTAAAAGTTAAGGAGCCTGTTATTACATGTATTAAGTGGTTGTCGTTTGTTTCTTTGTAACATATTTGTTACACATTCGTTTTTTCGTTAATTTTTTGTACTTAAATAAGGCCGTTTTAGTTTTCTCATGAATAGTTTTACATTGTCATTTCGGGGACTTTTATAGCTGAGTATGCGGTATAGCCTTTGTTCATTGTTGAAGGCCGTACGGTAACCTCTAATTGTTAATTTCTGTGTCATTTTGTCTCGTGTGGGGTGTTGTCTTATTAGAAATCCTACTACATATTCTTTTTCTATTTCGGCCATGTCGAACTGTTTGTAAATCTCATTTTCTTGACATTTCTTTTTTCGTTTTACTTTTTTCTCTGTGTCTAGTATAGTTTATACAATAAATCTTTGTTTGCTGTAATTTCTTATAACAAAAAATATAGGAAGAATGGAAACGTGTGAACATCTTCCTTCAACAACAATAACCTATATTTTTTATCAACTGATTTCAATTTATGTTGGCTAATTTGTAAAACAATATATGCCTATAAATATTGCTATTCAAAATTTCTCTCAGTTGATGGAAAGTAAATATAGACAAAAATTTGCGTTTTTTGATTGAGATAAGCCTGCCAATCGATATTTTATCGTGTGTTTTTCTATGTTGTGATGTTATGCTATTGTTTCAGAAAAAGGGAGAAGGTTTGGTACCATTAAAACGTTTAATCCCGCTGCAAATGTTTGCACCTGTCCTAAGTCAGGAATCTGATGTACAGTAGTTGTCGTTTGTTTATGTAATTTATACATACGTGTTTCTCGTTTCTCGTTTTTTATATAGATTAGACCGTTGGTTTTCCCGTTTGAATGGTTTTACACTAGTAATTTTGGGGCCCTTCATAGCTTGTTGTTCGGTGTGAGCCAATGCTCCGTGTTGAAGGCCGTAAATTGACCTATAATGGTTTACTTTTATATTGTTATTTGGATGGAGAGTTGTCTCATTGGCACTCACACCACATCTTCCTATATCTAAAAACCCTTGGTTTTGGTAAAGTGTAGTCATGGAATGGCAATAACTCCGTTTAGGAATAGACTGACGATTCCACCTATAATGATTAAACGTGCTTGCTACTCATGTCTTCAACAACCTTATTCTCTTGACTTATAATTTGGACAGTTACGTAAGAATGTACCGAACGGATATTGTTACCGTACAGCATCAGACAAAACTGTTCAATTGACTTATCAGATTGACATGAATAGGGGGAAAACACGGAGAACAATTGGTGACAATTTGCAATTGATATTTGACGTCATCATTTTGTTAAACATTTGCTTTTATTTAGTTTCCGTCAGATTTTGATATATATACAAAGTAAAACAATGCTTTTTAGTCGTACTGTTAGTTTATTATGATAAATAAAACTTTTTGTTTTGTTTATTTGAAGATATGAAAACATGCTAAAAAATAGAGTGACGCATCTCTTTCGATTTTCAATAATTTAGTCATTTTATGCATTAAGGAGATAAAACATCGCCTTATATATCATACTTTGTACTTGATACTATTCGAAAAGCTTAATGGAAAATAAACATGATGAATCCTCCTTGAATCCGATAATGATTTTATCCACTGGGATATATTAAGTTCAGTTAATGATGGATACAAATCTGATCTTAGTATCATGCAATGGCCATGAGTACATCGTCTGGATTATGTGTGGAAACCCTTATTTTTTTTTGAAATTTGATCATGAACGATATTTATTAAGAGATTAATTTGATAAACAGGTATTTTACATAGGTTCCATTTTTATATAAAAAAAAACCAGGCATTTCATAATTCGCAGTTTTATGAAATTATTGAAAATTCAAACGTATTTAAAAGAAAAACCATAAAGACATTACATATTTTCAAAGGATTGTTAGTACAGCCAATCACGAGTCGGATATGTTCCTTACGTCGTTTCTACAATCCCCTTGCCTTTTCTGAATGTGACCTACTAAATTAGACTATTTACCGGATTTGTTATCACATAAGCAACACGACGGGTGCCACATGTGGAGCAGGATCTGCTTACCCTTCCGGAGCACCTGAGATTACCCCTAGTTTTTGTTGGGTTCGTGTTGTTTATACTTTAGTCTTCTATGTTGTGTCATGTGTACTATTGTTTGTCTGTTTGTCTTGTCCATGGCGTTGTCAGTTTATTTTCTATTTATGAGTTTGACTGTCCCTTTGGTATCTTTCGTCCCTCTTTTACAAATTAACTGCCCTAACAAAACAAAGTTCTGTCTTTGACTTGTTTGAAATATACAAAAAATCATTGGAGAATGTACAGTGTTCATATTTTATTTGGAATTTGTATTAGATGCATCCAAACGTATTTTAAAAATACGTATTTTTAAAGGATTGATAAAACAGGCAACTCAAAATAAAACCAGAAAAATCAACTGATAGCCACTTTTACAAATTAACTGCAAGAAAATAGTTCTGTCTTTAACTTGTTTAAAATAAAAAAAAAGAACCATTGGAGAATGTACCGTGTTCATCATTTATTAGGAATTGTTATTAGATGCAAAAAGCTAGTGAAGTGTTTTCTCGTTTGAATTGTTTTACATTATCATATCGGGGCCTTTTATAGCTGACTTTGCGGTATGAGCTCATTGTTGAAGGCCGTACGGTGACATATAGTTGTTAAGGTTTATGTACCCTTCTATAGCCATTTCTGTACAAATTTTTTAAACATCAATTGTATCAAAACTACAGATATAATAAATAATAGAGACAGGCCATTTTGAACATATACTAGGAGTAAACTTGATGCAAAGCATTATTATTTACTGTTGCATTGCATTTAATAGAAAACGAGTACTTTGTGGCAAACAAACCAAGATTTTTATAGAAAATCCACAGTCTTTAATAAAGAGATTTTTGTTATAAAATTTGAAACATAGATTACTCACTTGCTTTTCTATATTGTGCTAGTGTTTATTTTTTACAAAAAGTTATAACCAACCTGTAAATTCCAAAATACCTGGTGCAGAGTAACTAAAGTCGAGCGCACCCTAAAAGGTGTACTTGATTTTGTCCATATTTTTATTTGTTCTAACCAATAACTACATTAATAAACTTGTTTTAAGGAAATCAATGCTAGCACTGCATGCAATAACCCTATATCTATCGGTCATCAAATTGCCAAATATGATAGAACAAGGATGAAGGCTGTGGATTTTCTATAAAATGTCCATATGTTTATCATTGAAGCAACACAAGGGTACATAATCCTTAATGTCTGTGTCATTTTGGTCTCTCGTGGACAGTTGTCTCATTGGCAATCATACCACATCTTCTTTTTTATATATGTTTATTAATAAAATCACTCACGTCCATAACATGCATTATGAGTATTTATGAAAATTTCAAAACGAATAAGTCTTTAACACATGGGGGGTGTTTGGATATACGCCTGAGGCGGTCTATGGTTACCACAAAATATCCAACCATAGGTACCTATGGGTAACCATAGGCCGCCGCAGGTGTATACACAGAATATCAAACCATAGGTACCTATGGGTAACCATAGGCCGCCTCAGGCGTATATCCAAACACACCCATGATTTAAATGTTTTTGTCGTGGTAAAAATTCATTGTATAAAGGATAAGATTTACCTTTATTCAATATATAGTTATACGTCAAGTATTCATGTCGAAAACATTATATGTCATTGGATTACATGATTCTACACACTACCGAATTTAAGGACGATTCCTCTTATTATTACCAACAGTTGTAAGCTTTTCTAATCCTATCAAGTAAAAAATATAATACATAAAGAGATGGTATCTCTCTTTTAAGCATTACATGCCTCAAATATTGCAAATTAAACAAGATTAGTCACTGTATTTGTCCAATGGATTTAAATAAAAGGAAACGAAGGTTACACCATCAGCATTGTGGGTCTTCTACTGGAGAGGATTCAGAACATTTAAAAAAGGGGAGAAGTTGGACCTACAAACGACAAGAGTGCACACGCTGAAATGTCTCGCCTTCTTTACTAATCATTGACATTATGTTGATAGACCTAAATATAAAGCTTTATTACAACTGTCACATAAACTCAACATTAACCAAGAAAACGAAACATTGATCAATGAACCCTGAAAATGAGGTCAATGTCAGATGAACCATGCCAGGCAGACATGTACAGCTAACAATTCTTCAATACAACAAATATAGTTGACTTATTGCTTATAAATTAAGAAAAACAGACCAAAACACAAACACTTAACACTTAGCAATGGACCGTGAAAGTGAGGTCAAGGTCAAATAAAACCTGCGTAACAGACATATAGATCATAAAATATTTCCATACACCAAATATAGTTGACCTAATGCATAAATTATTAGAAAAATAGACCAAAACACAAAAGCTTAACTATAACCACTGAACCATGAAAATGTGGTCAAGGTCAGATGACACATGCCAGTTGGACATGTACACCTTACAGTCCTTACATACACCGAATATACTAGACCTATTGCTTATAGTATCTGAGATATGGACTTGACCACCAAAACTTAACCTTGTTCACTGATCCATGACATGAGGTCGAGGTCAAGTTAAAACTGTCTGACGGGCATGAGGACCTTGCAAGGTACGCACATACCAAATATAGTTATCCAATTACTTATAATAAGAGAGAATTTAACATTACAAAAAATAATAACTTTTTTTTTCAAGTGGTCACTGAACCATGAAAATGAGGTCAAGGACATGTGAGTGACGGAAAGTTCGTAACATGAGGCATCTATATACAAAGTATGACGCATCTAGGACGTCTACATTCTAAAATATAAAGCTTTTAAGAAGAAAGCTAACGCCGCCGCCGCCGCCGCCGCCGCCGGACCACTATCCCTATGTCGAGCTTTCTGCAACAAAAGTTGCAGGCTCGACAAAAATGATAGGGGTTTTAGCCTTATTTACGTTTTAAACATGATTATTAAAACCGCAAAATAACGGTGTCCAATACCACTCGAAATCCCCCTTAAATGATACGAAATAAATAATACAACGCTAGCGACGACTCAGAGAAACATACAACGGCGTGATGCTCAATGACTCAAGGGCATCAAATAATTAGAATGGTATTAGAAACAAAGTCATTACACAGTATCTATACAGGATAAAAAGGAAGTACAAATAAATATTCATGCAAGAGACACACCCAATAGCCAATGCCTTTGAGAAAATTGTTACACTAAAACAATCAGAATTACAACAAACAACATACAAATTGCAGACATCAAAACTGGACAACGTACACACCCAAAATGTGATCTTGTATAATATATCATTCTAATGTTATAGACAAATCGAATATGCATTATTTCTCGACAATCTATGCCAGTTTTTTACAATCTGAAAGCGTGCAGAAATTAATATGTTACAAAATATTTCAATGAATCTTTGTCATAAAACGATCAACAGGATAATTCGGTCAACAATTTTATATGATTTCTATCGTTTCTGACTTTCTACAGCTGTTGTGTCTTGTTGTTTTATTGACATCTTCGTGTGCATGTATTTTTTTTTTATACATGTACTTTCAACTTCATCTCTTTTTTGCGTTTACGTTTCTTTAAGTATATATGTTGCTGAGATAATATTTTATCTCTGTCTGTTGGTATTGATATGACTACCAATACCGAAAAAAGTAAGACGGAACAGGTCATGTGAAGCTCGCTAAAATATCTTTAGTGATTTTTTTATTCACTATCAACAATTTTATAGTTCTTTTCAAAAAGACAGGCCCCTTGTCTAAGACCAAGTTTTATTATTTAAATTTGATGCATAATTGTCCTTGATTTCGTGAACAATTGCAACTTGACCTGAAACAGAGCAACCAAGTCCTTGTTTGAAAAAAATCTGAAATCAAACGCATCTATTACGTCTTTGGTAAGTTACACGAACTATCTAATGCAAACGATTTATTCTAATATTTAACAGCCAAACCCCCCTTAGGCTAAGAAAACATGAATAGCCCAATTAAATATCCCACTGTTTGAAATATTTAAAATCATAGTTTGTTATATTATAAAATCTAAATTCACGACACTTATTCGATTTCCTGTTATTTATGCTAAAAGTTTTATCAAACACAAAAATCCATTATCGGAAAAAGTATTTATACTATTAACGTTTACGGTATCAATTTGTCTGCACGAGCTGCGCATTTCGACAACAAATGTTTCTTCGGTGAGGCTCGGGTTCAAAACATTTGAAAATCAATTATTCTTATCATTATCCATCTAAAATACGAACTCCGGTACTACATACCGATTAGACCTTGACATACTTTTAATTGTTAAGTTTCTGATAATTAAAATATCTATAATAAAACAATGAATTAAAATGAACCAATTAAAATCTATTTGATAAATTTAACATGTAAAATCCTTTGAGGAAAATTCCGATTGATTTTATTAAGTCAAACAGTGCATGTCGAACTAGTGTATATCTGGCGGCAAAACTCATTATATATGAACTTAACCTCCAATAATATTTCTATCATTATGATAAATTAATTTTGGTAGCGTTTATTCAATATTTGATTAAAACATTTGTATTTGGTGCGGATCAAATCCAAATAATGTTAATCGAGGTGTTTCAAAATCAGATTATTAATCGTCTGTCACATTTTTAAATATCAATATGTTTGAAAATAATATGTAAACATTAATAAACTCATAATAGAAATCAGGTAAAAGGTTTTATAATAAGACAACCACGCAATAAAAGTTCTGCAAAAATACAAAGCTATTTTTTCACTGAATCAAACAAATAAAGTCGTTTAAGAAATGCATGTCCTTTTTGTCATTTTAAGGTTGTGCACTTAGAAGTACCAATCACAGCCTTATTATTTGAATATTTTGGACCTTCACAATTTGTTCCCTGGTGGTATATATATACCGCTATTAAATATCAATTTATTAATGATTCAAGTTCCTGATAACAAGAAAAATTGAAATGTAAAGTTACAGACGTAACACTCTGAAAAAAAAGTTGTGGTATCCTACTAAAAATTGTTAAGCCCAGTCGCTTTTGTTTTTGTTTGTTCTATAACTGAACTTGGCAAAATAATTATTCATTACAATTCCCGCCAAATTTCGGTTCGGCACTTCCTTGTGTCAAGTGTTTAGATAAGGTCAACCATTGTCAACACGAATAAATTCTAAGTTAAATTTTCATATCGGTATACGACAAAAAAGAAATCGAATATGTCACTGATAAGAGGGTATATTTGTTTTCTCTATTCATTTAATCTTGAATGATTGAAACTTTTAGTATTTTTGGGCTTTGGTAACAAAGAAATGAGGATGTAACGTATGTTAAGATATTCGAATTTTTCTGTTTAGGTTTTTAAAAGTGTATTATATAATATACGGGATTTTACAAATTTTTGAGGTTTGATAATATAATTATATGATTAACCTTAATGCTTATAATTACATATAAGTAAACTACAATGTTATCTACATTATTGTCGTGAAAGCTTGACGATAGAATCCATATGAAACAATCCATATTTGAAAATGTTTTTAGATATTGCGAATTATTAACGATTAAGAAGATGATCTGCAATGGAGTTTGGATATACGTAATGCTATGTTTAGGTAAGTACTTATTTACAAATATGACTATTAGTATCATTTATTATACTAAAACCAAATCGTTTTGTTTGAATACTTACATAAACTTCCTCATTTCTTTGTTACTAAATCAATAGGTACAAATCAACTCTTCGTTTTACAGATTATTGCTACCCGATACTCTCATTTAAGAATTGAATGCTGCTTTTTGTAAATTTATTGGGGTGTAAAAGCGTTGACCGAAGTACATTTTGTATGAAGCGCGGAAGCGCTTCATACTAAAAATGTGCGCACGGTCAACGCTTTTACAACCCTATAAAGTTACAAAAAGAAGCATTCAATACTTATAATTACATTTTTTTAGCTAGAATCATGAAAACACGATTTTTATCAAGTTTTCATTTAATTTACCTGTGCACTTTATTGTGGGACCTCGTGTCATCATGAATGATAAATGTTATTGTCCAATACAATTGTTTCAGGAATAGCACGCGATGTGCAGTTAGCCAATCAGAATAACGTATTATAATGAAACATACATCTAATGTAATTATTATCCTTTAAACTTTACAAAATTAGTGAAGATTTGTTGTCGCATTAGAAATATACCACATGTTTTTTTTGTTATTTTGTTATATATTTACACGAATTAAAATGAGAATATGAGAAAAAGAAATTAACTTATGAAAATGATTATGAGATATCCTCATTTCTTTGTTACCAAAGCACAAAACCTCAAATCAACTCTTTGTATGACAGATTATTGCTAACCAATGCTCTCATTACCCTTTAAACTTTACAAAATTAGTGAAGACTTGTTGTCGCATTAGAAATATACCACATGTTTTTTATATATATATATTTACACGAATGAAAATGAGAATATGAGAAACAGATATTAACTTCTGAAAAGGATTATGAGATATCGTATTTTAAAGTCTAGATATATGTTTTCATGACAAGTAATTACTCCGTGGAATTAATATAACAAACAACATCAAAGAATTAAATACATTGTTTAAGGATAATTTTCGTGCAGTATCCTTTTCTTCAAATATAGGTTATCTGTTCATTAGCCAAACATGTCTTGCAGTTCAATAAAAGAGGGACGAAAGATACCAGAGGGACAGTCAAACTCATAAATAGAAAATAAACTGACAACGCCACGGCTAAAAATGAAAAGGACAAACAGACAAACAATAGTACACATGACACAACCTAGAAAACTTAAGAATACACAACACGAACCCCACCAAAAACTAGGGGGGATATCAGGTGCTCTGGAAGGGTAAGCAGATATTGCTCCACATGTGGCACCCCTCGTGTTGCTTATGAGATAACAAATCAGTTAAATAGTCTAATTCGGTATGTCATATTTATTAAAGGGAAGGGGATAAATTTGCATTCAAAACTATCCTCATTTCCAGCAACAGACGAGGTTATTTCGTCCAAAGTTTCATGGAATTTACCTGCTCGTGTTGCTAAATCATTCCTGACAAGTCGACACAAAAGAAGTGATCCTAGATGTGACGAAGTTGAAGGGTATTGTGAACACAACAAACAAATATGCATGGTATATCTTAAGTTATATATATATAAAAAAAGAAAAAAAGAAAAAGAAAAATGCATGTTCCCTTCGGACAAACGGTCACCTATCTTATTTACACACAAATCGCAAAGGTCAAGGTCAACCACATACTTGCATTTATAAAATGACATCTTCAGTCAATTACGATTTTTCGGCTGCTAAACGTCATGTCCTTCCTTAAATATTAATACATACCGTATCTTATATATGTTTACCCCTAGTTATTGATTTTTGCACATATTTATGCTTTTTTCTAATGCTTATGACATATTCACACATTTGAAAGATTAGTGTATAGGTGTAATACCACCATTTATTTTCCCCTATTAGTCTTTGTTAAATTGGCACGTTTAAAAAAATTGTACAGTATTTACCTTTATTTCAACCAAAGAAAAACTTTGCATATATAAAGTTTAATCCTTTCCAGTGCTACAGTGAAAATAATAAGCGTTAGAAAGAGTTTTGTTTCAATTCACAATTGGTGACATGCATCTTGCACTTGCACATTGTTCGTTGTTTAATTTTGCATAGAATAGGAACGTTTCACACTGCTTATAAACACAAATAAATAAGAGGCAAAGTCAACGAATCTTCCTGATAGAATTATTTATACATAAATGCTTTTGAACCAAAACATTAGCAAAATCTAAATGAATATGTACTATGGACAAAAAAAGTAAAATCACAAAAATGCTGAACTCAAATCAAATCGGAAAGTCCCTAATCTTGGCAAAATCAAATGACATAACACATAAAAAATGAAAGAACAACAACTGTTTGGTTTATCTTTATAGCCGAAAGCTGCTTAATCAATAATGCAGATATACACACACATCCTAGTAGACTGAAAATTGCAAAAGGAGAGTAAACAAATGCAGAAATGAAAGACAAATGTTTACCATTATTGATTTTTAATGTAAAGGAAAAAAGAAATGATAAACAAGACAACAATCGAATAATTTTATAAAAGAAATGATTTAATAAGTGCAGCAACATCATTGTGGTCACATGGGCATTTCCGGTCTCGTGACTAGATCATTGTAGGGACGGTGTTCGTTTGACCGTTTGATGCACAGTTCACTTTGATCAGATTGTGAACATTAATGGAATATCTGAAATTGCATTCTGAGAATGTGTAGCACCTTTTTATGTGTTTAGTTGTCCCTCTCGGCCCATTGTGCCGGCAGAATAAAAAAATTGATACAATATTAAATATGATATCGTTCCATATATACCTTAAATACAGGACACTGGGTGTAAACAAATAATTTATGTAGCTATTTTCAGTTTACTAGGATGTGTATATCGGCATTATAGATTTGGCAGCCTTCAGCTCTAAAGATAAACCAAACAGTATGTCAGACCTGTTATTACGTTATGAAACGTTCTTGAATTTTGAAATTCAAGTATGTCTCAAGAAGTTAATCCTTAAATGTTATCAACGCATTATATATCTGGAACTGGTATTGTGCCAAATACCAAATACAACTATATATATATTTTTTTAATTGTTTTAGCAACACAACGAAAATTCAAGAGAGATCCGATGTTCAACTTCGTCATGTTTACCGACACAAACTTGCTATCTCGCTACTCCATGCCCTAGTCATTGGCGAATAGGTTGCACAGGTATGTTGCAAAAACCTGAAAATAGTTTTGCGTAGAGTTAAATAGATTGCACATGTATAGTGAAAATACACAAGCTACAAACGTATTAATATCAAAATTAAGTTAGTGCCGACTGACTCGTTCAATCTAATGCATTACCTCAAATATAAAAATTGACGGGTACGAAATAGCATCATAGTTTTGACGTGACAGTCAGTGACGTTTAACACTAAATGAACTATAGTTATGTTAACGTTGATGTTTAAGGTAGCACAATACAAAGATTTTTTTACTTCCAATCCACAATCCTTTAAAATGCTGTAACTTTCTTAAAACTGTATATAAATTAATAAAAGAGGTATATACTGATAGATAAAATAATAATCTTTTAAATGAATGCAATATTTTTGTTATGTAATCATTATGTAATTATTTTATTATGCAATTAAGGGCAAAAGCTTGGTAATTTCACTTGAATGAATTTAACTCTTTCATCTCTATACCTACACACGAAATTTCAACGTTATCTTAATCAACACAGCTTCAAAAGTGTGTCTCCAATTATCGCTATCGTATTCCATTCTCTAATAAATTTGTAATTAGTGTAAACATCCTTACCACATAAAAGTAGATAATGTATGATTAGGTGTAAAATTTGATATATACATTCTATCCAAAATCTGAGACAACCTTTTGTAGATAATGACTCAAGGAACAATATATAATAAAATCAACTCTCATGGGTGTACCACGAAGAAGGTAATTTCAAAATGAAAGTGGAATTTTGTTGTAAAACTTTGTAGACATAGTTATCATTATAATTGATTACACAATTGTTGTATAATACTAACATTGAATTAATTTGAAAGATTAATCTGTTAGTTATCCATAGATACCACTATTATAAATTTTCAAGCATTATAATGAAAGTTACAGCATTTTAAAACTATGGAATTGGAGGTATAAAATCTTTGTATTGTGCTACCTTAATAATATTCAATTGAAAATATGAAGTATATGTAAAAGTTCCCAGACAAAAGTCTACGCGCAATTACTCTTTATAAACGATTCAACAGTAATTTTGACAGCTAGCTATTGACATTAAACATGTTAAATATCTTACTTTGTAGATGACCAGTGCTTATCCTTTCCATGTAGTAATGGCGGATCGTGTCATGACTTAACCGGAAGTTACAGATGTAATTGTATTCCAGGCTGGGACGAAGCAACAAGCTGCAGTACTGGTCAGTTATAATTGTTCAATTAACAGACATACTATTGAATAGTGTTACAAAAGACTATAACAAATTGTTTTATTGTTGCGTTTATAACTCTTGGTATTGGTTGTCTTTTATGGATACACTAACATTTTAGAGCCTGTCTATGAGAAAACCATGCAAAATAGTCCGGAATCACCATATATATTGTAAAAATAAACATGTTATAAACAAAAATGGCATCAAATGCAAGGACCTGTTCATAGCCAAGAACAAAATTAACTTTTCTATATTCACACAATAAAAAAACAAAGATGAAACCGTACACATGAATGCAATTAAGGTATTGCTACTAATCTTTGCTTACATTTTATTCTTCAGAAGTACTTTCTTAATTCTATTTTAAAATATTGTATGCATGTTTGTTGTATCAAGCCAACCTAATTAAAGGTAATCCAGAACGTGCATAATATATTTAAAGCATTGCTATAGCTTTACTGGCAAAATAGAATTTACAAACGCTCAAAATTAGTACCATTAACAAGTATAATAACGGATTCGTGAATTGATTATATTTAAAAGTACTTCTTTTTAATGGCAGTTTAAGAAACAATAATATATCCGTTTGTTAATTGGTACAAACTAGGATTTCTCTAACTTACATAGGGGCATTTTTATGCCCCAACTACGATAGTAGAGGGGCATTATGTTTTCTGGTCTGTGGCTTTGTTCGTCCGTCCGTCTGTCCGTCTGTGGTTCCGTTCGTCCGTCCAGGTTAAAGTTTTTGGTCAAGGTAGTTTTTGATGAAGCTGAAGTCCAATCAACTTGAAACTTAGTGCACTTGTTGCTTATGAGATGATCTTTCTAATTTTTAAGCCAAATTAGACTTTTGACCCCAATTTCACGGTCCACTGAACATAGAAAATGAAAGTGGGAGTTTCAGGTTAAAGTTTTTGGTCAAGGTAGTTTTTGATGAAGCTGAAGTCCAATCAACTTGAAACTTAGTACACTTGTTGCTTATGATATAATCTTTCCAATTTTAATGCCAAATAAGATAATTACCCAATTTCACGGTCCATGGAACATGGAAAATGATAGTGCGAGTGGGGCATCCGTGTACTTTGGACACATTCTTGTTTCAACATTTTTCGCAATTTGGTCATTTTGCATATTTCATTATTTGTCCAGTCATTTTATAATTGCATGTAATTTCAAATCAATAAAATGGATAAATATTTAAAATAACTTTCAACTGTAGTCAATATTGCCTCAAAATAATATTTTTTAGCAACACCGTGTACAATTTTTCCAACCATCTAGTTCACATGGCTATACAACTAGGCTATACAATTTATCTTTCGCTAGTCGAGTTATTTCCTTTCCTCGTCAGCTTTAAGTAGGGTTATAAAACAGGCATGCAGATAGAATACCTTTCAGTTCAGTTATGTTTCCCAGGCGTAACGGATGATATGAGTATAGTATGTTTTCTTTCATCGCTTTGTAAATTATTACCATTCTTTTTACAGATAAGAACGAATGTCTATCAGTACCATGTCAGAATGAAGGATCTTGTACAGATAAATGGGCCAACTTTTCTTGTCATTGTACAAAGCGGTTTAATGGCACAACATGTGAAAAAGGTGAGCAAATATATTAACTCAATATACGAAGGAATGTTTCTTTTTTTATGTTATTTCATTTACTATGTTTACATAAACCAAAGAATTCTGCCGCAGAAAATAGAATATCGAAAATAGATTATCAAACTTTTGACAACTTTACTTTATCACAAATTATAAATTCAGGTGACCCTTTCGCAATTGTGGGATTATTGGCATAACCGGAATGTCAGTACTTTCAATTAGTCAATTTGCACATTTAAATATGGTACAGCTTTGAAAATAAAACTCATCATAGATACCAGGACTAAATTTTAAATATACGCCATACGCGCGTTTCGTCTACAAAAGACTCATCAGTGACGCTCGAATCCAAAAAAGTTTAAAAAAAAAGCCAAATAAGGTACGAAGTTGAAGAGCATTGAGATCCAAAATTCCTAAAAGTGTTGCCAAATACAGCTACGGTAATCTATGCCTGAGGTAGAAAAGCCTTATAGTGCGGTGACAGAAGTGTAAAAAGTCGTCTAGATCGCGAGTTTAATCTCCCCAAATAACACACGGCTAAAAATGGTCTTAACTTAAAGACAAATATGTCTTCTTTAGTTTTTGCCCTGTCGTCAGAATTTCGTACGGTCACTTTTTTCTAAAAAGTCGTTTTAATGACTGGTAGTATATTGGAGAGTTTCAACCCCCCTTTTTCAAAATGAAAAAAATGGGTATGTTTGTTTAAATTTGATTGAAATAGTTTTTCCTGAAGCTATTTTTACATGTCAAAATATGCTATTCAGTATTTTATTTTCTCCTAATCTATAAAATTTGTAAGTTCAGACTATTTAAAATTGAGGTAATTTTAATTGCAAATTCAAACTCAAACTTTAGTTTCTTCTTCATAGTAGTAATAAAAATTATCCCATAATATTTTAAGCATATAGTATTTAATAAAACTAATAAGTGATAAAAATTTCGGAACCAAAATATGAAAAAAACTTAAGAAATCAATGGAAAAAGAATGGAGTAAAAATCTTCAATTTCAACACGGAACTCAATCACTTGCCTTCCGTCCCATTTTGTGTATTAGTCAATAATTTGCTCTCAAATGATATATGAAATTACTACCTTTTTCGCTATTATATACAAATATTTTCAATTAAAGTGCACTGATATATGCCATATACTTTGTTTGTATATGTTTATATTCTATGTTTTTTCGTTATAAAACATAAAATATACTTTGTCAGAAAAGTCTTATTGTAAGATCAAAATAATGACGGATAGTTTCAGTAAATATTCCGTGATATGTCAAGTCCTTTGCAACTTGCTCGATTAAGTCCAAAGAACAGACAAAAGTCGTTAAATTTTATGCAGTGAATAAAAAATATGCTAAAAAAACCTCGATTGAAATTTTAAGTCAATTTACCAGTTTAGGGAAGTCTACTTTTGTATCTGCATTGCATAAAAGATTGGATGAGGGGAACATCAAGATGTTTCATGCGATAACTGTTAATTTGAAGAACTCCGTGCAGGAAGTTTGACGACATACAATTATCTGATTGTTGTCCCTCAGTCTCGGGTATTCAGTGTACACGTTCTAGAATGCAGTCGTTCATCTGGAGCGCTTGTATATTTTGTTGCAACAAAACATTTTAGAAAGATAAAAAATTACTCAAGTTTGAATCAGATGAGCGCATTAAAAATGTTTTATCCGTGTCAGATAAAGTTAAAGTTGAAATAGTTTCCCGTCCATCTTTTAAACTTCATGCACTCTGTCATTTTGGTTGCATTACAAAATATTTGCTAAAAACGAAAACAAATAAACCCAAACCCGTGGAAGCAGATATTTCAGAACACGATACTGCTTTTACTAATTCTATTTTGGCTTTTGACAACGATTTAATGGTCATTCCTCATGGCACCGTTACTTGATAAATATAAATCATTTCTTCAGGCTGATTCTTATTTAAAATATTTTACATGAAAAATGCAGTCTAAACTCATTTATTTCTATAGAAATTCAGTTGTCAAACAACTTCAACAAGTTCAAGGCAAATATAACATATTATTTAGTAGCAAATTAACTATTTTAGACGCCATATAAGCTTCTAGTCAATTGAAAACTGACCTCAAAATCTCAATGTCAACAGTAATAGACACAAATAACGGACAGATATTTAATTCCGCTGCAAGTTTACTTAGAAAAGACATCGAAACTCTAAAGAAGACTACCCAACTTTGGATTAATTGTTTCTTCCTTCTTAATTCAGTCAATGCCTTCGTATTTATTGCAATTCATTCTATGGTTACTCAATGAAACTCCATACAGCCAAGACTTTTCTCAGGCACCAGAGAAGTTGTGGAAATGCTAAGCAATTGTTGAGGCAATCTTTTTTATTTTACTCCTTTTCATTTAGGATTGGCTTTACAAATGTACCGTGAGTTTGGTTCAAAACACCTTGTTGAAACATTGAATGCCAATGGATTTTATGGTTCTTAAAATAAAGTGCGACGCTATCTAATGTGTTGCCAACCATGAAATTGAGCGAATTTAAGATAGTGTGTACTTCTCGTATGATGTTTCCCCAGCATCTTTGCAGACAAGCATATGGATGTCATCACACCTTCCTAAACCCCCTTATAGATCTCTGTTAAATCTTGGATGAATTGATAGGGATGGTTTGAAGCTGGTGATTTTTAGGAACAAATGTCTTCTGACTTCCTACAATACCTTGTCTGTACTTGTAAAGAAAAACTCAAAATAACGTGTTTGCTTTGAGCAGAACCTTTCATGTGGCCATGAGTGAAATGTGTAGAAATATTAAAACATGTCAAAATGTTAGAAATTATTATAAATTAAGGAATGTATCTCCCTCATGCAAAGCTCTGATTCATTTCACGGATTTGGCTATACTTTTTGGAACTTTTGGATTATAGCTCTTCATCTTTAATATAAGCTTTGGATTTCACATATTTTGGCCACGAGCATCACTGAAGAGACATGTATTGTCGAAATGCGCATCTGGTGCAGAAAAAATGGTACCGTTATTGTTATTGTGACAGTTGGTGAAAATGAACATGATGGAGATAAGGGTTGATTTGGTATAAAGCTTGTTGCACTGGTACACACGAATCCAGTCCCGAGGTTAGGGGATTGTTGGCGTGCCCTTAAAAAAGTTAAACCCCGCCACTATCTGTATGTGTCAGTTTTAAGTTACGAGACGGTAATGCAGTGTTTGTCGTTTGTTTTTATATACTATATTGGTTTCTTTATTATTTATTTTGTACATTAATCAGGCCGTTAGATTTTTTGTTTGTTTTACATTATTCGTTTCGGGAATTGAAGACTTTGCAGTATGACTTTTACTCATTGTTGAAACCCGTACGGGACCTATAATTGTTTTATGTCTCATTTGGTCTCATTTGGAGAGTTGTCTCATTTGCAATCATATCACATCTTCTTTTTTTATATGGAATACTTTTGAAGTCTGTGGTACGTTGCAAGGGAAAAAAGGGGGGATATAGTTACAAAACATATAATGTAATAGATATTAACCAGAGTTAAATACACCACAAAAGATAATACTATGGTAGCAGTAATAATTGTGAGAAAAAAAAAAAAAGCAACGAGTAGTCTATAAAAAACCTGAAGTATCCGCAAATTTAATTTGAGGTCATATTTGACTGTAGTGTTCTATGGCTTTGGTTTGATACCTCACCCAATATGATAGTTTAAAAAATAATTTTAAGGTATTGTCCTGCATGACACTTGATTTTTACCTGAAATTGATATTTTTCTAAGGTTTAGGTGCTCTTAACATTTTATAGGTTGAAAACTTGATTTTTTTAAGTTTTGTTTATTTTACGTCGTTTTAGATTTTTTTTTTGATAAAACAATCTCAATGATTAAGGTTAATGTATAATAACAAATATTACTAAAGCCAAAACAGTATCATTTGTATTTAAGTAGAGTTTAGAAATAGAAAAAAATGTCAAAATTGAAACCAACCCAAATTTTCACAAATTTTTACATATGACCTTTGACCTCAATTTAAAAAAAATGTGACCATATCAAGTCCTGACGACAGGCATATTATTATAGTACACGATTTCCTCTTTCCAATGATATATTATGTAGGTGTGTGTTCGGTGGGGAGATTAAATTCCAAAAAATCTGCCTTCAGTCACCGCACTATTAGTATTTCCAAAAATTCAAAATTTTGTAAACATTTAATTTATAAATACAAGAATATATCAATTAAATTAATTCACAAAACTGGAAAATTAACAATGTTTATCCTTAGTTCTATTTAAAATCAGTTGCAGTTGTCAGTACTGGTGAAAGAAGGTGAATAGTAACTAGTAAACAAACTTGTAACACATTATTTTCAATATTATATATTCATTGTTTTTAATGCATATACAACAAGGTCTCGTATAACACATCACCAGTGAGATATAAACACAAAAAAAGAAGTTGAATATATAGAATGCCACTTATAGGATTTCTCTAGGAAATAAATATGTACCAAACAAAAAATAAAGCAGATCTAGCAACGGATGAAAGAAAAATCTACCGTCTTTCTCTTTTAACGATAGAAATAATCATCCCTCCGATATAAATAGCAGAATTGTATCGTGTATCGTGTTTCTTGTGGTTAGTACTTCGCTTTAGGGTTAGTAATGAAAGGCGTTGTGTTCATATCAAATTGTATTCAAGTTATGCGACGTTGCGCACAAGGCAACGTTACGTAAACAATAGGTAACGTTAGTGACGTTAGTTACTTAGTAAATGTACAGCGGCTAATACTTGACACTGGGGGCGCCGAAAAGTGAAAATTAATCTAAAATTATGAAAAAGAAATTAGCATGATACAAAGTGTGAAATGATAATTAACTATTTAAAGTCCATGTAATAAAATAGAAATTGTTAAACTGTCTATTCACTATGATCATTATCAAAATTACGGCGCACTTGATACCAGTAAGTATATTGTCATGAAAATATTAAGTCCATGTTTGAATCTTTAGCTTGGCTTCAGTTTTACTCGGTGCTCTGTCTCCGTGGATTTTCATCATTCCTGGTTCCCTGCTAAATGTGTGAATCCTACCATTGTTCTTCATTGTGTTGCTGTTTGATTGATACGTCTCAAAATAGTCTTTGTTAAATTTAATTGAATTGTCAGATACTTCTGCCATTGATTCGATTTTCCCAAAACGTTTCAAATCGACTTCTTCTGTCTTGTGTTGTAACGTGAAAGATGAGGATGTGGGTTCAGCTGAGTCTTTCATTGGTCCAGAAAGTAGGTATCCGAGTTTTGATTCTACTGCGGTCGGGCCTGGTCCTCGGATAACTGTGTCTTCAACGATATCCCAGTAGTAATCCGAACCTATTAAAAATGAAATCCTGAATTCATCCATGTCGCTAACAGGGTGCGCTAATGTAAGTCCACTGAGGTAAGGCAGTTTAGCAGCATTGTATGGCATGCGATTGTGTAACGGGGCTGCGATAGTAGGGACAATAAATACTTCCATTGGTATTTTCTTCCCATTCTGAGTTTGTAAATCTATTACGGCAATGTCCAAATTGCGTATATTTCTGTTTTCATCTCCAAATGCTGCTAGGCTAACTGTCGAGGTTCCATTCGGTTTTAATTGCAGTTTAGCGGCTAATTCCTCGCTAATAAACGACTTCTGAGATCCTTCATCTAATAGTATATAAGCTGTAACTGACCTGTCATCTACCCATACTGGTGAGATGGCTGTCTTTAACAAAACGTCTGTCCTTGGTTTAATGTTCGATGTCGACGTGTAACATGTTAATGCATCATTTTCGCTCTCTACTGTATTGACTATGGCATTTTGCGGTAAGGGTTTTGCTGTACTTACGCTTTCTTTTTCTTGATTCTTATTACTGTCACAAAGACTAGTGTGGTGCTTTTTATCACATTTTCTACATCTAAAACGCGAGCGGCATTCTGAAACTTTATGACTTCCAAAGCAATTGTAGCATACTTTTTTCTGTTTAATTATAGAAAAGCGTTTTTCTCTGTCTACAACAGTTGTGCATTCTAGGGAAGAATGTGATTGTTTGCAATAAATACATGTTTTGGGCTTGGTCTGATAGCTTCCGAACTGGGGTCTTGAATAGCTTTTGGGTTTAGCTGCTGTGTAAAATGATGCAGTGGGAGTAAAGTTATCTGATTGATTCGAAAAACCAGTTTCCTGTACGTGCATTTCTTTACCAATCGCTTCCCTCAGTGACCTAATATCCCAATTCTTTTTCCCATGTTCTCTGGTCATAAGTTTTCTCATTTCATCGGGTAGTTTTCCAAATATTATTGGTACTAAAAGTGATCCGAATGTGTCTTGCGATTGTCCGAGCGACTCTAATCCCCTTATGCACGATTCCATTTTATCGTAAAATGCTCTTATGCTTTGTGGTGTAAGTGACGGATGCGAAAGTTCTAGTAGATTCTGCATGTACGCGTTTATAATTGTTTGTGTCTGTCCATACCTCTCCTTTAACAATATAATTGCGTGTTCATAGTTGGCGTTTGATAGAGATAAACCGGATATGCATTGTGCGGCTTCACTGTGTACCTGAGATTTGAGATAGCTGAACTTTTGTATATTTGTCAAAGAGGGATTGTGATGAATGGTTGTCTGAAACGATTCCCAAAATGTCTGCCATGTTAATATGTCTCCCGTAAAGTTTGGTAGATCAAGCTTCGGTAGCTTGTGATAGAAATTTGTTGCTGTTGTTGGGTTTGCATTCGTATAAACGGAGTTGTTATCTACGGAAAATACATTTTCTGAATGGTTTGAATTATGATTTGCAATACTTGTTGACGGAAAATTTGATGAATCAAGTGTATTGGCTATTGGAACATAAGTTGTTTCACTCACCGTTTGCTGAAATGGGGTTGTTTTGTTTCCAGAAACTATGTCCTTGAATCGGCGAATGGCGACTTCCATATTCATTGCATAATCGTCCGCGTCAAGAATTTCTTGTTCCATGTCTTCTAGTTCGGTTCCATCTAAGATCTGTGAGTCTAAAGATTCAAGCAGGTTCCTCTTCTTTGTAAGGTTGTCTGCGGCAGCCGAAAGTTCTTCATGTCCAATATCTTCTTGCGAAATTCTTTCCTTCGTTCTATTAATTAATCTTGTAACTGCACTACGGTGACCACCACGAATTGCTTTTAATTTCTCCATGGGTCACGGCACCAATATCGTGTATCGTGTTTCTTGTGGTTAGTACTTCGCTTTAGGGTTAGTAATGAAAGGCGTTGTGTTCATATCAAATTGTATTCAAGTTATGTACAAGGCAACGTTACGTAAACAATAGGTAACGTTAGTGACGTTAGTTACTTAGTAAATGTACAGCGGCTAATACTTGACAAATTGTTCAAAGAATGACCTTTTTTGCAGACTGTAGACCGGGACATGCAGATATAACATTTATTGTGGACAGTTCAAGTAGCCAGGAAAGTGATATTAATCGTACAATAGAATTTATTTCAAAATTTGTGAACAAACTTCCAATGGGAGCAAATGACTATCAATTTTCTGTCATCACATACGGGTTCACAGCACAGGTTTTATTCGACTTCAACGACTTCTCATCGAAACCCGATATTCTTCAAGCTTTGAAACAAATCCACGGAATACATTCGCCAACGTACACCAAAGTTGCCTTGTCAAAAGCCGTTGAGGTATCTAAATCAATTATATTTAAATTATATGTTATCGTATTCATTTTATGCTCACCTGGCCCAAAGGGCCAAATGAGCTTTTCCCATCACTTTGCGTCCGTCGTCCGTCGTCCGTCGTCCGTCGTCCGTCGTCCGGCGTCCGTCGTCCGTCGCCGTCGTCTCATCTGAAACTACTGGGCCAAATTAAACCAAACTTGGCCACAATCATCATTGGGGTATTTAGTTTAAAAAAATAGTCCGGTGACCCGGCCAACCAACCAAGATGGCCGTCATGGCTAAAAAAAGAACATAGGGGTAAAATGCAGTTTTTGGCTTATAACTCAAAAACCAAAGCATTTAGAGCAAATCTGACGTGGGGTAAAATTGTTTATCGGATCAAGATCTATTTGCGCTGAAATTTTGAGATGAATTGGACAACCCGTTGTTGGGTTGCTGCCCCTAAATTGGTAATTTTAAGGAAATTTGACTGTTTTGGTTATTATCTTGAATATTATTATAGATAGAGATAAACTGTAAACAGCAATAATGTTCAGCGAAGTAAGATTTACAAATAAGTCAACATGACCGAAATGGTCATTTTTTATCCCTTTAGGAATTATTGCCCTTTATAGTCAATTTTTAACCATCTTTCGTAAATCTTAGTAATCTTTTACAAAAATCTTCTCCTCTGAAACTACTGGGCCAAATTATTCCAAACTTGGCCACAATCATCATTGGGGTATCTAGTTTAAAAAATGTGTGGCGTGACCCTGCCAACCAATCAAGATGGCCGCCATAGCTAAAAATAGAACATAGGGGTAAAATGTAGATTTTGGCTTATATCTCTAAAACCAATGCATTTAGAGCAAATCTGACATGGGGGTTAAATAATCTATTAGGTCAAGATCTATCTGCCCTGAAATTTTCAGACAAGTAGGACAACTCGTTGTTGGGTTGCTGCCCCTGAATAAGTAATTTTAAGGAAATTTTGCAGTTTTTGCTTATTATCTTGATTATTATTATAGATAGAGATAAACTGTTACAGCAATAATGTTCAGCAAAGTAAGATCTACAAATAATTCAACATGACCAAAATTGTCAGTTGACCCATAAAGGAGTTATTGCCTTTTAAAGTCAATTTTTAACCATTTTTCTTAAATTTTAGTATTCTTTTAAAGAATCTTCTCCTCTGAAACTACTAGGCAAAATTTAACCAAACTTGGCCACCATCATCATTTGGGTATCTAGTTTTAAAAATGTGTGGCGTGACCCTGCCAACCAACCAAGATGGCCGCCATGGCTAAACATAGTACATAGGGTAGAAATGTAGATTTTGGCTTAAATCTCTGAAACCAAAGCATTTAGAACAAATCTGACAGGGGCTACATTGTTTGACAAGATCTATCTGCCCTGAAATTTTCAGGCAAAGCAGACAACTGGTTGTTGGGTTGCTGCCCCAGAATTAGTAATTTTAAGGAAATTTGGTAGTTTTTGGTTATTATCTTGAATATTATAATAGATAGAGATAAACTGTAAACAGCTATAATGTTCCGCAAAGTAAGATCTACAAATAATTCAACATGACCAAAATCGTCAGTTTACCCCTTAAGGAGTTATTGCCCTTTATAGTAATTTTTTTACAATTTTCATAAATTTTAGTATATATTTTCCACTGTAATTACTGGGCCAAGTTCATTATAGATAGAGATAATTGTAGCAAGAAGAATGTCCAGTAAAGTAAGATCTACAAACACATCATGATCACCAAAACACAATTTTGTCATGAATTTATTTGTGTCCATTGTTTAATATGCACATAGACCAAGGTGAGCGACACAGGCTCTTGAGAGCCTCTAGTTTTTAATGTTGAACGTCAATGAGCAAATATTGCACTAAAAGGGAAAGCGAAATAAACAATTAACCAGATGAGTACATTGCGGATTGTGAAAGTCAATATTGATTAATTTAAATGGAACAAAAAAAATCAAGTTGTTTCATAACCTTTCAGGCGATCATTTGGTTGGCTTGCCTTAGTAGAAAAAAAAGTTTAAAAAAATAGCAAATTGTACATGTTTCCAAAAAATAAGACATCAGTATATAGAGGCCATAGAAAGTTATTATATTAACATTTTGAACCCACGTCATATTGCAATACTAAAGCGTATTATTTCTTTATTATCCATATTCTTGAAATCACCCAACCGTTTTGAATTGTGACACTAATATTTCTTATGATGTCGTAAAGTGCATATACATATAGTGTAATAAACCAAAGCCTTGTTATTTCTGATGTCACCTTTTAGCTTTTTATACGCCATTGATGAGCATCAAAGATTTATAAGTTACTATAAACCTTTCAATAATAAAAAAAAAATATTATCTTGATGTCAACTGTCTCAGAATATATCTGTATGTTCTGTTTCAGTTATCGATGTTCAGAACTAATATAGATTATAAAATGGCTGTAAAACAATAATGATAATAACTTATATATGTATAATACTATGTTTAGCTAGCAAGGAACACGACGAGTGGATCTAGGCTTACCAACGCATCACATTACATTATTCTACTTTACGATGGATTGTCATCAGACCGACATGACGCTGAAAATTATGCCTTATCTTTGAATCAACTTTCGGCATATCATCGACCAATCAGATCTATTATGACAGTTGCAGTAGGAAGATCTGTCGATCATTCAGAAATGGTCATGCTATCAAACAAACCAGAACTTACATTTGATTTGCTGCATTTCGATGACATATACAACAAAATACTTAAGGACACAGCACACAAAGATTGTACAGGTATTTTTTAATAGCTGTTTAATCCAATTCATTTAACGACTTTATATTTAAAACTGCTTTACACTTAGTATAAACATGTCTATTCATTGCAACTGGTTGATTGGTGCCTAAAAATAAGGGTTTCCCCCAAGTAGGGGTTGTAAATTGATAATCTTGAATATTAATCAACACTGTTATATTTACGAGTTATCTTCAGTTAATTGCAATCTGAATCCAACAGGTGCTTTAAATACCACCAAATGCAAAATGGTAACACATAAGTTTTACTTTGGAAGCTAGACTATCAATATATCATGCAATGATTGTTGCTAACCGCCGTTCAATCTTAGGTAGATTACAGAAACAATACATTTTCATGGAAATTTATCGATAAGTTAAGTGTGGAATTGTATGCTTAGACGTCTTAGTCGGTTTTTCAACATTTATAATAGCTATTGCATGATCAGGATATGCAAAAAAAATCAATTTATTTTAATCAATTTTTCTCGTCATTGTTTTCTTAATTATCTGATAATAACAATAAAGAAAACTTATGTAGATACCACTGCTGTTGGAAATTTATTTCCCTGAGGGTATCATCAGCCCAGTAGTCAGCACTTTTTGTGCTGAAATGAATTATCATTGATATGGTAATATTTATATATTAACTGTTTACAAAATTTAGAATTTTTGAAATACTAAGGCTTTTCTACCTCAGCCATAGATTACCTTAGCTGGATTAGTCAAGAACTTTTAAGAATTTTGGTCCTCAATGCTCTTCAACTTCGTACTTTATTTGGCCCTTTACATCTTTTGAATTTGAGCGTCACTGATGTGTCTTTTGTAGACGAGACGCGCGTCTGGCGTATATACAAAATTTAGTCCTGGTATCTATGATGAGTTTATTTACTTCTACAATATATTGAAGCGAAATTGAAAAAAATAATTCCTCATGCTACGAATTAGCTTTTGTCCTAAAATTGGCTCAAACGTTATATAGAATTGACGATTTAATGTATGTCATCAGGGCATTTACAATGAATTTTTATAAAATAAAATTATTAGATTAGTTTGTTTTTTATTAAATAATGTGTTTGTCGTGCAATTCCGGTAAAAACGCTTAAATTAAAGTCCAGTATTGTGTTTCAGATTGTATGCGACACACAGACACAGATATAATTATCCTGCAAGACATCAATATCAACCAAACTTCTGTTGGATACAGATCAAGACAAGAAGCAATAAGACGTGTTATAGAAAAAGTAGTTCGTTATAATGCTGATGCACATATCGGTTTGTATTCATACACAAATAACATATCCCAGGTGTTTCCTTTGTCTTGGTCGAACAATACGGATAAAATGGTGGCCACAGCTCTTCAAGTAGACAGAAAAGGGAGTTTGACTTCCAATTTAAGCTTTGCATTGAACCAACTCCGACAGAAAGGATTTCTATCTTCTAATGGAGGTAGAGGTTCAAATAGGAAGATTATAGTTATCGTTTCCGATGGAAAATGGCTGAATTTTGCTAATATAAAAAGAGGAGTAACTCGGCTGCAACAATCCCATATCGAGGTGGTCGGTGTTGTGGCCGGTCAGGATTGCTCGTATGATAATTTTGTAAGCGTTTTGTTTGATCCTAGTCAGGTGTACTATGTGGCTGAAAATGATTTTACCAGCTTAGAATCTTTTGCTGGAATGACGTCCTATTATAAATGTGATAACGACATTTTTATCAAACGTCAGTGATAATTTCCAATTTATATCTATGTCATTTGAATAAATGTATATTGCGAATTGCTTAAATATTTTTGCGTTGTCCACTGCCTGAAATAAACATAAAATATGATGTACAGTAGTTATCGTTTGTCTATGTAATTTATACGTGTTTCTCGTTTTTTATATAGATTAGACCGTTGGTTTTCCCGTTTGAATGGTTTAACACTAGTAATTTTGCTTGTTGTTCGGTGTGAGCCAAGGCTCCGTGTTGAAGGCCGTACATTGACCTATAATGGTTTACTTTTATAAATTGTTATTTGGATGGAGAGTTGTCTCATTGGCACTCACACCACATCTTCCTATATCTATAGAATTGGGAATGGAAAGTGGGAATGTGTCTAAGAGTCAACAACCCGACCAAATAACAGAAGCAGCCAAAGTCCCCAATGGTTCCAAACAGCAAGAAAATTCCGCACCCGGAGGCGTGCGTCACCTTAACAAACAAGTGTACTAGTTTAGTAAAAATGGACGTCACACTAAGTTCATTACTCCTCTGCAGGGAGAGCAAGTACAAAATGCATTATCTTTCAAAATTTTCCATTGCTTTTGAAATATTATTTGTAGTAAATTTGATGCGCAGAGTAAAACAACAGACTTGATAATGTTGATGCTTCTTTGACAAAATATTTTCAAGATGTATGCTTTGCATGACTATTGTATTGCGTATAACATATCATGTATTACTTGTATGTAAATCTGATTCTAGATTTTTCAAAACACTTATTTTCTCTGTTTTGATTTTAATTTTATGTCACCAGTTACTGGTTAAATGTTGTCTCTCCACATGTCAAATGGCAAAATGTTTTCATACGTTTTGTTTCTACCGTAACAAACCATAACTATTCTGCCGATTCAAGTGTAAACTAATGAAATTTCTGAATTACCTTTATCGATTTACTATGACTTTGTTTTTGCCATGCGCAACACGACGGACGCAAAATTAGTGGTTTATGATTTGTAGTGTAGTATTTTGAAGATTGATGTTTGTCTTTTACATCTTTTTTAGAGAATAAACTTTTGTGACGCCAGAATATTAAAATTTGGTTTGCACCAAAAAGTCACTTATTCGTACAAACAAACAATAAAAAACAATATAAAGTCTTTAGTGTCAGATAGAGTCGAACTTTCGGTTTTTGTGTAATACCATACATGTATATTTAAAAAAAAAAATCACACCCGAAACGCATCTTTTTAAATCTCAACAATAATTAGGTATTTGCAATCTACCGACAACATTGCCAATCAAGTAAAGCAGGCAAATGAAGAAAAATTCAAATAAATACCAAATGACCAGCCTCATCTTACTTTATTTAGGGAATAACTGTAATATTCCATATGTTTATGAAAAAATTGTGGTGCACACTCAAAAATCTTCGTAGTGGGTTATTCAAAAGCTTGCGCCACATTTTAAGTTTCGAATAGACAGACATCAAATTCACTATTCTAAAACAAACTGCATTCCTATGTCACAAAAAAAAAAAAACCAACGAAAAACAATCACAAGACAAATTAATAACAGTAAACAAAACACAACATAGACAACTAGAGACTGGGCAACACGATCCCTACCGAAACTGGAGATGATCTCAGGTGTCTCGGAAAAGTAACCATATCCTACTCTACATGCGACAATATACTAACAGTTTTGACATCCAATGAAATTCATTGTCCCTTAAACGATATGGATAAATCGAATAACATATATAATAGTCCTTCACTATCTGTGTGTTTTTCTCCGAAATCGACTACCGATGAAATTAGAAAAAAGAAAATGAAACGTAGAGGTCGCTTCAATATAACGGTTTCCAATTTTATCTTAAAGATTCACCAATGGAATAAGTTAGGATGATATCAACTCATGTAAAGACATAATTGCCATGTCTTTATATCCTTCATGTTATTTATAGATGTCATTATAAAAATAATGTGCCACTGGATTTATATTTAAAATCAAAGATCAAATAAGAAATGGTGTTGTTTTCAGTGGTTGTGGTTTGGTGTAGTGGTTCTTGATGGTTTCTCGGTTTTTCTTTCTTGATACAGCTAAATCCTTTGGTTTTCCTGTTTGACATGTTTTACAGTAGTCACGACGGGCTCTCTTTAAGCTTCATGTACGTCAGGGCTACATGCTGAGGGCCGTACTTTATCATTGTCAACTGTATATTCATTGAGACTTGGAAAGTGAATTGCCTCATTGGCAATCATACCACATCTTATTTATAATGAATCAACTGAAGATTTGATTTCCAAAAGAATAAGATGAATCATTACAAATAAGTTACTGCTGACAAACACGATTCTACTATGACTGTTCATTTTGTATTTGGTCAACAAAGTAAAATTGTCAATGCTTAAGTCAGATTCAACATTCAGCAGCTAATATTCCTCCATTGCCCCTAAATCACATAATAGAAGCAAATCCAAAGGATGTAAAAATCAAATCAACTTAATTACAAAATTAAAAGAAAGGAACCAATGGGAAATAAAAGTGTAATTAAATAGAAACTGAGAGATTTCAATTACAAACAAATCATCAAAAATACCTTACACACACTATAATTTTGTATATCATACGCGCATTTCGTTAACAGAAAATTCATATGTGATGGGCGATAAACAAAACAGTTATATTACAAAATAAAGTACGAAGTTGCAAAGATTTGAAAATCTCAGTTTTGAGAGTACAAATCCTTAGCAATGCTAGATGCAATATTTACAAAAACAACAAAAAGAAGTTATAGGAGATAATAAATTGTAGCATTATCTAAAATACGAAATAAGGAAAAAAAGGTCTAATAAGTATGGACAGTACAACAACCCCCATCAACCACCCGTCTCCCCCTTCAACGTACTTTCATTAATATTTCAAGTGAAGCTGATCTGGATAAACGACAAAACCAGATAATGTATACTAATGTAGTCACTTCTCTAATAACCGACTTTATCTTCAATTTAAGACTTTTTTGGAAAGTAAAATCATTTTGCCGGACACACTGTACCTTTGCCTATACAGATCCTATAGAAAGCGTTTGTTTTGATGGTTTTGAAGTACGTAAGTTTTATTAATTTTGATTGCGTTAATATCTGAGACTTTTTTTGCAATTCCATTTTGTTATAAATGTGCTTTGCACACACAAAGCAAATATTATTTCAGCTCCCCCACTCCACACAGTACACGATGCTTGTTCCACTTACTATATATTCATGATATTGGCAGGACATATATTTTTTTTTTTCCATGGAAATTTATAAACGGATTTTTCCTAAGCAAATGACAAATTAAAGCGCTCAAACACATCGAACGAATGAATAACAACTGTCATATTCCTACTTTGCAGCAGGCATTTTCTTGTGTAGTAAATGGTGAATTATATCTGGTTTATTGCTAGCTGAACCTCTTTCTGACAGGAAACAGTTCGTCTAACCCAAGTACTATTTTCCTTAAAACATATGCATTAGCGCACTTCACATCAGTAAATGGTGTTTTAACTTGAAAAAAATCCGAAAAAGCTTCAGGAAGGAACTCATAATTACATAAGTTCTATACTTTATTTTATCCTTATGTTTTCTAACTTAAATCTAACATCTTTTTTCAGACTTTTCCCCCATTTTAATTGAATATTTCTGATTTTGTTTATTTGTTGAAGTTCTTAAAATTGAGAATGAAAATGGGGGAATGTGTCAAAGAGACAACCCGACCATGTATGGAACAGAAAACAGCAGAAGGTCACCAACAGGTCTTCAATGTAGCGAGAAACTCCCGCGCCCGGAGCCGTCCTTCAGCTGGCCCCTAAACAAATATATATACTAATTCAGTGATAATGAACGCCATATTAAACTCCAAATTGTACACAAGAAACTAAAATTAAAAATAGTACGAGACTGACAAAGGGCAGAGGCTCCTGACTTGGGACAGGCGTAAAACTGCGGCGGGGTTAAACATGTTTATGAGATCTCAACTCCACCTATACCTCAAGCCAATGTAGAAAAGTAAACGCATACTTTTGTAACAATACGCACATTTAAATTCAGTTCAAGAGACGTCCGAGTCTGATGTCAGAAGATGTAACCAAAGAAAATAAACAAAATGACAATAATACATAAATTACAACAGACTACTGGCAGTTAACTGACATGCCAGCTCCAGACTTCAATTAAGCTGATAGAAAGATCATGCATCATATGAATATCAGGCACAATCCTTCCCGTTAGGGGTTTAGTATCATACCATCATAACATATATGAGAAGAACATAACCCGTGTCATGCCAACAACTGGTTTTTAAATAAATGTGTTTTTTTCCGATGCAAAGACCCTATAAGTGAATCAATATTAGCGCCAAAATATGCAACCTTTAATGACCTGACAACAGTATCGTAACTATGTCTATTTAAAAGTTTTGTTAGCTTCTGGGGTGAAAACTGACATTTTTGTGCTTTAAAAACAATATTTCCATACAAAATTGGATGTGAAATACCTGAAGGTATAAGAAGTCTGCATGTTGAGCTATAATTACGAATGATGTCCTTATACCGATGATAAAATTTAGAAAATGTTTTGACTAGTTTGTGATATCGAAAACCCTGTTGTAATAATTTTTCATTAATACATAAATTTCTCTTTTGATTTTATCAGAACATTGTATATATGTAAAATTTAAACTATAAAATAAAAATTGATACAATCAAAAACCTGATAATAAATTGTTCAAGTAAGGCCTTCGAAAATAGTGGAATTAATTACTTTTGGAGTATAAAGAACTCATTTGAATTACTTGATAAATTGCATCCTTATTAGCTAAAAAATAAAATCTCACCTCACTTCTAATTGACAACACAATAGCTAGCAGTGAGCCGACGCAATAGAAATAAAAACAAAACGTTGGCCTAAGGTGATATACTTTAACATAATTTCATTCCTTTGTAGTCAGGTAAAATGGACATACCTTCGGAAATAACTTTAGAAAAGTTATCAATTTTTATTTTATAATTTAAATTTAACATATATGCAATGTTCTGACATTAACAAAAACATTAATGGGAACTGTGTCCATGGGACACAAATGATGCCCCCACTTGCACACAACCTTATAAAAGGACATTACCGAAGAACAGTGATGCGACCAAAATTCAAAGTTGATCATTAACTTGTTTTGTGGTAATAAGCAATGTATATAAGTAGTAAAACATTTGGTTGAGACGGACTTAAGTCAGAGACCGTAAAAGGTACGGAAGGACATTAGTAACATCAATGCCCCTTCCGTTACGACGGTACATAAAAATTTTGCCTGTCCTATAATGATATCAAGTTAAAAAAGATATCAACTGTAAGAACTATCATCGTCGTGATCATGATAACATACTTTGCACAAACAAAGTTCTGTACATTCTAGTTGCAGATATGATAAAATTAATCTAACATAAATAAATTCTTTTTTTGATATCTGTATATGAAAAAAGTAATCCGAAAATGCCACTGATAGGAGGGAATATATGATTGACAAATTTGTTTGCTATCTTAGTGTACACCTTTATCATTAAAGAATTCGTTATGTTTAGCTACAAAAGTAAATAAAACGAAATATACAAGTAATCCAAAGCTTTAGATAGGCAAACAAAAGAAAGTCCTTTTATATATAAATCCATCTACATTTGTTATCTTGAATGATTTTAGCTTCCAGAGTGTTTTTACGGTAATGTATTGTTAAATATAATTAGATAGTGTTTTTAAAATATTTTATTTCTTTATTCATATTTTCTACAGATGTTTTTTTTTATCTTGGCGCCTCGTTCGAAAAGTATGTAGTTAATAGGTTTATTATGTATCCCTTAAGGGAATTTCCACCGACTAAGACTTTCAATACACATTGTCTTACATGTACAGCTAACTGGCTTTGTGCTGAGGCAATGTTCAGCATTCTATTCAAGAACATAGTACACAACTATAAGCAATTAAGGTAATCGTACGAACTTCAGCAATGCACCAAACTCTATGAAAGGCATGGCGATGAGGAGAATTTAATGATCAACATTTAAAACAAGAAACCATACGATCCGATCTAAAATACAAAATTAAAACGGTATCCAATGACAACTGATCGAATACATTTACATGGCTTAGGACACATACATGAAAAACATGTAAAATACAGTAACTCATCCACTTAATGGAGCTCTATCAACAACCCACAGATTAAAACAATAGAATGGTAGATCCTGTTTTTACTTTGAAACATTCTGAAGAAACATGTCCAAATTTCCTTCACAATTTTTTTAATGTTTCATTGAGATTTGTGACCTCCAAATCATAAATGTCTACTTTAAGACTTGCTTTAGGTTGCACTTTGTAAATACAGCTGTATCTCAAACCACGCCTCTTTTGGGGAGATCTAGAATATTCATAGAAAATTAATTTTGTTTACATACTGGTTCCCAGTTATGCTCTCTGTGTTCCATCTCATAGAGACATAACTTGGGAATGTTACCAGTAAATATACATGTGCATATTGATTACATTGAAATCTGTGGTAACCCTTCATTCGAGGTAGGGGTAGTTAAGTAAACTTGTGTTAGTTTAAACCCCTGAAATGTTCAGGGCATATACACATTGAAAATATGCCGCACAGTCCTATACTTTGATCTTTGAAAAAAAAAACTGTAGAACATATGAACTTTCAATTCTAGAATAAAATTTTTCTAAAAACGTCTAAGTAAAAGTGTTACAGTTTTAACCGTAAAAGGAGTTTCTATGGGAAATTGCATTGTCAATATTTACAGAAATGCAACCTTTAGATATTTTCTCCGTCTGTTTTTCAACAGTGCGTTAATTTTCAGGTACTCTTTTTTTTCAGATACAACAAAAATGATATTTTATGAAGTTTTGACATACGTTATACTGCTTTTAGGTAATAACTCAAAATAAGTCGTATTCAAAAATATTTTTTATTGAAATTTTAACGTTTATTGAAATTGATAAAGACCATTTCGTATTCACAAACATTAACAGCAACAAAACTTCAAACCACACCTTAAACAAATTCATAACAAAATAGTCTTAATTAGTGAAACATGTTCATTTGAAATGACTGTTTCATAGGCTTTACCAACCATTCAATTTGTATCCACTGAAACAAGATATATACACAAAAGAGGGACGAAAGGGACAGTCAAACTCATAAATCTAAAACAAACTGACAACGCCATGGCTAAAAATGAAAAAGAAAAACAGAAAAACAATAGTACACATGACACAACATAGAAAACTAAAGAATAAACAGCACGAACCCCACCAAAAACTAGGGGTGATCTCAGGTGCTCCGGAAGGGTAAGCAGATACAAACCTATTATATAATTGTCACATAGTCCACCATACCACGTCTCCTCATTTTTCGTAAGGTGAATTAAATTTTGTGGTCGAATAAGTTAACAAAAATATGAACAACTGGAGTTTACTTTCCGAAAAAAATCATCAAGATATATCGTATTTGAAGTATATGTACATGTAAACATGTATATGTATTTGTTGATAACACAAAAATATAAAAACACAACAATACAAAAAAAGTACGAAAATGAAATAATATTCAGAAGAAAAGCGTACGCGCTTTTAATATTCATATGCAAGTTATCTTCACATTTTTGAAACACATCTTATTTTAGGTCATTAATAATTTATTTACCATTATAAGTTTTCCTTTAAAAAAAAAAGCAAAAAAAAATTGATTTCATTCAATATACCCGAGCTTAACAATACATTATTTTTCAAATAGAAAATGTATCTGTTAGCTATTAAAATGAATTTTATTTTTATATTTTGAATTAACAGTGAACGAAGATGTTGTCTCGTGTAAAGTTTCATGGAATTTACCTGCCAACGTCGCCAAATCATTCCTGATAAGCCGACATAAAAGAAGTGATTTTAGATGTGGTAACAACAATAACGAGTTTTGTGTTGAAAATATACCAATCTGCATGGTATGAATATATAATAATTTTCTTGGGCTAAATTTGAAGAAAAATTTACCAAAGCCTTGCACATGTTTGTACGCTATTTCCTATATTTTATGAATCATTATCTTACCTTCTATACATTTCTATGAATATGATTGGTTCAAACAAACGCGTGGAGACCATATTTATTTCACACTAAGTTAGTTTGATGGGTTTATTTCGATATATGGTTAGTAGTGGTTTTACGTTCCTTTGTAACAACAACGCGATATTGAGTCAAAATCTGAAAGGTTTCAATAGACAAACAAGATGATGATGAACGATTGAAATAAATTCATAATAACATTTAAAGTCAACAAGTTGTTAATGTTGACATTTGTTTTTGTATAAACCAATGGACGTAGGTTCTAAGTATTGAAGACTTCATCATTTTTATAGGCCACTAGTGCAAATCCAACATATTTCGATAGTCGGAAAGATAAATTCGTTATACAGTGTACTAATGACCTAATACTATATATATATGTATACCTTCCAAATACCGTTTCGATCCCTAACATCACTGAAGAGACATTTATTGTCGAAATCCGGATCTGGTGTACAAACAAATATTAACACCTTATGTTTGTGGCATAACATCGTGGCCACAAGTTACTTGTTTTCTGTTTAGTATTAAATTTATATTAAGATCCATTTTGTTACATCTTGTGATCAATTTTATTTGGCAATCGTAAATGGCAGTCAGCAGGGTTAAAGAACATCAGTTGTTCGACCTGTTAGTCAAATGTGTTTTGTTTAAATATACTTCTTCACTTTTTTGGTCTTTTTGGAAAATGTTGTTTGTTCTATATTTAGACCCTTCTACAACGAAATTTGCTTTACATGCACACGTATAAAAATTGCGGTTTTTATCCAACGCAATCATAGGTTTGAACGTAGTTTTAAATTTAGACTCGCATATACTAGTATATATATGGTCAGACAAGTCCATATGGGAATTCAAGCTTTGTTCTCACGCCATATGGAATGTACTGACACCATAGTTATCGTACTAGGTCATTAGCACACTGTGTAACTGATAATCCACACCATACGTATACCATTATATGCAGTATCTAAAATATACTTCATATTCATTAAGTACTGTCGTGTTCTCGTGCAGATTTCAATCAGCAACTTGTCAATGGCCAAATAAAAAACCCAAAATATACATTTCATGTATATTCTTGATGATATGTCTTTTTGATTGAGTTAAGCCATTTCAATTGATATATTATAGTGTGTCGATCTATCTTGTAATTAATGTAAGACTGGTCTTTCAGGTTTAGATGAAGGTAACGGTGTCTGTCAGGAACATGTTGTTCAGTGTTTGTTGTTTGTTGACGGTTTCAGTAGTGTTTCTCGTATCTCTTTTTATATAGATTTGACCGTTTGTTTTCCAATTTGAATTGTTATTGTTTTACTCTAGCCTACTCGATGGCCTTTATCGCTTGCTGTTCGGTGTGAGCCAAGGCTCCGTGTTGGAAACCGTAATTGGATTTGTAATTGTTTACTTTTAACACATAATGACTCGGATCGAGAGTTGGCCCATTGGCACTATACCACATTTTCATATTTCTACATATAGACGTCCCTATGAACACTGTCCGCTACCTTGTTAATAAATGATGTATGTTGTAGTAGCAAACATTCAATCGATGTATGTAGAGATTCAGTTTCTCTCTTGAAATTAGATAGGAAATGGATCTGCGAGATAAAACCTTCAATCTAGCAAATGCTATTTATTCATGTTATTATTGTGTATATTCTAACCAATTCTATTCGATTTGAAAGTGTCACATGTTCAACTATATTTTCAAAGGAAGACTAAACCTGCAGATAATAAAGTGGTATTGTATCTTTAACTAATTGTTTTCATTTTGTGAATGTTCATTTTGAAAACAAAACAATAGAAGCAGAATATATTCAAATGTTCTTTGTTATATTAGCCTTAGCTTTCAAACAATATAACAAGTGTGTATGCAAGGGTGAATATGAAAAACAACAAACGAGCGGAAATCAGTTTTTATATTGTATGCTCCATCCCATTATAATTCAAATAGAAAACCCATGATACCGTAGATGGTGTAAAATAACCTCATCGTCATTTTAAGCCTTATGTTATTCATTTTGCTAAAAAATATCGAACAATAAGCAAATTTTCTTTACTGCTACAGTATCCAAGCGAATATCTAAGAGAGACCCATTGTACGAGTACGTCCTGCATACCAACACAAACATGCTATCTGACTTCTCCACGGGCATGTCCTGATTATTGGAATACAGGTTGCTCAGGTATGAAGTATGTCTATGCTTTAATTAGTTTTGCCTTTTAGATTTTATCATTTTCTTTCATTCATCATTCTTCATTTAATTTAATCTTATATTATACATTTTTGGATGGGATCCGAAAGATACAATTAAACAAAAAAATAAAATTACATTGCCTTGCCTCGAAACGAAAAACAAAGTAAAGACAAGCACCACACGACAATATTGAAATAGGGTATCGATGGGTAATAATGTATAATTCTGATTTGTTCATAACTTCTAGAGACACGGGACATTTGAAATTATGAAAATGTCTTCTGTTTATCTTTTTTGAAGATAAATCCAGAAAAGCGCTTCGAACGCAAGAAATTATTAAACGTGTTGTTTTCAATTTTTTACATCACTGGGTCGATACCTCTGCTGGTGGTCTATCAGTCCTCAAGGGTATCATCAACTCAGTAGTCAGCATTTCAATACTTACATGATTTAACAAACATTACTAAATTGTCCGTTTATAAATTTTGAAATTATTAAGAAACTAAGGTTTCAACACCCTCAGGCAAAGTTGGATTTAGATGAATGTGGCTGTTTATTTTAGGTATTTTTCACATATAGCTCTTCAACGGTTTCGGTACTTATACATCTTCGGATTTCAAATATTTGGCTTTAAGCGTTCCTGATGAAGGTAAATCTAGAAAAGCGCTCCGGACGCAACAAATTATTAAACGTGTTGTTTTCGTTTTTGTGTTATCACCGTTGGCGATATTGTTCTTTTTTGGTTGCTGTCTGATAAAATATAATTGAAAATTTAGAAATAAATCCTTTGAAAAATCATAAAAACAATTAAATGCACCTTGAAATGTTGAACAAAAAGTGCCATTTATTAGGAACAATTGTTCTTTTTACATGATAGATTATTAAAAGAACTTTACAGAGAAATGCTTACAGTGACCTTTGTATTTATGATTTGCTATATAGGATAATTGTCTTTAAATAGGGAGACAAAGCTGAATCATATAAGAAACTATTTACGATATCAGCAAATTATTATTTTATTATAAGAAAAACTAAATGAAAAGCATTGTAGATGACCAGTGTCTATCCCTTCCATGTTACAACGGTGGATCGTGTCATGACTTGATCGGAAGTCACAGGTGTAATTGTACTCCTGGATGGGATGAAGCAACAGACTGCAGAACAGGTTAGTTCAGATCAATTATTTAAGAGACAAAATCCAGAATACAGCTGCAAAAATTACAAGATTTGAAAAAAGTACATTTTATTTGGATGACTGTTTAACATTCAATGACAAATCAAGTGCATATTCAGGACGATAACATGTTAGTGTGAAATGAATATGAAACCTGTTTGGTACTAGACCGACACAAGGAGACGGTTTTTTAAGAGTTCACAAAGTGACAGTCTGTGAGAAGAATTTGTGTCTGAACTAAGCAGATTATTCTGACTCTGAGCCGACTGGCTCTTACTTCTTCATTCCAAGTGCTTATCGGAGAAGAGCAATACAGACAGTCTTTCACATTACCTCCGGCACTATAGGTTTTCACTTTCAAGTAAGATACATACATGAATGAAGACTCTCCTATCAATGTAGAATTTTGATATACTTATAATGATATTTTTAACGGAGAATAATATTGTTATATTTTTTTTAATTTCTAATCATTAATGTCTCTTGCAGGTTTGCTCCAGGCCCTTATAAAATTTGCCCCAAAGTACACTTGGAACCTTGAATGAACCTGGTCAGAAAATGTGTTTCCTTACATTAAAAAATATATAAACGTTTATAAATTTAAGATCAACTTGCAAACAAAATCGCAATATTTGTAAATTATACGTAAAAATATCAAATAAGAAGCTTTTGAATACAGCTGCAAAAACTTTCAGTTTTCCAGCTAAAAATAAGTGGTTCCCTCAGGCTATTCAGGATCCCTAAGCTACTAAGACTAACGGTTTAAGAAAAGATGATATTGTATATGTAACTACCATAAGGACCTATCCTTATTTTTGTAATGCTTCTGTTGTATCCATCTGTATGTTCTCTATAAAATACTTCCCTTTTTGCACTCAGATAAAAATGAATGTTTGGCTACACCATGTCAAAACGGAGGAAATTGTAACGATAAATGGGCTGACTTTTCTTGTGACTGTTCTAAACGGTTTAATGGAACAACATGCGAAAAGGGTAAGCATACACATTCAAGGAAATTTTAGTTTAGGTGTAGTTATAAAATTTTGTATATATAAGATAAAATAAATAGGCCTCAAATCATTTCGAGATGGGATCATCAATTAGCAAGAAGACCCTACACAGTTTATAATAAACATATGAACGGAGTGCTCCAATATACATTTTAGAAATGATACTAACACCTCAAATAGGCAAAATACAAAAGCCTGATAGCATGGCTATGCTCATGATTAAATGCACATGCATATCAACGAAATTCTATCACATAAACTCTTACAAGATTTACAAAATTGGGAAAGAAAAGTACACAAGGGGACTACAAAAATTAAAGTGTGAATTATTTATGATTTGCTACGAGATTGATATGCGTTGGTGATACTATTTGGGACTTACTGTCCGCCATCAATGGTATAAAAGCATAGAACACGACGTAATTCAAGTAAAAAAATCACCTTGTACGTATAGTATAGTTGATGGAAGAAACGTTCATAAACGCATTGCTTATAAAGAAAAACTTTGTGTTAATGCAACAATAAACAAGATCATGGTTTAACACTTTTGCAGACTGTAGACCAGGGCATGCAGATATAACATTTATTGTGGACACCTCAAGTAGCCAGGAAAATGATATAAATCGTACAGTAGAATTTATATCTAAATTTGTAAATAAACTTCCGATGGGCAGAAACGAGTATCAGTTTTCTGTCATCACATATGGGTTCCAGGCACATCTTTTATTCGATTTTAACGATTTTTCATCGAAGACAGACATTACAGAGGCTCTAAAACAAATTCATGGAAAGCATTCGCCAACGTACACTAAACTGGCTTTGTCAAAAGCTGTTGAGGTATTTGTATATTTTTAAGATAATGTATACTATCTAGTGTTGCTTAACCCGTTTTTAAGCTGTCTTATACTCTTTATGAGTTTCAAAATATTACAACAGTTTTTAATAAAACAGCGACCATATTTTCATGCTAACATAGAAATTCAGCCTACTAGGATAGTGATACTCTCGGCTTCCGAAAAATTTATTGACCCATTAGCAGCAACAGAACAATCAATTCGATTTTTGTAGCAGCAGAAGTTCAAGAAAATGCTTTAAACATTGTTAAAGGGACTTAAGCGCTGATAAGAAAATCGGTTTAATGCTAATAACTTTATTTATACCTATTATTTACAGATAGCACAGAGCACGACAAGTGGATCTAGACTAAGCAAAGCATCACACCACATTATACTACTTTACGATGGGCTGTCATCAGACCGATATGGCGCTGAAGAATATGTTAATTCTTTAAATCGACTTCCGCTATATAGACGACCAATCAGATCAATTATGACCGTTGCAGTTGGAAGATCTATAGATTATTCAGAGATGATAAATATATCAAATAAACCAGAGTATACGTTTGGTTTGCTCCATTTTGATGACATATACAACAAAATCCTTAGAGACACCTCACACAGAGATTGCACAGGTATTTTAGTTCAGTAGACCCCGTATCGATTACGGGACCTTCGATTTTATGACATTTTAGCAAAAACACGAAATTCTCAGTGTCAATACATTCAAGTTGTGGTTTTTGTCTAGCAGTAGTTTTATAAATGAATTCAAATTAGTTTGTATCATGGCAACACTGTTAGTTTTTTTTTCATTTACAGAAAGACTTCTACATACATTCCTTTTGCCTGATCAAATAAGTCAATAGAATCCAAGACAAATGAAAAAAGTTCAATGGAATATTTAGATTTATGAATAAAACCGTTAAATCTTCCCTTCAATAATAATAAAAAAAGAGAAATATCTCATACACGGAATATCCTCGTCTCCGTTCCGTTTTGATAGTCATTTTACATATAGAAGGCATAATAAATGCATATGTTCGTGTCATGGTAAGCTGTAACTGTGTGATTTCATGTTGAGTCAACCAAGTCATAACAACGTAACTGCATGTATAGACAGCTACTGCATGTATATAAGCTACTGCATGAACATGAAATAAACAAATGTAAGTTTAATCAAATTTTTCTTATTCAACTTATTGTTTTACGTATAATTCTTGTTCTTCTTTTCCTTAACCCTGATACACATACAACTAAACTTTTAGGAATTTTGGTCCTCAATGCTCTTCAACTTCGTACTTTATTTGGCCTTTTTAACTTTTTTGTATTCGAGCGTCACTGATGAGTCTTTTGTAGACGAAACGAGCGTCCGACGTATATACTAAATTTAGTCCTGGTATCTATGATGAGTTTATTTACAACCACTTGGTCGATGCCACTGCTGGTGGAGATTTATTTCCCCGAGGGTATCACCAGCCCAGTAGTCAGCACTTTTTGTGCTGACATGAATTGTCAATGATATGGTTATATTTAAATACTAAGGCTTTTGTACCTCAGGCATAGTTACCTTATCTGCATTTGGCAAAACTTTTAGGAATTTTGGTCCTCAATGCTCTTTAATTTTGTACTTTATTTGGCCTTTTTAACTTTTTTGTATTCGAGCGTCACTGATGAGTTGTTTGTAGACGAAACGCGCGTCTGGCGTTTATACTAAATTTAATCCTGGTATCTATGATGAGTTTATATATAGTTATGATCTGTAGTCGGAAATCTTAAATTTAATTTTTACGAGGTCAACAAACTGGACAAAAGGCGATGCTCTTCGACCTTTTTAGTTGCGAGTACAAATATATTTCACATTTTCCGATCATATACACAATTATTGTTATATCCTGCACTTTACACCTGGCATTTTTCGGTTTAGTTCTTAAGAGCCAAATAGCGGACCACGAAGAGGACCCCAAAAATGAAAAAAAGCTAAAAATATTAATAGGTCATGGACCTTCTTTTCGAGATATTTGAGATTTAAAATATGGCGGGAAAATGTTGACTCTGACTTTAACGTTATATTTTCATTGGCATTATTTGGGTCTCAAAACAAAAGAAAGAAAATCAAGAATCTTCTAAAACTTCGGTAAATTATCTTTCATGAGCTATTAAGTCTTATATAAAAAAATAAATGGGTGTTATGGGGCAAAATATTTTACCTTGTATTGTATTGAAAAACACCAAGGAGTCCGAACATTTAACACGAATTCCAAAACCTCACCTAAGTACATCCTTAAACATTTGTGTAGAAATAACATGAAAAGGTAGTTGTTTTATATATGAAACTAGAGTATACAAAGCTAACTTCCATAGAACTATTCATAGTTATCTCTTTTCTTTCTATTTCATCTTATCTTGTTGTGTAAAAAGTAAAATCACAAAATTACTGAACTTAGAGGAAGATCAATTGGGAAAGTCCATAATCAAATGGCAAAATCAAACAAAACGCACCAAAAACGAATGAATAAGAACGGTCATATTCCTGACTTGGTACAGGCATTTTCAAATGTAGAAAATGGTGGATTAAACCTGGTTCTATAGCGCTAACCCTCTCACTTTAATGACAGTCTCATCAATTTCCGATATTTTTACATTGATGCGTTAAATAAACAGACACAATAAATAAAATAGTCAAAATATGGGTACATCAGTCATCATCGTTTAACAATTTTAAAAGGAACAATTTAACAGAACACAAAAACATCTTCTATCTACGAACACATTTATTGATTTGAGTGTCTGACGTCAGAAAATTTTATACGTCACATAAATTTGTCGTTCAATATGCGTACAAACAATTTTAAAATTTTCATGGGAATGTTAGCATACAGGGTTAAAAAATCAAAAGTATGTAAGAATAAATTTAAGAAATAGACCGAGATTTAAACTAGTCCAAAAGTTATATATAGAATTTATAAGAATCCAAAAATAGTTAATTCCACTACGTGATTGAATGATTTTGACGTTTGTGGTTCAACGTATATTGTAATTCATAATAGAAATATATCATGACATATAATAGAACAATATCATATTGACGGGATCTTTTAAAGTACAGAGTCACGTTATAAGAACAAAAGAAATACAAAAAGTCGCAAATACAAAACAAACCACAAAAAAATGAAAGCCAATACAAACACATTGACGAGATGTATAAGTACCGAGCCACAAGTAAAAGTAATATTAATAATAGAACAAAGACAAATGAAAGAACTATAAAACACGTTGTTAAGATGATAAACAACATCAGTACGCAGAATATATACATCAAGACCATCGTGTATTATTTGAGAAGTTGATACGGAATATTTATCAACAAGGTCTTGGTACCTTCCGATGAACTTTTTTTAGAAAAAAAAACGAGATGTTCTTTGACATACCCCTGTTTCATCAACTTTCTACTCAGACACTGATGACGTTTTACAAAGTCCGAGTAGGAGCTGCAAGCTCTTGAATATCGAATAAGTTGGGAAATATATATCCCATATGCAGGTGAAGTTGGTATATTGCTACTAAGGTGGGGGAAATTTATAATTTCAAAATTAAAATCGTCTCGTTTGTCATAGATTCTGGTACTGAGATGACTGTGTAAGTCAAATTCGAGATATAAGCCTAAAAATGAGGCGGAGGAAGCCATGTCTGTTGTTTCTTTAATATCTAGTTCTGGGGGATATATTAATGGAACCCAATCAGAAAAGTTCGGATTGTTTATGGAAAGAACATCATCAATATATCTGAAAGTGAAATTAAATAATCTGGCTTCTTTGATTCTCTTGTTTTTTACAAGTGTCTGGAGGAACTCCGATTCATATGAAAATAAGAAGAGGTCGGCAAGAAGAGGCGCACAGTTTGTTCCCATAGGAATGCCGACAATTTGTTGGAAAAGTCTACCTCCAAACTCAAAAAATATGTTGTCGATAAGAAACTCCAGCATACTGACCACTTGTTCTTCTGTGTAGCATATTTTACCTTTTTGTTTGTCACTATTTACGAAATATGTCTTATCAAATTCCAAAGTAATAAAATTATAGCGTATGCTACCATTTTTATGTTGAAAGGCATTGTGGATTATTTCTTTTAGGCGAGTTTTCAATTTCACATGGGGAATGGTGGTATACAGGGTTGAAAAATCAAAAGTTTTGATGGAACTAATTTCAGATAATTTATAGTAAAGTAAGGTATTATCTTTTAGATTGTACTCTACACACCGACACAGATATAATTATCCTGCAAGACATAAATACTAACCAAAATTCTGCTGGATACAGATCAAGGCAAGAAGCAATAAGACGTGTCATAGAAAAAGTAGTTCGTTATAATGCTGATGCACATATCGGTTTGTATTCATACACAAATAACATATCCCAGGTGTTTTCTTTGTTTTGGTCGAACAATACGGATAAAATGGTGGCCGCAGCTCTTCAAGTAGACAGAAAAAGGAATTTGACTTCCAATTTAAGCTTTGCCTTGAACCAACTCCGACAGAAAGGATTTATATCTTCAAATGGAGGTAGAGGTTCAAATAGGAAGATTATAGTTATCGTTTCCGATGGAAAGTGGCTGGATTTTGCTAATATAAAAAGAGAAGTAACTCTGCTGCAACAATCCCATATCGAGGTCGTCGGTGTTGTGGCCGGTGAGGATTGCTCGTATGATAATTTTGTAAGCGTTTTGTTTGATCCTAGTCATGTGTACTATGTGGCTGAAAATGATTTTACCAGCTTGGAATCGTTTGCTGGAATGACGTCCTATTATAAATGTGATAACGACATTTTTATCAAACGTCAGTGATAATTTCCGATTTATATCTATGTCATGTGTATAAATGTAATTTGCGAAATCCTTAAATATTTTTGCGTTGTCCATTGCCTGAAATAAACATAAAATCTGATGTACAGTAGATGTCGTTTGTTTATGTAATTCATACATGTTTCTCGTTTCTCGCTTTTTTATATAGATTAGACCGATGGTTTTCCCGTTTGAATGGTTTTACGAATCATCACGAATTAGTTGATCCATACGATGTGCCTTTGACCAAACTAGCTAAGGACATTTTTACCACATGGTAGATTGTGGTTTGTCATCACGTCGTCTTATCTTTTAATTACTGAACGTGACTTATTCCCGATTGTGACTGTTTTGCTGAGTGTGAATTCGCACTACTATAAGACTTGTTACGGTACTTGTCTATCCCAAATTCATATGTTTAGTTTGATGTTGTATTCGTGGTTCTCGTCGGATTTTGTCAAATTTGTTGACGTCTTTTCTATTATATTCATGAGTTATGGTAAAGAAAATTAATCACCGCCTTCATTTATTAGATTTGATTTTGGTCAACGTAATTTACGATAATTTACGTTTGAAGTTGGATTCAAAACAAACTGGACATATATATATATTATAGTTAATTGCTATTAATAAGTATTGCAATGTGCATTTTGTTTAAATGTAAAATCACTATTTAGTTCTATTATAATCTTAAATCAATCCTAATTCTATCTTACTTTTGAGATATATATGAGATGCAATTGTGACGTCATTTTTGTGATGTTTCAGAAATTCATGTGACGTCATTTTTGTACCTTTTCACCATTCGTATGTGACGTCATTTTTATGAATTTTTTGCGTTGAGGCTTGGACTAAGTCGGGTGTGTCTATTTTTCTGTGTTGGTCGTTGCATTATGTATTCGGGTTTTGTTTTCTGTTAGTTAATACTTCAGTTTCATTATGTATATCTTTTATATTCATTTGATAAAATTTACTGTTTGCATAGCATAAATTGTTCTAAATAATAAGTATGTTCTTATCACAAGCATAAAAACATAGCCGTATTTGACACAACCTTTTTCAACTTTTGATCTTCAGTGCTGTACAACTTTGTACTTTTTTTCACTTTCGATCTTTTATATCTGGGCGTCACTGGTGCGTCTTGTGTGGACGAGGCGAGTTTTTGGCGTATTGAATTTTAAACCTGATGCCTTTTGTTATCTATTAATCATGTGTTTCTTTGTCTAATACGTTCTCCTATTTATTTGTATTGTAGTCCTGTAATATTATGTTATCATTTCAATGTTATATTTAATATTGCCATTAAAGTGCGAGGTTTGGCATGCCACAAAACCAGGTTCAACCCACCATTTTTATCTTTCAAAATGTCCTGTACCAAGTCAGGAAAATGGACATTGTTATATTATAGTTCGTTTACGTGTGTGTAACATTTTAACGTTGTGTTTCCGTTGTGTCGTTTGTTTTCTCTTATATTTGAGTGTGAATTCACATTACTATAAGACGTGTCAAGGTACTTTTCTATCCCAAATTCATGTATTTGGTTTTGATGTTATATTTGTTATTCTCATCGGATTTTGTCTAATGCTTAGTCCGTTTCTGTGTATGTTACATTTTAATGTTGTGTCGTTGTTCTCCTCTTATATTTAATGCGTTTTCCTCAGTTTTAGTTTGTAACCCCAATTTTGTTTTTTGTGCATAGATTTACGAGTTTTGAACAGCGGTATACTACTGTTGCCTTGATTTACACTAGTAATTTTGGAGCCCTTTATAGCTTGTTGTTCGGTGTAAGCCAAGGCTCCATGTTGAAGGCCGTACATTTACCTATTATGATTTACTTTTATAAATTGTTATTTGGATGGCGAGTTGTCTCATTGGCACTCACACCACATCTTCCTATATCTATAAAATTGGGAATGGAAATGGGGAATGTGTCTTAGAGACAACAACCCGACCAAATAACAGAAACAGCCAAAGCCCCCAATGATTCTTCCAAACATCAAGAAAATCCCGCATCCGGTGGCGTGCGTCACCTTGTCCCTAAACAAACAAGTGTTCTAGTTCAGTAAAAATGGACGTCACACTAAGTTCATTACTCCTCTGCAGGGAGAGCAATTACAAAATGCATTATCTTTCAAAATTTTCCAGTGCTTTTGAAATATTATTTGCAGTAAATTTGATAATGTTGATGCTTCTTTGACACAATATTTTCAAGATGTATGCTTTGCATGACTATTGTATTGCGTATAACATATCATGTATTACTTGTATGTAAATCTGATTCTAGATTTTTCAAAACACTTATTTTCTCTGTTTTGTTTTTAATTTTATGTCACCAGTTACTGGTTAAATGTTGTCTCCACATGTCAAATGGCAAAAATTTTTCATACTTTTTGTTTCTACAGTAACAAACCATAACTATTCTGCCGATTCAAGTGTAAACTAATGAAATTTCTGAATTACCTTTATCGATTTACTATGACTTTGTTTTTGCCATGAGCAACACGACGGACGCAGAATTAGTGGTTTATGATTTGTAGTGTAGTATTTTGAAGATTGATGTTTGTCTTCTACATCTTTTTTAGAGAATAAACTTTTGTGACGACAGAATATTAAAATTTGATGTGCATCAAAAAGTCACTTATTCGTACAAACAAACAATAAAAACAATATAAAGTCTTTAGTGTCACATAGAGGCGAACTTTCGGTTTTTGTGTAATACCATACATGTATATTTTTAAAAGAAAAATCACACCCGAAACGCATCTTTTTAAATCTCAACAATAATTAGGTATTTGCAATCTACCGACAACATTGCCAATCAAGTGAAGCAGGCAAATGACGAAAAATTCAAATAAATACCAAATGACCAGCCTCATCTTACTTTATTTAGGAAATAACTGTAATATTCCATATGTTTATGAAAAAAATGTGGTGCACACTCAAAAATCTTCGTAGTGGGTTATTCAAAAGCTTGTGCCACATTTTAAGTTTCGAATAGACAGACATCAAATTCACTATTCTAAAACAAACTGCATTCCTATGACCACAAAAAAAAACCAAAAAAAAACCCAACGAAAAACAATCACAAGACAAATAAATAACAGTAAACAAAACGACAACATAGACAACTAGAGACTGGGCAACACGATCCCTACCGAAACTGGAGATGATCTCAGTTGTCTCAGAAAAGTAACCATATCCTACTCTACAAGCGACAATATACTAACAGTTTTGACATCCAATGAAATTCATTGTCCCTTAAACGATATGGATAAATCGAATAACATAGATAATAGTCCTTCACTATCTGTGTGTTTTTCTCCGAAATCGACTACCGATGAAATTAGAAAAAAGAAAATGAAACGTAGAGGTCGCTTCAATATAACGGTTTCCAATTATATCTTAAAGATTCACCAATGGAATAAGTTAGGATGATATCAACTCATGTAAAGACATAATTTCCATGTCTTTATATCCTTCATGTTATTTATAGATGTCATTATAAAAATAATGTGCCACTGGATTTAGATTTAAAATCAAAGATCAAATAAGAAATGGTGCTGAGCCTGTTTTCAGTGGTTGTGGTTTGGTGGAATGGTTCTTGTTGGTTTCTCGGTTTTTCTTTCTTGATACAGCTAAATCCTTTGGTTTTCCTGTTTGACATGTTTTACAGTAGTCATGACGGGCTCTCTTTAAGCTTCTTGTACGCCAGGGCTACATGCTGAGGACCGTACTTTATCATTGTCAACTGTATATTCATTGAGACTTGGATAGAGAATTGTCCCATTGGCAATCATACCACATCTTATTTTTAATGAATCAACTGGAGATTTGATTTCCAAAAGAATAAGATGAATCATTACAAATAAGTTACTGCTGACAAACATGATTCTACTATGACTGTTCACTTTGTATTTGGTCAACAAAGTAAAATTGTCAATGCTGAAGGCAGATTCAACATTCAGCAGTTAATATTCCTTCATTGCCCCTAAATCACATAATAGAAGCAAATCCAAAGGATGTAAAAATCAAATCAACTTAAAAAGAAAACTAAAAGAAAGGAACCAATGGAGAATAAAAGTGAAATTAAATAGAAACTGGAAGATTTCAATTACAAACAAATCATCAAAGATACCTTACACACACTATAATTTTGTATATCATACGCGCATTTCGTTAACAGAAGATTCATAACAGTTTATGACAAAATAAAGTACGAAGTTGCAAAGATTTGAAAATCTCAGTTTTGAGAGTACAAATCCTTAGCAATGCTAGCTGCAAAATTTACCAACAACAAAAAGCAGTGATAGGAGATAGTAAATTGTAGCATTATCTAAAATACGAAATAAGGAAAAAAAGGTCTGATAAGTATGGGCAGTACACCAACCCCCATCAACTACCCGTCTCCTCCTTCAACCTACTTTTATTAATATTTCAAGTGAAGCTAAACTGGATGAACGACAAACCAGATAATGTATACTAAAGTAGTTACTTCTCTAATAACAGACTTTATCTTCAATTTAAGACTTTTTTGGAAATGAAAACCATTTTGCCGGACACACTGTATTTTTTGCCTATATAGATCCTATAGAAAGCGTTTGTTTTGATGGTTTTGATGTAAGTAAGTTTTATTAATTTTGATTGCGTTAATATCTGAGACGTTTTTTGCAATTCCATTTTGTTATAAATGTGCTTTGTACACACAAAGCAAATATTATTTCAGCTCCCACACTCCACACAGTACACGATGCTTGTTCCACTTACTATATTTTCATGATATTGGCAGGAAATAATTTTTTTTTTAAATACATGACTCCATGGAAATTTATGAACGGATTTTTCCTAAGCAAATAACAAATTAAAGAGCTCAAATACATCGAGCGAATGAATAACAATTGTCATATTCCTACTTTGCAGCAGGCATTTTCTTGTGTAGTAAATGGTGAATTATATCTGGTTTATAGCTAGCTGAACCTCTTTCTGACAGGAAACAGTTCGTCTAACCCAAGTGCTATTTCCCTTCACAAAACATTTGCGTTAGAGCACTTCACATCAGTAAATGGTGTTTTAACTTGAAAAAAATCCGAAAAAGCTTCAGGAAGGAACTCATTATTACATAAGTTATATAATTTATTTTATCCTTATGTTTTCTTACTTAATCTAACATCTTTTTTCGGACTTTTTCCACATTTTAATTGAATATTTCTGATTTTGTTTATTTGTTGAAGTTCTTAAAATTGAGAAGGGAAATTGGAAATGTGTCAAAGAGACAACCCGACCATGCATGAAACAGAAAACAGCAGAAGGTCAACAACAGGTCTTCAATGCAGCGAGAAACTCCCGCACCCGGCTGGCCCCCTAAACAAATATATATACTAATTCAGTGATAATGAACGCCCTACTAAACTCCAAATTGTACACAAGAAACTAAAATTAAAAATAGTACAAGACTAACAAAGGCCAGAGTCTCCTGACTTGGGACAGGCGTAAAAATGCGGCGAGGTTAAACATGTTTATGAGATCTCAAGTCTCTCCCTATACCTCTAGCCAATGTAGAAAAGTAAACGCATAACAATACGCACGTTAAAATTCAGTTCAAGAGAAGTCCGAGTCTGATGTCAGAAGATGTAACCAAAGAAAATAAAGAAAATGACAATAATACATAAATAACAACAGACTACTAACTGACATGTCAGCTCTAGACTTCAATTAAACTGATAGAAAGATTATGCATCATATAAATATCAGGCACAATCCTTCCCGTTAGGGGTTTAGTATCATACCATCATAACATATATGAGAAGAGCATAACCCGTGTCATGCCACCAACTGGTTTTTAAATAAATGTGTTCATTTCCGATGCAAAGACCCTATAAGTGAAACAATATTAACGCCAAAATATGCAATCTTTAATGACCTGACAACAGTATCGTAACTATATCCCTTCTTAATAAGTCTATTTAAAAGTTTTGCTAGCTTCTGAGGTGAAAACTGACATTTTTGTGCTTTAAAAAATTGGATGTGAAATACCTGAAGGTATAAGAAGTCTGCATGTTGAGCTATATTTACGAATGATGTCCTAATACCGATGATAAAATTTAGTAAATGTTTTGACTAGTTTGTGATAATTTTTCAGTAATACATAAATTTCTCTTTTGATTTTATTAGAACATTGCATATATGTAAAAATTTAAATTATAAAATAGAAATTGATACAATCAAAAACCTGATGATAAATTATTAAAATAAGGCCTTCGGAAATAGTGGAATTAATTACTTTTGGAGTATCAAGAACTCATTTGGAATTACTCGATAAATTGCATGCTTATTAGCTAAAAAATAAAATCTCACTTCACTTCTAATTGACAACCCAATAGCTAGCAGTGAGCCGACGCAATACAAATAAAAACAAAACGTTGGCCTAAGGTGATATAATATTACATAATGTCATTCCTTTGTAGTCAGGTAAAATGGACATACCTTCGGAAACAACTTTAGAAAAATTATTAATTTTTATTTTATAATTTAAATTTTACATATATGCAATGTTCTGATAAAATCAAAAGATTTAAGAAGAACATTAATGGGGACTGTGTCCATGGTACACAAATGATGCCTCCACTTGCACACAACCTTATAAAAGGACATTACCGAAGAACTGTAATAGTGATGCGACCAAAATTCAAAGTTGATCATTAACTTGTCTTGTGGTAATAAGCAATGTATATAAGTAGTATAACATTTGGTTGAGACTGACTAAAGTTAGAGACCGCAAATGGAACGGAAAGACATTAGTAACATCAATGCCCCTTCCGCTACGACGGTTCATAAAAATTCTGCCTGTCCTATAATGATATCAAGTTAAAAAAGATATCAACTGTAAGAACTATCATCGTCGTGATCATGATAACATACTTCTGCACAAACAAAGTTCTGTACATTCTAGTTGTAGATATGATAAAATTAACCTAACATAAATAAATTCTTTTTTTATATCTGTAAATGAAAAAAGTAATCCGAAAATGCCACTGATAGGAGGGAATATATGATTGACAAATTTATTTGCTATCTTAGTGTACACCTTTATTATTAAACAATTCGTTATGTTTAGCTACCAAATTAAATAAAACGAAATATACAAGAAATCCAAAGCTTTAGATAGGCAAACAAAAGAAAGTCCTTTTATATATAAATCCATCTACATTTGTTATCTTGAATGATTTTAGCTTCCGGTGTGTTTTTACGGTAATGTATTGCTAAATATAATTAGATAGTGTTTTTTAAATATTTTATTTCTTTATTCATATTTTCTACAGATTTTTTTTTATCTTGGCGCCTCGTTCGAAAAAGTAATTAGTTTACAGGTTTACTATGTATCCCTTAAGGGAATTTCCACCGACTAAGACTTTCAATACATATTGTCTTACATGTACAGCTAACTGGCTTTGTGCTGAGGCAATGTTCATCATTCTTTTCAAGAACAAAGTACACAAATATAAGCAATTAAGGTAATCGTACGAACTTCAGCAATGCACCAAACTCTATGAAAGGCATCGCAATGAGGAAAATTTAATGATCAACATTTAAAACAAAAAACCATACGGTCCGATCTAAAATACAAAATTAAAACGGTATCCAATGACAACTGATCGAATACGTGTACATGGCTTAGGACAGATACATGAAAAAACATGTAAAATACAGTAACTCATCCACTTAATGGAGCTCTATCAACTACCCACATATTAAAACAATAGAATGGTAGATCCTGTTTTTACTTTGAAACATTCTGAAGAAACAAGTCCAAATTTCTTAAACAATTTTTCAATGTTTCATTGAGAATTGTGACCTCCAAATCATGAATGTCTACTTTAAGACTTACTTTAGGTTGCACTTTGTAAATACAGCTGTTTCTCAAACCACGCCTCTTTTGGGGAGATCTAGAATATTCATAGAAAAATTTATATTGTTTACATACTGGTTCCCAGTTATGCTCTCTGTGTTCCATCTCATAGAGACATAACTTGGGAATGTTACCAGTAAATATACATGTGCATATTGTTTACATTGAAATCTGTGGTAACCCTTCATTCGAGGTACGGGTAGTTAAGAAAACTTGTGTTAGTTTAAACTCTGAAAAGTTCAGGGCATATGAACATTGAAAATATGCCGCACAGTCCTATATTTTGACCTTTGAAAAAAACTGTAGAACATATGAACTTTCAATTCTACACAGCTACTTTTGCATAGAACCAGTGTCCTGTACCAAGTCAGGAAGATGGCCATTGTTATAATATTGTTCGTTTCTGTGTGTGTTGCATTTTAACGTTGAGTCGTTTGTGTTTTCTCTTATTTTTGAGGTAAGACGTGGCACGGTACTTGTCTATCCCAAATTCATGTATTTGGTTTTGATGTTATATTTGTTATTCTCGTGGTGTTTTGTCTGTTGCTTGGTCCGTTTCTGTGTGTGTTGCGTTTCGGTGTTGTGTCGTTGTTCTCCTCTTATATTTAATGCGTTTCCCTCGGTTTTAGTTTGTTACCCCGATTTTGTTTTTTGTCCATGGATTTATGAGTTTTGAACAGCGGTATACTACTGTTGCCTTTATTTATGTACTAAAAATTTGTAGTACTGGAAATCTACTTTTAATATTCAGTACTATTTTGTTACTCTAAAATTATTGTAATATTTAGGTACCTGTATTTTACAATACTTTATTTGTACTTGAAATTTAGGTACTGCAGATTTTTGGTTACTACCGTTACATTTTCATCATTTTGAAAGTTTTTCTATTTCAAATCTCTTTAAGTTATTATTTTCAAACATGGAATATTGTACTTTTTCTGTACCAAAATATTCAGTACAAATCAAGTACTGTAAAATACAAGTACCTAAATATTACCATAGTTTTTAAGTAAAGAAATAGTACTAAATATTAAAAGTAAATTTCCAGTACTACATTGTTTTAGTACAGAAATAGTACATATGCAAAAGTAGCTGTGTAGGATAAGATTTTTCTAAAAACTTCTTAGTAAAAGTGATACAGTTTTAACCGTAAAAGGAGTTTCTATGGGAAATTGCATTGTCAATATTTACAGAAATGCAACCTTTAGATATTTTCTCCGTCTGTTCTTCAACAGTACATTAATTTTCAGTTACTCTTTTTTTTCAGATACAGCAAAAAAGATATTTCATGAAGTTTTGACATACGTGATACTGCTTTTAGGTAATAACTCCAAATAAGTCGTATTCAAAAATATTTTTTATTGAAATTTTTACTTTTATTGGAATTGATTAAGAGCATTCCGTATTCACAAACATTAACAGCAACAAAACTTCAAACCACACCTTAAACAAATTCATAACAGAATAATCTTAATTAGTGAAACATGTTCATTTGAAACGACTGTTTCATAGGCTTTACTAACCATTGTATCAACTGAAACAAGATATATACACAAACCTCTCAACTATCTAATTATATTTAAACGTTTTAACAGGCGCCAACCTTCACCCTAACTTGAAAAAGTATTCATGCAATTAGTATAACATAGAAAGTATCAATTGAAATGGCTGAACTAAGTCAAAAATACATACATGTATTAACGAAACATATATGAAATATGTTTTTTTTATTTGCCAGTGACAAGTAGTTGATTGAACATGGCGTGTCTTTCAGATACAACATATAAGGTATGGCGTTTGCCCTGTGTATGCTGTGGATAATCAGTTACACAGTGTACTAGTGACCTATTACGATATATATGGTGTCAGTAAATTCCACATAGTCAATCATACCACCTCTCCTCATTTTTCGTAAGGTGAATTTAATTTTGTGGTCGAATAAATTAACAAAAATATGAACAACTGGAGTTTACTTTTCGAAAAAAAAGTCATCAAGATATACGTATTTGAAGTATATGTACATGTAAATGTATATGTATTTGTTGATATCACAAAAATAAACAAACACAACAATACAAAAAAAGTACGAAAATGAAATAATATTCAGAAGAAAAGCGTACGCGCTTTTAATATTCATGTGCAAGTTATCTTCACATTTTTGAAACATATCTTAATTTAGGTCATTAACAATATATTTACAATTATTAGTTTTCCTTTAAAAAAAAAGCAACAAAAAGTTAATTTATTCATCAAATATACCCAAGTTTAACAATAAATTGTTTTTCAAATAGAAAATGTATCTGTTAGCTCTTAAACTGAATTTTTATTTTATATTATGATTTAACAGTGAGGGAAGGTGTTGTCTCGTCTAAAGTTTCATGGAATTTATCTGCCAACGTCACCAAATCATTCTTGATAAGCTGGCATAAAAGAAGTGATTTCAGATGTGGTAACAACAATAACGAGTTTTGTGTTAAAAATATACCAATCTGCATGGTATGAATAATATAGTAATATATATTAACTTTCCTGGGCTAAATTCTAATAAAAATTTAACAAAGCCTTTTTCATATATTGTATGAAACATAATCTTGCCTCCTATACATTTCTGTGAATATGATTGGTTTAAACGCGTGGAGACTATGTATATTTCATACTGGGTTACTTTGCTTGTTTTTTTCATTATACGGTTAGCAGTGGTTTTACATTCTTTGTGTAAAAACAATACGTTATTGAGGCAAAAACTGAGAGGCAACAGACGAAAAAGTTGATGACGAAGATTGGAAGAAATTCGTAAAAATATTTAAAACCAACTAGTTTGTTACTGTTAGCATTTGTTCAAAGTATTAAAATTAAATTGAAAATGAAAATGGAAAATACTTAATTACTATGATAGGCCATAAGTGCAAACACCACATATTATGACAGTCGGAAAGACAAATTCGTTATACAGTGTACTATTGACTTAATACGATATATACGGGGTCAGACATATCTATATTAATTTCGAGCTTTGCTGTCACCCTATATGGAATTTACTAACACCATATATATCGTATTAGGTCACTAGTACAATGTGAAACTGATTATTCACAGCATACACAGGGTGGACGCCATACCTTATATGTAGTATCTGAAAGACACGCCATGTTCAATCAACTACTAGTAAATTCATATATGTTTTTGTTAATAAATGTTTGTCTAATTTACTAAATTCGGCCATTTCAACTGATACTTTCTATGTTGTAATAATTGTTTGAATACTTTTTCAGGTTAGGGTGAAGGTTGGCGCCTGTTAAAACGTTTAAACCCGTTGGATTTGTTTGCACTTGTTCTAAGTCATGAACCTGTTGTTCAGTGGTATTTGTTGTTGATTGGTTCATAAATGTTTTCCCGTATCTCGTAGATCGTTGGTTTTTCGGTTTGAAATGTTTATTGTTTTACTAAAGCCTTTTCGGGGGCCTTTGTCGCTTGCAATTCGAAATTTGCCAATGCTCCGTGTTAAAGGCCGTACTTTGACTTATAACAATTTACTTTTTTAACACATAATAACTCTGATAGAAATAGGTCTCGTTGGTCCTAATACCACATCTACTGATTTCTACATATATTTTCCACATGAACATTGTACGCTAAATGAATGATTATTGTTGAAGTTGCAGAAATTCAATCGATATATGTGGAGATTCAGTTTCCTTTCTTTAAATTAGAACTGAGTATTATTTAAACAGAATCGAAGATTTTACTTACGAGAAGATTTACTCAAGAATTTAATGCTTCTCTTTTGTAAATTAAGAAAATTTTCAGATTAATTCAAAATAAGGAAATTATTCAAACAATTAATAACGATTTATTTGTTTTCACCTAAAAGCTTTTTTTAATGCTCATTCTGGAGAGAGAAAAAAATGGGAAACAGTTATTCTGGAGTTACGGTTCTTATATTATGTTCAACTGATCTTTGTTATATCAGCTTTATCCTTCAAACAATAAAATACGTTTACTTTGCTAGCATGAATCCGACATATAACAAACGAGCTGGAAACAGTTTCATGCGTTTTTATGTCACATGCACCATCGCACTATAACCCATAATCATATAGTAAATCTTGAAACAGTACATAAGTTATTTTCATTCCATTTCGCCAATCATATTAAACTAAATGCAAGTTTTTTTTATGTTGCAGTATCCAAGCGAATATTCACGTGAGACCCACTGTACGAGTACGTCCTGTATACCAACACAGACATGCTATCTTACTTCTCCATGGGCATGTCCTGATTATTGGAATACAGGTTGCTCAGGTATGGAGTATGTATTTAATTTGTTTGTTTGTTTTTTTTTTTGGTTTGTTTTTTAAGGGGGGATGAGGTATGAAAAGACAGCCGGAAGATACCAATCAAAGCCATAATAAACATTACTTGACTAAAACGAAAAGACAAACAACAGTATATAAAACACATAGAGAATGTGATATTGATGGTAGATACTATTTATTTTTGATTTGTTCACCACTTATAGAGACACTGGACAACTGAGAGACTGACACTTTGTATAGACAATTGCCTATAGTGCCTTTCGTTTGTTTTTTGAATGTTAACGTTAGGGTGCTGCATCATTGATATATATCATAAATCTCCTTTAATTCTCAACTATTTCATACGAAAACAGACACACTTGAACCGCCTTATTGTCGTTATACTAAAGAATCACTTAAAAATCTACAAAAAGCAAAAAAAAAAAAAAAAAAAACTAATCTTTTTTATTGTAAAATTTTAAAATCTTGTCAATGAAAAAAACATATCTTTTATATCGATATGCGTGAAACAAAAAAAAACCAAATTAGTAGATATTGTTTTACATTGTACCTACATTTGGATCCTTTTTTTTAATCGCTTTTCAATATTTTTTTCATTTTATATTTGAGTCGCTGTCTCATTAAACGCCATTGGAAATTTGAAAATAAATACAAAAAAAAAATTGAAACCATGCGTGCCTTTTATATATCTCCAAATTGATACGATATTCCCGTGCTTGCATTTCCTATCATGATTTTCTTGATAGAAGGTAGCTGCCCACAAGGAGTCTATTAAACCAAGAGTTCCAAATGGTGAAGTTGAAATCATCCCTTCGTAAATTTTACGGACGCCATCACGAGTTGGTTGGCCGTTAAGCTGGGGTCACACATTCACGATTTTTACTGCCGTCCTTGACAGGACCATTCCCGATTAAAATTTATCAAAAGTCTGATCAAGATCCTATGAATCGTGGATGTAAATTCAAACTTTAAAAATTCAATCACGACAACAATCAGATATTGTTCAAGAAGCGTCGATACTCAACCGTTTCCAAGATAATTTATCCCGATAATCCCGTTCTAAATCCGCTTCTAATCCGATTTGTATCTTTCGCCAGGTAAAATTCGACCGAGTCTGTCACGACTGCGTCCCGATTCTACCGAATGTAATCCGGACCCTTCCCGACCAGTAGGAATCTGTTACGAACTAAAACGACTGCGTTCAGACAAGAATAGGACATTCCAGATAATTGAGGATTACTAATCCGCGACTTTTTCACTTTTCGTGTCGTATCGCTGTCTGATCTCAAACGGGAGTAATAATCGGCAATGTGTGAACCCCGCATTATGGAATAACCGTTTCACAAATAATATCGGATATGTTCCTTACGTCGTAACTACAATCCCCTTCCCTTTCATGAATGTGACCTACCGAATTAGACTATTTACCGGATTTGTTATCACATACGCAACACGACGGGTGCCGCATGTGGAGCAAGATCTGCTTACCCTTCCGGAGCACCTTAGATCACCCCTAGTTTTTTGGTGGGGTTCATGTTGTTTATTCTTTAGTTTTCTATGTTGTGTCGTGTGTGCTGTTGTTTGTTTGTCTTTTTCATTTTTAGCCATGGCGTTGTCAGTTTGTTTTAGATTTATGAGTTTATTTATGACTGTCCCTTTGGTATCTTTCGTCCCTCTTTTATGAGCATTTTTTTTATACATGCACACGAACCCTTTGACAAGTACACTACAACGGGATAAACTGTGTATTTATGTTTTTATATAAAAGAGAGATATCTGAGAAAGGAAAAGCTGATTCATATCAGAAAGTAATTAGTTATTAACTGTATCAGTATATTATTGTTTTATATGTGAGAAAAAACTAAATAAGAAGCATCGTAGATGGCCAGTGCTTATCCCTTCCATGTTACAATGGTGGAACGTGTCATGACTTGATTGGAAGTCACAACTGTAATTGTACTCCCGGATTGGATGAAGCAACAGACTGCAGAACAGGTTAGTTAATATCAAGTTTCTTCCAGAAAAATGATGAAAACAGCTGCGGGAACGCCAAAATTTAAAAAAAAAACTACATTCTGTAACATGCGATGAATTGATTGATGGATGGATGTTTAACAGTTGAAAGTTAAACGCATATTCAGGACGAAAACATTTTAGAGCGATATGAATTCAAACTTTGATTTGAACTTGACTGACAAGGGGAGCCAACCTTTTAATGTAATAGTTCACAAAGTAAAAGTCAGCATTACTCAAACACATGAATTGACTTCGAGACGACCTGCTCTTACTTCTAAATTTTGGGCGGTTATCGGAGAATCCGAAAATACAAATTGAACAGTCTTTTTTTAATTTAAGTTTGGTTCCGAGCCCCTATAAAGGTTACCCCAAAAGTGAACTTTGCGAACTGGAAACAGTGAATAATTAATAAAACCTGGTCAGAAACTTTTTTTTTTTTTATATAATTGTGTTTTTTAATAAAACGATTTAATATGACATCCTAACCTAAACAAATCGAATGAGAAGCTTTTAAATACAGCTGTGCAAACGCGAGATTTGAAACGAATTGCAAATTTTCCTGCCAAAGATCGGCGGTTCCATCACGCTATTCAGGATCCATTAACCACTAAAACTAACGGTAAGAAGAGATGATAGAGTATGTATTTCTACCATTAAAGACTTATGTTTTCTCATCCATATTTTTTGTAATGCTAATGTTTATTTATCTCTGTTAGATACTTTTGCACTCAGATAAGAATGAATGTTTAGCTGCACCATGTCAAAATGGGGGAAATTGTACAGATAAATGGGCGGACTTCGCATGTGACTGTTTCAAAAGGTTTAATGGAACAAAATGCGAAAAGGGTAAGATAATGTATTTGAGTTGCATTTTTGTATATATAAATTCAAATACATAAAGCGACAAAATATTTCAAGATGAGACCATCAATTAACAAGAAGGCCATCATACGCTTGCCCTAAAAAGTTTACCTTAAACCTATGGATCAAGTGCTCCAATACATATTTTACCGGTACCAGTTTTTCTGCACCAGATGCGCATTTCAACAATATACGTCTCTTTATTGATGCTCGAGGCCAAACAACCAAATTTAATTAAAAGTGACACTTTCACCTAGAATAAGCAACATATAAAAGCCTGATAAAGGTTTTATTAAACACACATGTATAACAAGGGAATTTAACACATAGACTCTATAAAAATTTACAAGATGGGGAGGGGAAGCACACAAGAGGACAAATACATTTATATTGTGGATTCATTATAATTTGCCACGAGTTTGGTGACCATTGGTGATTTTCTCAGGGACCAACAGTCCGCATGCAAGTGTTTCGAAGAAATACATAACACAAGACAAAATTTAGGCCAAATAAAAGTCACAATACACGTGTCGTTTGATGGGAAAAAAGTTAATGAAGGCATGTGTTTATGCATCACAAAACAAATATCATAATTAAATACTTTTGCAGACTGTAGACCAGGGCATGCAGATATAACTTTTATTGTGGACACCTCAAGTAGCCAGGAAAATAGTATAAATCGTACAGTAGAATTTATATCTTAATTTGTAAATAAACTCCCGATGGGCAAAAACGAGTACACCTATGGGTTCCAGGCACATGTTTTATTCGACTTTAACGACTTTTCCTCAAAGACTGACATTATAGAGGCTCTTGAACAAATTCATGGAGATCATTCGCCAACGTACACTAAACTTGCTTTGTCAAAAGCTGTAGAGGTATGTGTATATTTTTAAGATAATGTATACTATCTAGTATTGCGTACCCCGTTTTTTTAAAGCTGATCTGTACTCTTAACTTTACAATGCTTTATAAGTTTGAAAATATTACAACAATTTTCAATTAAACAACGACCATATTTTCATGATAATACGGAAGTACAGGCTACTAGGCATGTAAAACCTTCGGAGAAAAAAAAAGTTTACCGACAAATATATCGACCCATTAGTAGCAACAGAACAATCAATTCGACTTTTGCAGCAGAAGTTATGAAAAAAATCTTAAAACATTGTTTAAACGACTTACGGCGCTGCAAAGAAAAGCAGGTCAATGCTTATAACTATATATCTATTATTTGCAGATAGCACAGAACACGACATGTGGATCTAGGCTAAGCAAAGCATCACATCACATCATACTACTTTACGATGGGCTGTCATCAGATCGATATAGTACTGAAGAGTATGTTAACACTTTAAATCGACTTCCGGTGTATAGACGACAAATCAGATCAATCATGACAGTTGCAGTTGGAAGAGCTATCGATCATTCAGAAATGATAGATATTTCCAATAAACCAGAGTATACGTTTAATTTGCTGCATTTTGATGATATATACAACAAAATCCTTAGAGAGACATCACACAGAGATTGCACAGGTATTTTTAGTAAAGTAGAATCCATACAGATCATGTGACCTTCGATTTTATGACATGTTTAACAAAAGCATGAAATTCTCAGTAATTATGTCGTTACATTCAAGGCAGTAGGTTGATTAATGCCGTAAAAATTTTGAGTTTGTCTAGCAGTAGTTTTATCAATGAATTTAAATTAGTTTGTATCGTAACAACACTGTTAGTTTTTTCTTTAACTTAACTTACAGATTCGATACTACTCACATTATGTTTGCCTGATGAATATAAAGTTTGTAGAACTCATTAAAAATGAAGGATATGCAAATATTAAGAATTATCAATCAGACTTTTCTTTTCACCAAAACAGTAATATCCCATATACGGAATATCGTTACCACCATTTCGTTTTTATTATTATTATTTTTACATTCAGTAGTTGTCGTTTGTTGGTGTGTTTCTCGTTTCACGTTTTTATTTAGATTAGACCGTTGAATGCTTTTACATTTGTAATTTTTGGGACCATTTATAGCTTGTTGTGTGGTGTAAAAAGTAAAATCACATAAATGCTGAACTCCGAGGAAAATTCAAAACGAAAAGTCTCTCATCAAATTGAAAATCAAATGTTAAAACACATCAAACGAATGGACAACAACTGTCAATCTCTCTGTCATATTCCTGACTTGGTGAGTCAGATCTCCGTGTGGAAGACCGTACTTTAACCTATAATGGTTTCCTTTGATAAATTGTGACTTGGGTGGAGAGATGGCTCAGTGGCACTCATACCACATCTTATATCTAATTAGAGTAAATCAAATCTGCAATATTCAACTCACTTTTATGCGAATAAATCTTGTTCCTCTACCATGTCTATTCCATAATAGTATATGATATTCATACATACTAGTATTAATAGACAATACATATAGGTTGCTAAAAAAAAATCTAAAAATCTTTGTAAGGGCTTTAGAATCTGGCAAAAAAACAAACCCAAAGAGGCTCGACTAACGGGTATCCTGTTTTAAAGCAAGTACAAAAAATCATATTTGATTCCGACAATGTACAAATATTGCTTTTATCCTATTATTTACACTTGATAACGGTTTAGTTACTAAGTGAAATAACGTCAAACCTGGTTAAGAGACTACCTGTATTAAGCAAAAACCTGTATCATAGGACCACCAATTTTACATCCATCTGTTCTATAATTTCATATAGGTTGAACCTGTAGTAGATGGTACTTTTTTTTCAAGAATCAACGTTTTGCTTTCCTTTAAGTCGTCTTTAAAAATAGGTTTACTATAATTTTTTTTTGGCGTTAAAACGCGGACCTGAAAGAGGACCCTTAAAAGAAAGTAATATAAAAATTCATTTGTGTACCTGTTATTTGTACGTCAATGGTTTTCATATTGCAAGGTGAATGATTAATCAACATCAACATGATACAAATAAACTCATCATAGATACCAGGACTAAATCTTGTAAATACGCCAGACGCGCGTTTCGTTTAAAAAAGAAACTCATCAGTGACGCTCGAATCCAAAAAAGTTAAAAATAAATTATGTCTTTAGCTTTGAAATATATCAAGAAAAGCTAGATTGTATATATATAAAATAAGAACGTACACACAGATTCATAGTTCTCCTATCTTTAAATTATGCCCCACCTACGATAGTAGACGGGCATTATGATTTCTGGTCTGTGCGTCCGTCTGTGTGTCCGTCTGTCCCGCTTCATGTTAAAGTTTTTGGTCAAGGTAGTTTTTGATGAAGTTGATGTCCAATCAACTTGAAACTTAGTACACATGTTCCCTATGGTATGATCTTTTTAATTTTAATGCCAAATTAGATTTTGGTACCCAATTTCATGGTCCATTGAACATAATAATGATAGTGCGAGTGGGGCATCGGTGTACTTTGGACACAATCTTGTTTCATTTCATTTTGTTGTATCATTCCTTGATAGTTTATAGTAAAGTACAGCATTATCATTTAGATTGTACTCGACACACCGATACAGATATCATAATTTTGCAAGACATAAATATCAACCAAACTTCTGTTTGATACAGATCAAGACAAGAAGCAATAAGACGTGTTATAGAAATAGTAGTTCGTTATAATGCTGATGCACATGTCGGTTTGTATTCATACACAAATAACATATCCCAGGTGTTTCCTTTGTCTTGGTCGAATAATACGGATAAAATGGTGACCACAGCTCTTCAAGTAAACAGAAAAAGGAGTTTGACTTCCAATTTAAGCTATGCATTGAACCATCTCAACCAGAAAGGATTTTTTATCTTCAAATGGAGGTAGAAGTTCAAGCAGGAAGATAATAGTTATCGTTTCCGATGGAAAATGGCGGGAATTTGATGTTATAAAAACAGAAGTAACTCTACTGCAACAATCACGTATCGAGGTTGTTGGTATTGTGGCTGGTCAGGATTGCTCGTATGATAATTTTGTAAGCGTCTTGTTTGACCCTAGTCAAGTGTATTATGTGGCTGCAAATGATTTTACTAGCTTAGAATCTCTAGCTGGAATGACGTCCTATTATGAATGTGATGATGGCATATTTATCAAACGACAGTGATGGATTTCGATACATACACTACTAATAATTTACCAACGTTTTTTAGTATATTTCTAACAACCTGTATCAAAAAAGCTAAAAAATAATATTCTATTCGAAATCTGTCTTTTTCAGTTTAAAAAACAAAAAATAAGAGAAAGACTTTGACATTAGCTTTTAATAAGAATATAGAATAAATTATTCTACTGTCTAGTGCCGATTAACTATTGTTTATTACATCTAATGTGAATACATATTTTTCACACTTTTAAAATAATATTATATAGTATGATATTGTATACACTCATTTGTTGATAATAAAACTTAACAAATGAAGGCGTTAGAAAGGAAACAAAATCATTGAATAAACAAAACGATCAATAATAGCTGATTATTAATCCATGTCTTAGATATAGGAAGATGTGGTGTGAGTGCCAATGATACAACTCTCCATCCAAATAACAATTTATGAAAGTAAACCTTTATAGGTCAATGTACGGCCTTCGACACGGAGCCTTGGCTCACACCGAACAACAAACTATAAAGGGCTCCAAAATTACTAGTGTAAAACCATTCAAACGGGAAAACCAACGGTTTAATTAATAATGTCTGAATATGTCTTGACATATTCTTGACATTCTAAATAATGTCTGAATATGTCTCGACGCATTCTTGACAGTCTTAAATATGTCTTGACACTATCTCAACAGTATAAATTTTGCCTGAAATGTGTGCAGACTTATTCTGCACTGTTTGTGATATTCTATTACTCCTTTTTATCATGGCTAAACTAAACTTAGAAGAATAAAGGATTAATTTGGTATAGTAAGATACCCTTTTTGGTGCAACTAAGTTGGAATACCCTGAATAATCCCCCATGTAGTTTTATTTTGATTTATTTTTTATTAAATGTTTTTTTAATTGGTTTCTCTTGGAATATAAGTCAAAGTGACTGACAAACAGCATTTAGATTTTTGCCATTCGCTAAACTTTCAGTCAAATTGGCTTTACTAAAATAGGTGTCTTGTATGCAGTTTTAAAATGTGACCATGTGTCTCTTTTGGACCTCACAATTCATTTTTGGGAAACAGGAAGATGGAGAAATGTACCACGAAATGGTAAAAATGATGAAAAATGTGTTTATGTTAAAATAATTAACTTCATAATTTTGATGAGGAAAATCCATTATAATTCTTTTTTTTTTTTATATCAAAATGATGATTTTCATAATTTTCATCTATCAATAAACTTTTTAAATTGTAGTGGCATGGTCAGTCAACTGATAAGTTGTATGTCTGATTACAGGTAAATCATTAGTTTAACAGTTGCGTGTACTCTGGGGTGTGGAATACCTTAATTGTATGGGGATCATCCTATCCAATTGTAATACTTAATATATATTCCAACAGATGACATTACTCAAATTATCTTCTGTTAAATGAATGATTTGTATATCATCATAATTTGCTATTCATTTAAATCACATTTTTGTACAATAATTATTTACCATATTAAATGAAATATTAATTAATTGAAAATCAGATGGTAGAATGAAATGTGTCTACAGTATGATTGGTTTTAATCGTTTAATTTATAAGATCTAGGAATCAAAATTTGTATTTTGTTTAAAAACCCACATTTAAATTGTTTTATATCAACACACTTACATTTAAATTATTTTATACATTAAATTCCATAGCCATATTTGCATTAATTTTGTAAAAAAATATAGATACCATTTTATTATTTTATATGCCCAACTTTCATTTTTGTTGTAAAAGTGTAACTTGAAATAACAATATATCATATAAAGAGAAATAAAGATTAAAGTTATATCATGAATATTGGTCATGATTTGTAAAACTCAGAACTGTCAAGTAAATTGAAGACAGAATTCAAAATGTTCAGAATATGGCAAGACATTCTGAGAAAAAATAAGAATGTCGAGAATATGTCGAGAAATTTCAATACTTTTGGAGAATGTCGAGTAAAAGTTCATGCAAATCAAGACAAAAACTGGTCTTTTCAGACTCTTAGACTTTTGTAGTGTATATTGCCTCGTCTCTTCCTTTTGTTGACATAACTATTGTCTGTCTTTGCGACTTGTGGTCTTAGAATGGTACCTTTTGAAGACTTCCTTTGTTTAAAAGATTGCCCATACAATATAAATTTAAAAGATACGATACTTGAAAAGTTACTCATGTATATAGATTCGTTCTTCAATAGCAAAAAAGAATGCAAAATAAAGTTTGCGAACAAGTTTCGATTGCGTTAGTTAAGCAAATAGAATTTCACATTGTGTGTGTATTTCTTTCTTTTATACACTTTTAAACATTAAAATTTTATTTAAACAAATGAAGAATTCAGAACACTTGAAGAACTTATTATGATTTATCCTGGGCCTAAATATCTTTTTTAGAAAAATTTGAAGAAAGAAGTTAAGAGATGATTGTACTTTGTCTAGTTTTCTAGTTGCAACATTTTATATTTGTTCAATTTGCTAATAGTAAATGGTTCATTACGCATAACCCTACACTATTATCTGGCCTTGGAGTAATAATTCGTAGTTTAAAGGTTTTGTTGACTTAAATCAATAGTATGCGTAGTCATACAGACATATTGCGTACATTTCATAAATCTAGGGTATCAAAATTTAAACATACATTGCTCTACTTAATCAAGTAAAACAAGAACACACATTTCCATCATCATCTTTATGTAGCAACTATTCCAGACAGTCCCGCTAACATGTGTAACCCCGCCACATTATTTATGTATGTGCCTGTCCCAAGTCAGAAGTCTGTATATTCAGTGGTTGTCGTTTGTTTATGTGTTACATATTTGTTTTTCGTTCATTTTTTTTACATAAATAAGGCCGTTAGTTTTCTCGTTTGAATTGTTTTACATTGTTTTATCGGGGCCTTTTATAGCTGACTATGCGCTATGGGCTTTGCTCATTGTTGAAGGCCGTACGGTGACCTATAGTTGTTAATGTCTGTGTCATTTTGGTCTTTTGTGGATAGTTGTCTCATTGGCAATCATACCACATCTTCTTTTTTATAGTCCTCTCTGACAGATTTCTTATTTCAACGTAACTGGTATTTCTGTTTATTTCCGTTTTAGATTGGCAAATATTCCTTTTTGGGGAAACAAGTAAAAAGCTTTTCCGCCACCGGTTACAAGCTTTGACAATTAGACACAATTAACTCGGAGCCTTTTTATGATTTTAGCACGCTTAATCAAGCAAAAGTCGTTGTAACACAGAAATCAGTATAATTAGTACGATTAAATATTTAACAGGATTAGTTTCAGGAGCACCCGAAATCATCATTAGGTTTAGTGATGTTAAGTTAGTGATGCTCAGTCTTTAGTTTTCTATGCTGATTTCTTTCTGTACTGTTGATTTTCCTTTCGTCGTTTTTCATTTTTAACAATAACACTGCCAGTTTGTTTTCAAATGATGAATATTCCTTTGGTATTTTTGATCTCTTTTTTTCATAGTGATGTCTTTTGAAGTAGTTGTAAACACAGTCTCTTTAACAAAAATATCATGGAACCTAAGTGTGTTAATTTACGTTTTTTGATTGAGTTGAGCCTGCCAATTGATATTTTTATCGTATGTTTTTCTATGTTGTGATGTTATGCTATTGTTTCAGAAAAAGGGAGAAGGTTTGGTACCATTAAAACGTTTAATCCCGTTGCAAATGTTTGCACCTGTCCTAAGTCAGGAATCTGTTATTTGTTATTTGGATGGAGAGTTGTCTCATTGGCACTCACACCACATCTTCCTATATCTAATTATTAAGAATGTCAAGAATATGTCAAGACAGATCGAGAAAATTTAAGACAGTCAAGAATTGGTCGAGACTAATCCATACTCTTATCAGATGATACAAGAAGTGTCGAGAAATTTTAAGACAATATTCATACTGTCAAGACACCTGTCAAGAAAAATCAAGAACCTTATTAGACATATTCATACTATGTCAAGATTTTAAAAAAAATATTCAGGCAAATTAAGAATGTCGAGTAAAAATTCATGCAAATTCAGACAAAAACTGTTTTTTTTTAGACTTTTTGACTTTTGTAGTGATACTGTCTCTTAATAATCTGTTAGAAAAATGTTGCAAATGGTTGTATAGACATGTTAATGTATTATTTTGTCTGCTTATTTTCGACATAAGATGTTGAATTGTCCCAATGGTAATGTTTGTCTATTTTTTTTATATGCGATTTAAGAATTGTTTTCCATTACTGTATAGAATGCACATTTGTGCTATATAACTTTTATGTGCGATTTAAAACATTTAAAGATAGCCAGGTGTACTTTGATTATATTATTGTATATAAGCTATTAAAAAAGTCTTTCTAGTTGTAAAGAAATGAATATCCATGGGAAATATGTGTAACGAAGAAAGACCAGAGTTTTATTGACTATGTTGCTTTATCAGTGACAAGATAAAGAAATCGATACAAATTGGTCGATAATGCAAATGATGAACATAATATGCATTATATTTGGTTTATCTATTTATTTGTCAAAAATTGCGCACCAAATATTAACTTCAAAGAATAGAAATGTCATCATTGATATGTTACGGCGTACAGTACACAAACATTTAAATGTATACATCTGCACCATAATTACTCTAAACATCAGCACATTTTTTGTTTTCCAGCATTCATGCTATTGATATATCGATTCAGCATCGCAATCATTGTGTCCAGCGTTCTAGACCTCTCGGCCACCTAGACAGAACTGATAATACAGCTTTTAGTGTCCTATCGTTAACTTTTTTCGTCAATAGAATGTAGGGTTGTAACACAGTACATCATACATTAGGCATAAAGATGGAATTGATTGCAGAATAGCTTAGATATCTGTCTTACAGGACTATTAAAGGATCGAAAGATACATAGTATAAGGACCTGTTGCTCAGTGGTTGTCGTTTGTTGGTGTGTTGGTGTGGTTCATTGGAGTTTATCGTGTTTTGTGTTGGTTTTCCTGTTTTAATTGAGTTACGCTTGTCATTTTGTGACCCTCTATAGCCTGCTCTTCGGTGTTAGCCAATGCTATGTGTTCAAGGCCGCACTTGGATCTATAATTGTTTTTTTAAACATTTGATTAACGTGCAAGAAATATGGCTCTCTCTTAACATGGATCAGCCATTTATCGTCCTCTTCTGACGGACTATCATCGTTTCCTTAAGACTATACTCGCAAAAGGTGCCAAGGGAGAGCCTAAAATTCAGTCCCTAAAATTTTCATGCGGGAACTAGAATTGAACCAGGAACCTTTGTGCTAGAAGTCCAATGCACTAACCACTATACCACGGCTCTCTTCTCATTTATATGAATATATCTAGCATTACTCTTTTTAGTTCTTACTTAGCACATATTATCTGCAAAATTATTTAAAATTGAATGTTGACATAATGGCTATGTTCCGGACCATATGAATATTTGGACCGTCGTACACGTATAGTCACGAATCATTACCATATGGGTATACTCATGGTCCCACTATACGCCTATGGTCGGACCATTTGAGTATATTTTCGTTTGGTTATTGCGGAGACGGGCCATATGAGTATTTTTCGCGTTCTCTGAACCAAAGTCGACAAGTTATTTACTGAAATCCTTTATCTTTGTCACATATTCTATGAATAATTCAAGTTTCTTATTTTTGTCTTGTCTTCGCTATTTAGTGTTATTCTGTCGACAATTTCGTCCATACGTGATACCATTGGTGTTCGGAGTATGGACATGTATTTCTTTTCCCCCGGTGTTTAGATTAGATTTTGTATAATTTTATGTTCAGTCTTATTTTCACTTATTAGTAACTTGTGTGTTCATGCTGTTATCCATACTGTTTAACATAAACAGTGGTTTCTTATTAAGAATAGCTGGGCGTCATGCATAATAATCGTATATGAACAAATTAGATAACGGACATTAATTTGATATATTTAAGACATTTTAGTCTGAAAAAAAAGTTGAAACATCAAAATAAAGAAAAATAAAGGTAACAGTAGTAAACCACTGTTCAAAATTCATAAATCGATTGAGAAAAAACAAGTCCGAGATACAAACTAAAACTGAGGGAAATACATCAAATATACGAAGTTTCAATGCTCAAATTGCTAATGAGTAAATTAGTTAACTTCTTGCGTTACAGTTCATTTCTTTTTTTTCATTTTCGGAAAAAACAAAGTGACAATGACAGTGCTTTTAGTGTGTGTGTGTGTGTGTGAGAAACCTTGAAAGGTTGTGTCCAACTTAATTACTGTTCAACGTTCAACGTTCATCGTTCTGAATACCCGGATCGTGTGCGAATGGTCGGTCCATATAAGTATATACACAAACGGTCGTGACCAGACACGTATGGTCCAAATATGCCTATGGTCAGGATCAACTACACCTTAGTCTTTTTTCAAAAACGTGTAGGTATGAAAAGTGCTTTCAATAAATTATTAAATTCAATAAAAGTCTCGGTCACACCCTACAAGATAGCACGACCGGACACGTAACGGATGAAAATAAAAGTTGTCCTTTGACAAAATTGTTATCCGTTGGGAGTCCGTTGATGTAAAACGGACGAGTAACGAATGCGTAACGGACACACATGCACCGGATATGCAACGTACGAGTAACGGAAACGTACCGGATACAACGGATGTCGTTCGTACATCCATCGGATGAGTACCACATAAAATGGACATCTAACGGAAGCGTACTGGATAAAACGGATAAGTAAGATATACGGAAATATTAAAGGCGACAATAATAATACATGTAAATCGCATACATATTCAAATTGTTTCTGTGTAACTTGTTTTGGTTTGTTCTTCAAAATGCCGCCAAAGGGCAGTGTCTGTCCTGAGCAAGAGCTGCTTGATTGTAAAGACGTGCCCTTATCTTTAAGATCGATTATGAATAATAAGAATTCATCAACCTTAAGAAATCTGACATACAAATAATTGGCATTTTTAACGCGAAATTTTTGATTAGCATTTATCCTTTTCAGATCCGTTCATCATCCGTTTTATCCGTTATACGTCCGGTAGAAGTTCGTTTCACATTCGTTCACCATCCGTTTTATCCGTTAAACGTCCGTTAGGAGTCTGTTGTTGAATTTATCTGCCAGACCTCCAACGGATGTATAACGGACACGTAACGGATACAAAACGGAAACGAAACGGACGAGTTCCGTACAAAATGGACACCTACCGGACGTTCAACGGACAATTCATCCGTTGGTCGTCCGTTCAAAGTTTTGAACATGATAAAAAATTTCCGTCAGACAGAACGGACGTCGACGGACAAAACGTACGCTAAACGGACATGCTACGGATATAAACGGACGTCTAACGGATAAGAACGGACATGAACGGATTGAAAAAAAAAACGCTATTCGTTAGGCATCCGTTCGTGCTATCCGGTAATGTGTGACCGAGGCTTTAGTTTAACAAATTTAGAAAAAGCTATTCAGCTATACAAGACCCTGAAATGAAAAGCTGCAAATGTTTGCACCTGTCCTAAGTCAGGAATCTGAAGTTCAGTAGTTGTCATTTCTTGATATGGTTCAAAAGTGTTTTTCGTTTCACGTTTTTATATAGATTAGACCATTGGTTTCCCGTCTGAATGGTTTAACACTAGTATTTTATGAATCCTTTATAGCTTACTGGTCGGTGTGAGTCAAGGCTCCGTGTTCAAAACCACACCTTGACCTATAATGGTTTACTTTTATAAATTGTTATTTTGATGGACAGTTGTCTCATTAGCACTCATACCACATCTGCCTATATCTTATTAGAACCATTTGGTCGATGCAACAGCTGGTGGAAGTTTCTTGCTCGAATGTAATACCTTCTTGGTAGTCCTTAATACTGTCACATTTTTAAATTAATTGTTTACAAAACTTTTAATTGTTCGAAACACAAAAGACTTGTCTACCGGAGGAAAAGAAAAATTAAGCTGTATTTTACACAATCATTCGGAATCTCGGGTCTTTAATGCTCTTCAACTTTGCACTTGATTTTACATTTTAATTAAGTCTTTTCACTTTTTTGTGAAAAGACTTATTGTATTTGTTCTGATTATTATTATTATTATTATTATTAAGTATTTCCACTTTGTTTCGCAATATGTCGCTTAGATATTTTGTATATTGTGTCGTATAGTTTATACGGTTTTAAATCTCACCCTGCTAAGATGAACCATTTTCTTTGTAAGAGTTATCTCCCTATTCACTGTTTATCATCTGTGTGCATCTCATTTGTAACAGAAAAAGATAGCGACAAAATTCCTTTTACAAATTGTTCGTTACATCCTCAGGAATTTTTGGCTAATTTGGATCGAAGCGATTCGATGACATTTTATAGGAGTTATCTACCTTTACAAAATAAATTTGTCGGTATGTTTTTTTAACTAATAAACAGTTAATCGTATAACCCTGGAATGTTTTTATTTGGGGCCCCTAGGTCCTAACTTAGAAAATGAGGTCAAGGTCAAAGGTAAAGGTCAAGTTCTCAATTGTGACTTTTGCTTGTTTTTGCATTTTCTCCGACACTTTGAAAGATACATATAAAAGAACAAGTGCAAAATGTCTGCTTTATTGTTATGCAGATATGCTACATTTAGTCTTATACAATTTAATGGCATCTTATAGGAGTTGGTGCCCCTGAAATGTCATGATATGAGGTTATTTGATTATAACTTCAACTAAGTTCATTATAAAGGCATTTGACCTTTTACAAAAGGTTAGGTGACAAATGACCTTGAAAAATGACTACCGGAAGTGACCTTCAGAAAACCGGAAGTAGCCTTTTTTGCAATTTTTACATTTAAAAGTACTCAGAATCCATATATTTTGTCATATAAAACATAAACTGATAACTGAAGACTAAAAATGACTTCCAACAAACCGGAAGTGGCCAATTATCTCCCATTCTACATACAAAAGTATATAGAAACTATATATTTTTGGAATCAGTGTGAAAGAAGCTATCATATGAGACCGGAAGTGACATTCATTTCACCGGAAGTAGCATATTATCTCCCTTATTTCACTCAAAATTATCATTAAACCATTATTTTTCGCATCAGTATGAAGAAACTATCTTCTTATCAAAATTTCTTTGATGTGGAAAGACTTTCAATTGTTCTCTGAACAATTGGTTTTTAATTAGGTCTTTCCATTTTTCTGTGGAAAGCCTATTGTATTTGTTCTGATTATTATTATTATTATTTTTTTTTTTTTCCGCCAAATTTTGTTCTTGCAATAAATGTTTGTTTCGCAATATGTCGCTTAGATTTTTTTCATATTGTATCGTATAGTTTATCCGCTTTTAAATTTCACCCTGCTAAGCCGAACCATTTTCTTTGTAAGAGTTATCTCCCTATTCACTGTTTGTCATGTGTGTGCATCTCCTTCGTAACAAAATAAGAAAGCGACAAAATTCTTTTTACAAATTGTTCGTTACATCCTCAGGAATTTTTGGCTAATTTGGATCGAAGCGATTCGATGAAATTTTATAGGAGTTATGTACCTTTACGGAATAAATTTGTCGGTATGTTTTTTTAACTCATAAACCGCTAACCGTATAACCCTGGAATGTTTTTATTTGAGTCCCCTGGGTCCTAACTTAGAAAATTAGGTCAAGGTCAAAGGTCAAGGTCATATTTTAGATTTTCATATGTCTTTGATTTCCCTATAATTCTTGAATGGTTATAGATACAGAAAATTTAAGCAGTGAAAAATGTTCAGTACTTCAAGGGGCAACTTTGTTACATTATGACTGTATTGGTTTTACCATTATGTAAGGGACATAACACCCATTGATGGTTTATAAAAAGCCATTATTAGGCAAAACTCTTAAACAAAAGGTCCTTGACCCATAGGGTCTTTTGCAATGACATTGTGAAGCAATGACCTTGACAAAGGTCACAAGGTCAAAGGTCAAGGTCATGTACATATGTGATTTGGGGCACGACTTGAAGAATTTTATGTGTGTTTGCCAACCAACCAACCAACCAATCATGATCAATCAATAATGATCAATCAACAAATCATGATCATGATCAATCAACCAATCATGATCAATCAACCAATCTTGATCATGATTAATCAATCAATCAATCATGTTTCCGTCTCATGTGTTTAATATAGGGTTCAAGATCTCCTTTGTTTCTTTTTCGCTGTTTCAATTGACCCTTTCCAACGTGTTTAACCAACCAACCAATCAATCAATCAATCAATCAATCAATCAATCAATCAATCAATCAATCAATTAATCAATCAATCAATCAATCAATCAATCAATCAATCAATCAATCAATCATGATCAATCAATCATGTTTCCGTCTCGTCTCGTGTGTTTAATATAGGGTCCAAGATCTTCTTTGTTTCTTTTTCGCTGTTTCAATTGGCCCTATCCAACGTGTTTAACCAACCAACCGACCAACCAACCAACCAACCAACCAACCAACCAACCAACCAAACAACCAACCAACCAATCAATCAATCAATCAATCAATCAATCAATCATGTTTCCGTCTCGTGTGTTTAATATAGGGTCCAAGATCTTTTTGTTTCTTTTTCGCTGTTTCAATTAGCCCTATCCAACGTGTTTTACCAACCAACCAACCAACCAACTAATCAATCAACCAATCAATCAATCAATCATGATCATGATCAATCATGATCATGATCAATCAATCATGATCATGATCAATTAATCATGTTTCATGAAAAATTTAAATTTAATATTGTTCTTGCGTCACTTCTGAAAAAAAAATCCACATGTACTCTGAAACTACAAATACAATCGACCTCAAAATTTGCAGTCAGCAGGGAATACATGTACTAAAAGTTTATAAAAAAACTTGGTGCAGATATCTCTCAAAGCTTTTCCTAGAGAAAAGAAATTGCAATGCCGTAAAAATTGCTTGCTAGGTCCGTAAATTTCAGTAAAAGCCTACAATAAAATGTCCGCTCCGAGATTGAAATACTAATCTGTGTTACAAACAGGTGCTGAAAAATGTACATTATCAGAAAATAATCAATAAATGTGTTTTAAAGTTACACCGGATCAAATAAATCCAAATCATGCACTGCTTGTGAACTGTCATCAAAATGTCAATTTCCTACAATGACAAAAGAAATTACATTGTGTGCATTCCGTCTCTATACATGTTGTCTGTTCAAAGTCCCCACCTAAAAAGGAATAAAAAGACTATCTTTTCGTTATTATAAACCCGTGTCACGTGATGTGGCGCGCGCGCTGTACCTAAAATAAAAGAAAAACTTTCCAAACTAAACATGAAACTTCTCCGGTAACAATAATATAGACCCCATACAGAAACAAACAAACAAACAAACAAACAAACAAACCCCCCAATTCAATTAATTTTAAAGGGGGGAAAGACCCCCTACAATTGCTTTTTTAAAGCAATTGATTTATATTTTTTATTATATTTTGTTTTTCAGAAAATATTGTTTTCGTTTTGATTTGTTTTTGTAAATTTCACATCGTTTCCGCCCATTCTTATTCCGTTTCTCACTTGTAACAGGTGTCCACTTTTAAGTCCTTTCCCCCTTTCCTATATTTTAATAAAAAATAAAAAAAATCAAACTTTCAAAAAGCGAAAAGATCAAAACTGTACGTTCAGTTTAGTATTTTTAAAGTTTGCTTAAATATCTAAACTATTAAATTTTAACGAAGTTTTTAATTTTAAAATTTTAATTATTTGGTGTCATTTTCGAAAATTATAAAAAAAAAAAAAAAATTGGAATTTTGATATTTTAAAACTTCGATCAAAAATCCAATAAACTTATATTTGAAAACTTTTTGAAATTTTGAATTGATAAATGTTACACGGATCACTTAGCTGTATTTGGATAAACCTTTCTGAATTTTAGGTCGTCAATGCTCTTCAACTTCGTACTTTATTTGCCCGTTTAACTGTTTTGATTTGAGCGTCACTGATGACTCTTTTGAAGGCGAAACGTGCGTCTTGCGTACTAAATTATGATTCTGGTACATGCATCATTGATTAGGTTTTTATAAAGATTCATGAATTGAATTTTATTTTAAAACAATGCAAGAATCTAATATATTTTGTACCTGAATTTGATGAATAAAATTTGGTTTTTGTCATTTTCATATTCTACAGGGCGTATTCTTTTACATTTGTATTTAAAAATAAAAATATTCATTAACACTTGAAGATGACAGCATGAAAACTGTTATTTTTTAAAAAACTTAAGCGATAAAATATATAATAATACTTTATTGCATCAAAAGCTTGAGCTAGTATGCGCGAAAGTTTATTTGAAGAAATGTTTTAGTTTGAAAGGAGGTTAAGATAATAACAATAATATCGTAATTTAAAAAGAAATTTCATAACAATGTATCTATCCCAATTATAACAGAGAAACATTATACCACAGAATCAATGGTCATACCACAAACACATAATCGAATAGAACTAATTAGTGATAATTCTACAAAGGACTGTGTTTTTACAAAAGGTATGTATGGCAAGGTAATCAATTCAAACAATTTTTTAGATTTAGATGAAAATTATATATCGACCATTAAATAGACTTTGATGTATCAGGTGACGGCTCAGTCATACTAGCTTTTTCAATATAGAAACATTATACGACTTCTAGGAACAAAAGCTGCCGTATTTTGTTTTTATATTAATTACAGAATGCGGCTAATTAGAATACAAAAAAAGAAATAGAATAAATGAATACAACATACATATCTGTTGTCTGAATGTAGGCGAACAGGTGACTCTTCCTAGTATATCTCATTAAAGATTGATTTCAAAACAAATTGATGAAGCTGTTCCTTTCTTCGTATATCACGATAGAATCTCTTATACAATGAAAACAAGTCGAAAATAAACTGACAACACCAAGGCAAAACAAGAAGAAAAAGACCAACTGACAAACAGACAAACAGACAAACCACACTACACAACACACAACATAAAAAACTAAGAACTGAGCAACACGAACAACACCAAAAGCTGGGGTGATCTCTGGTGCTCCGGAAGGGTAAGCAGATCCTGATTGTTGATTTACCTTCATCATGAATGTTCCAAAGCGAATATTTGAAAGCCAACATTCAATAAGTTGAATAAATTAAAAACATAGAAGTATATATTTTAATATTCGAAAATACAAACTGATTCGCTGATTTGTTAGTAAAATGCATTTTAGCCTACGGCACACGGTATCTCTTTTACGAACCAATGCTTTTCCGTTGTGTAATTACTAAAAATTATTAAAAAAAAACGTGACCGAAAAGAAAACAAACACAAAAGCTGGGGGTGATCTCTGGTGCTCCGGAAGGGTAAGCAGATCCTGATTTTTGATTTACCTTCATCATGAATGTTCCAAACCGAATATTTGAAAGCCAACATTCAATAAGTTGAATAAATTAAAAACATAGAAGTATATATTTTAATATTCGAAAATACAAACTGATTCGCTGATTTGTTAGTAAAATACCTTTTAGCCTACGGCACACGGTATCTCTTTTACGAACCAATGCTTATCCGTTGTGTAATTACTAAAAATTATTTAAAAAAAAACGTGACCGAAAAGAAAACAAACACAAAAGCTGAGGGTGATCTCTGGTGCTCCGGAAGGGTAGGCAGATCCTGATTCTTGATTTACCTGCATCAGCAATGTTCAAAACTTAATATTTGAAAGCCAACATTCAATAAGTTGAATAAATTAAAAACATAGAAGTGTATATTTCGATATTCGAAAAGACAAACTGATTCGCTGGTTTGTTCGTAAAATGCAATGAGCATGAACCTTTCAGCCTACGGCACATGGTATCTCTTTTACGAACCAATGCTTATCCGTTGTGTAATTACTAAAAATGATAAACAAAAAAAACGTGACTGAAAAGAAAACAAACACAAAAAGACAAACAAGTCAACAGGACACTGCATATGACTCTAAAGATTAGAAAAACAAACACACACCGAATATGGTGTATATCTTTAGTAGCTGTATAGCATACATAGATAAAGGCAACAGTAGTATACCGCTGTTCAAAACTCATAAATCCATGGACAAAAAACAAAATCGGGATAACAAACTAAAACCGAGGGAAACGCATTAAATATAAGAGGAGAACAACGACATAACACTAAAATGTAACACATATAGACAAAATCCCACGAGAATAACAAATATAACATATATATATAACATCAAAACCAAATACATGAATTTGGGATAGACAAGTACCGTGATACGTCTTATCGCAATGTGAATTTACACTCAAAAATAAGAGAAAACAAACGACACAACGTTATAATGTAATACACACAGAAACGAACTATAATATAACAATGACCATATTCCTGACTTGGTACAGGTCATTTTTAAAGGAAAAAATGGTGGGTTGAACCTGGTTTTGTGGCATGCCAAACCTCGCACTTTTATGGCCATGTGAAATATAACATCAAAATGACAACACAGGACTACAATATAATAGTATCTGATCTACCCGTGCTACACGTCGTAGTTCTAGTAGGAAGTATACATTCGGAGATAAGTAACATTCAGTTTATAAACTTTGAAATTATAAAGAAACTAAGGGTTCAACACCCTCAGACAATTGTTGAACTTAGAAGGATTTTGCTATTTTTTAGGTCCTTTATGAAATTGTCCGTTTATAAACTTTGAAATTATAAAGAAACTAAGGGTTCAACACCCTCAGGCAATTGTTGAACTTAGAAGGATTTGGCTATTTTTTTAGGTCCTGTTGGTCATTAATTAATACTATTTATAAAGTTATCTCTTATTTTCCGTTTGGTAAAAGAAAACATCTCAAGTTTTCAAATATTTAAACACCCTAGGCTTTAATTTTTTTATTTGAACGTTTTACTAAAAGTTAATCCAGCCATGCGCAACAGACGCAGAAAATTTATACCGTGTGTATTTTCATTTTCCAGCAGAGATCGATATTGCTGCTTGTTGTTCTAACGTAAAACTAGCTGATGTTTTTGTAAATGATATCATTTATAACACATCTTTCTTCTAAATCCACTGTTGATAGATTTCTAATTTATCCAAACTAAAAACCCCAAACTAACGAGATTTAAAGCTTTCTCCGATAAAGTTTATTTTAATGGCATTTGGATATTTCTTGCAGTGCCATTTGGTTATTAAAGGGGCACTAGCTACGAGATATATAAAAAAAATCTTAAGTTTGATTTTTTTCTGTTCAATCAATAATGAAAGTGAAAAAGTGAAATAACAATTCGCTTTTTGCAGCCAAAAAGGTTTAATTTTGTCAAATTACGCTAAGAAACATTGATAATTAGTAATTCACTTGCAAGTGAATGAGTCGACCTCTTTAAATCCGTATTCATGTGAACTTCAATTTAACCCCTAGCTAGAGATTGACAACGCATGCATTGTACGTGTACTGGTTATTTAAAGAACAAAGAATGTCAACAATGAAAGTGAAACTACGGTTAATCATTTGATTACTAATTCGATGCACATAAAATCATTCTTATACGGTTAAAAACAATGAGAAACATCTATTTTTAATCTATAAAATAAAATCAAACAGACCTATAAAAATCAAATTGCACGTGTTGTTTTAATCTATTCATATCTTTATTTATGTTTACATCGCTTATATGGTCATCTGAGGTCAAATCGATAGTTAATTAGATGGCGTCTGGACTAAAATACACACGAAACGAACTTATATATTATCTACCCCATGCTCTGTAAATTGTTTATTTTAGACTTTTGATAGTTTGGATAAATGTTTTACATTGTTATAAATCAAATAAGAGAATTTGAGTCAAATCGGTGACCATGAATTTGACAGCTAGTGCCCCTTTAAGTCCCTCGTTTATTTAAGTACTTATATACATTTTTGACTTCCAAATCTTTGGATTAAACCGTTCCTGATTAAAATAAAATTAATCAAGAATATCTTTTCAGACAAAATGTATGTAGTGTTATTTCCATTTTTAGGAGAATTAAACCTTTTCTTGACCTTTTACCGGGAGTGAACTGTGGCGGGGCTAGACACGTTTTTAATTAATCGACCATTGTTTTCATTGTATGAGAGATTCTAGATTCTATCGTGATATACGCAGAAAGGAACAGCTGCATCAATTTGTTTTGAAATCAATCTTTAATGAGATATACCAGGAGGAGTCACCTGTTCGCCTACATTCAGACAACAGATATATCTATTGGTCAGTAGATGTAGTTATTTCATATAAATATTCAACGTTATTTAAACTAAACCTCATAGAGCGCTTGATCCATAACCAAGTCAAAGGTGAGTCTTTGTTTTATTGTATCATTATTCTATTTTTTGACATTGTATAATTTTGGCTGTTAACAATTAGCATTTCCTAACCACAATATGTTGCTTGTATAACCTAAAGGTATTTTGCAGCATTGGCTTACCAACCATGATGCACATATTGAATTCCCTCCGGTAATTTGTCCGGTTCGTGTTAAGTTTTTGTTAAGTTACATTTTCTGTAATATGAATTCCGATTTTTTGTCTATTGTTTTAGACTAAATATCTACCATTTAGTAGTTATTTTTGTTTTTGGATTGATGTCTTATTGTTGTATATTGCTTTTCTTTTAGTCTATGAAATGATGTTCTTTGGATTTTCAAATACTTTACGTATCACTGAAGAGACCTTTATTGTCGAAATACGCATCTGGTGCAGAAACATTGGTATCGTTAATGTTATAATTACCACTAGGTCGATACTTGTGCAGCTTTAATGTTAGTCCGCGACAGTTTAAACTGCCTAATAGCCAATACTTCGGTACCAGCATAAACATATGGATTATATGTCATTAAAACTTGATGTTTCAAAATGTTTAAACTATTTTGAATAAAGGAATGTATATCCCTCATCCAAAGTTATGATTCCTTGCCAGGCTTTGGCTATACCTTTTGTCCTTTTTGGTTTGCAAGCTCTTCATTTTTTGAATAATGTTTGGATTTTCAAAAATGTTGATCCCAATCATCATTGAAGAGACATTTACTGTCAAAATGCACATTTGAAGCAATAAAATTGGAACCGCTTATGTTACTACAGATCAAACAATGTTTTTCGAGAATATATAAGATGTTCTTAGGAAGGATGTAACAATTTCGAAAACTTAATTGAGCAATTGGTATTAAAAAATTGATGCGTAGGGGTAATGAGAATTTATATGTTCTATTCAACGAAGGCAGAAGTTAATAACATCCATATAGCACACGATAGTAATCAGCCACAAATTCCGAAAATTTAAAAAAATGTACTTGAAAATAAATTTCGTGCTTCCAACGACTTTTTCTGGATTCACCTCCATCAGGAACTTTCAAACCTAAAGATTCAAAATGCAGGATTGAATGAATACGTAGAAACACGATAAGTAATATGCCAAATAGGAACTTGCAGAAGTAGGCAACTTCATTTATAGTCAACTTTGCATGACAGATTTTGAACATTATTGTTTGGGGTTATTTGTCAAATACCGTTAACTCTAGAAAATTATGTTGAAAATCATGTCACTACCGAAACACTGACTACTTAGCGGACGATACCCTCGGGGATTAATAGTCAACCATCGGTGGTATCGACTCACCAGTTCTATCAAAGAAATTATAACATTTTATAAATTTCGAAGTGCTGTTCGTGATTTACGCTTCTAACATGTAGGTACGCTCAAACCTATACATTTAAAAGCCAGTGATATTTAAATACGTAGAAACGTTTAGAGCTATATGACCAAATGAAAACATAAGATATTATCCATCTTCTTTTGAGGTCAACTTTGCTATTCATTAGGTTATAACCGCGAATTTGAAAATGGTATGTTATGAATAAATTAAATAAACATGTTAATTCAGGTCTTGGAAATGCATGTGGAAAAAAACAAAAGAACTGCATAATTACTGTGGTACAATACGTTTTGATTACTTATTTTTGCTAACATTTCATGCGCTCGTGTGTTATGTGACCAATTGCTGCATCAAACCCTTTTTTGTTTGGTTTGAAGAATTTATAAAAAAGGTACCCTGTATTTCTGAAGATACAATGTACAAATGATGTATCGAACAGTACAGTAAAAGAATCACAAGAAATACACCCTGCAATAAATAGACGTACATGTACACATACAAAAATCGAAAAAAAAACCAACGATCATAGATTTTCTGACACTCATATAGGAAAATATATTGTAAAGTTAAATCAATTTTTAGGTGTAAATGTTACTTATGTTGTCGAATAAAAGATACATTAAGTAACAAATGCGATGACAAATATGATTAAAAATAACTTGCCGGTAATCTTTTGAATGAGAAAAAAAATCAATTTCACTTATTACATTATTAGAATGTCTGATTATCCAATTTATTTGATTGTCTGATTAAACAAAAATTCCACAAAACACTTGCATTAAGCAAACGTAACTTAAATTCATCTATCCTCTATTATTGTGGAAACAATTTTCGTGTGTACCTATTTCGTGGATTGAGATTAACTTGGATTTCATGGATATTTGATTTCATGGTTTTGCCAAAGTCTAGATACACTCCTTTAGAAAATTTGTAATTGCACCGTACGATTTTTTACGACCAGATAAAACAGATAGTACAGATATGTAGCTTTCAAATGATATATAATTTAGCCGTGTGTTAGGTAGGTGCATTAAAAATTTAATTTTATGGTTAAAGTCACTCGCCTATTAGTGATGACTTGTTTTTCTAATTGCTAATAGACATGGTAATCCAATTATTTTGAAAATAGGTTATAATCGGTCTTTTAATCACCTAAATCATCTTTAAAACGTTTCCAAAATTTTCTGTCAAAATCTATTATTTACTCTTTACTTTTCATTGCTTTTAAATTTCATTCTTTTTTAATTAGTTTTATTTTGTTTTTAATTGTATTTTTTAATTGTATTTTATATTTTTTTAAATATATAGAGATCAGCACTAAAGGTCATTCGATGGAAAGTAGAAATCAAACTAAATGCAACAGTTGTTTATCAATTTACCTATCTGATTCCGAACATACAAACCAAAGTTAAAAAAAAAAGAAAAATCTAAGGTAATTGCAATAACTCTAAAAGAAGACCGGGTGCATCGACAGGGGAAGTGTCTCATGTTATGCATACTTTACTCGCCACGACAATCCATACTCAGTCAAAATATCTCAATATGAATAGGAAATAATCGGTAAATTAACAGATCATAAAATATTTTGGCGGGAAAATAAGACGTTCGGAAGAAGGATGACCATTGTAGCAATTTCAAAATGTTAATTGAGCAAAATATGTTAAATAATTGATGTGTATGGGTTTGTATTTATATGGTTCTATTTCAAAGAAGGTGGGTGCTAATAACAATCCAGATAACACACGATTGTTATTAGCTAGAAATTAAAAGAGTCCCGAAATATCGCAAAATACTGTATATGAAAATATCATTTTATAACCCTTGTGCTTCGAAGCTTTTTTTCATTTATCTTCATAATGAATGTTTAAATTTAATATTTAAAATGCAGGGATGAATGAATACGTAAAATTTGGAACCTTATATTTTTTAATTTGCTAAATAATCAGCGGTTATTTTAGAAAAGTATTTTAAAAATCATATCGCTACCGACGCACTGAATACTGATCAGAAGATACCATCGTGGACTTTCAATCCACCCTTAGTGGTATCAACCCAGTTCTCTTAAAAAATAATAGATTAACCTTAATTTGGTAAGCTCAAACCTATACATTTGAAAGCAATGGATGTATAAATACGTAGCAACGTTAGGAGCTATATGACCAAATGGAAACAAAATATATTATCCGTCTTCTTTTGAGGTCAACTTTGCCAGACGGAGTTGGAACCTTAAATTCTTAATATTTCATTAGATTATAACCGTGAATTTTAATGTCTTGAATAGATTAAATCAATATATAAATTCAGGTCTTAGAAATACATGTGGAAAAACATAAAAATATATTATTTTTGTGATGCAATTAGTTTAAACTACTCCTTTGTTTCAACACTCCTCTCCCCCTCATGTGTTATGTGACCAACAGTTGCATTTAGTCAATTTCTTTTCTTTTGAAAGACACACAGAATTTATAAAATGGCAACTAGCATTTCTGAAGATATCGGACAGTAAACTACAAGAATCACAACATATTATAAGAATAATCAAATAATGCTACAAAACCTTGAATTGAGAAATTGTAACTTAAGTTAATCTTTCCTCAGTTTTAATGCCAAATTATGGCAATATAGTATGCTCTAATTTTAAGATTAGCTATTTCAATTTTTTATTATAATGATGTTTGTCTTTGACGCTTCTGTATGTTTTATTTCAGCGTCAACGCAATATTCTTTTGAACAACGAACTCAATATTTAAAAAACCCATAATGTTTTTGACCCAAAATACTAAAATTAATAAAAAAGAAAAAAAATTTAACCACTATTTGTTTTTGATTAAAAAATATTAGGTATCCCAAAAATAAAACATGTCGATTAACGGTATGAGTTTAAAAACGTAAAGTAAATGTCAATGCACCAGTTATTCAACGATGAAAAAATTAAATAAGATGAATCTAGGGACCAATCTACTGTCCTCACTAGCAGACAAATGTCTTTTGACATAAATTTCATGCGTCCGAAGCGCTTTTCTGGAATATAACTTCATCAGGAAAGCTCAAAGCCGAATATTTAAAAGTCAAGTATGCAAGAGAACCGAAGTACTGTCAACTGAGATGATGATACTATGGGGGACTGATAGTCCACCAGCAGTGGTATCGACACAGTGTCAAAGTACTGTCAACTGAGATGATGATACCCTGGAGGACTGATAGTCCACCAGCAGCGGTATCGACACAGTGTCAAAAACAAAACTTTTTTTTTTAATTTCATGCGTCCAAAGCATTTTTCTGGATTTACTTAAACCAGGAACGCTCAATGGTTAAAGTTTGAAATTCAAAAATGTTTAAGAACTGATTAAGTTGAAGAAATATACGACCAAAATTGACCTACAACAATAACAAAATCTAACTAAGGCCAACTTTGCATGATGGAGTTCAAATATTAGTTTCCTAATATTTTCAAACTTTATAAACGGACAATTTGAGAAAGGTTTCTTATAAATCAAGTCAGTACCGAAGTATTGGCTACTGGGCACTTTTAAGGTGGTATGGGAGTATAAACAAAAAGATAGAAAGGCATCTTAATGTGAATAGAAGGTAGAATAAATGATAAAATATTGAGTAAAAAATATGAGAAGACAGTTCTTATAAAATCCTTTCAGAATATCAAAGAAAAATAGGTCACCTTCGTTTTTCCTGCTGTAATACGAAATAGAAATTTCCTGAAGGTTCTAAAGTAAATTATGCATTTTCTGAGTAACCTCCCTATTAATACGCAATGTTTCACAAACTTGAAATAAAGTAAAACTATTCTACTTCTGTAATTTTTTTTTTAACTCAACATTTTATATAAATGAAAATTATGAAAAACGCATAATTACCGGAAGGACAGATGTTACAATGGGAAACTTACCTTTCATTGAGAACATATTAAACACAATTAAAGCAGTTAATTGTAGTTGAAAGTATTTACGTGCAGTGATAAATAAATATCTACAAGTAAGCTGTATTTCCTTTGAAGCCTATTTTGCATCTCTTATTGTAGATTTATTCCTTTACTAATATAAACACACATTAATCACAAAGCTTCACATGAATCCTACTACAAAACACAACTTGAGAGATGTTTTTTTTAACAATAAAAGCAAATTTTAGATAGTTTATTCTCATAAACACATATACTAGTTTTAATATATAAAATGAAGATGTGTAACTTTTAAGAATAAGTCTACTGAGCCAAAATGTTAAGATTGAAATTTAGAGAATTATGAAAATGTATAGGAACGGCGTCAATTAATGTGAAGTCAAAATGAAAACCATGAGATTTTGACTTAGTTTGATATTGATGTTTTTCGTATTTTTATTATTTCAGGCCAAAACAATAGTTAGACCTTTATAAAGTAGGAAACAATGAATGTAAGTAGAAACAATTAAAGGTTTTAGAACATGACATGAATATACATTGTATGTGTTTCCCTTTCACACACCGTATCAAAAGATAATGAGCGACCGTTCATGATAAAGTTTCAAGAGTGCTACAGATAAAATAATGCAGGATCCCTCTTATAATCAATACGATATGACTCGAAATTCGTTAAAGTAATTTCTTGAAAATACAGTGTAAAGCATTCACTTCATAAATGGCCTTGCCTTAAATCAATATATTACTTTTGGATACAAGTAATTGCCCAAACTTCATTTACGAGAATGCGCGACTTTGATAGATAAAAGTGAATATTTTTCGATAACTCTATGTCTAAATTATGAAACGTAACATCGCAAATGTGATTTTTTTAAGCGGATATTTATCTTTACACGTTAGATATATTTGGTAAAAGATGTCAATTTGTATTTAAAGTTCAATTTTGTACCTTTTCCCTATTTTAAAAGTTAACTCTGTGTATAAAGAAAGGCAACAGTAGTATACCGGTGTTCAAAAGTCATAGATCGATTGAGAGAATACCAATTCGGGTTACAAACTAAAACAGAGGGAAACATATCAACTATAAGAAGAAAACAAAGGAACAACAGGAATACCGAAGTGCAACAAAATCAAACGCCGACAAACACCACAGGATATGTTATATTAAAGTAGAAGTGGTGTAAGCTAATGAGATAGAAACTCAAAAACAAGGAATACAAAAGAGGTTACGTACAATCCTCCTCATATAACATTTGCATATCCAAAATAACAAAAATTAAATCGTTGACATTAGGTGGAACTGTTTTTCTCAACCTGCTTAAATATTCAAGCATTTATACATCATTGACTTTCACAGTTTTTGAGCGTACCTGTTGAACTTACGAAGTTTCGATATCTTCCAGTGCTCTTCATGATAGGACCACAAATACACTCTATCCGCATTTCGCGCGTAGAAGGCACTTCTTTACATTTTGTATCATTTTTTTTACAAAATATGTACTTTAAACTGTAATAACAACAAATTAATTTGTTCGACAATGACCTTCATCCTTAGCCCTTTTATATATGTTAAAAAACAATTGTACAAATACTTATGTCTATAGTTGGTAGCTTCTATGTCACTTTTTTTTAACCCTTAACCATGTTTAATCCACCATTTTCTAATTAAGGAAATGCCTGTTCCAAGTCAGGAATATGACAGTTGCTTTCCATTCGTTTGATGTGTTTGGGCTTTTGATTTTGCCAATTGATGAAGGACTTTCCATTTTGCTATTTTACTTTTCACTGAACCCGTAGTTGAGAGTTGTTTCATTAGTAATCTTCCACATCTTTTTTTTATATATTAATCTTGCTTCTATTTAGAGCAGACTAAAATAGGTTTTGAAGCGGATTTTTGTGGGGTTTTTTTTCGAAGTCGATGTTGATACAATGTATAATCCGACCAATACGAAAAGAAACAAATTGAATTAAAAAACGGAGTCTTTTAAAGACACAAAAAAGGGCAATAAAATCCATAAACCGAAGAATTGTAGATAAAACAGGTACCACAAAGAAAAATGACGAAAAGACAAAATTGCAACAAATCTGAACACATAAAATTTGGCATCCATGAACCTATATACAGCATAGACTAAACATACGTTCTACAAAAGGGCTAGCCATGCAATGTTAGCTCCACTTATGGCATCCTGATCTTTATTATCGATGAAAACTTGCAATCGTCGATGTAAAAAACATGGAATGGAGAACGGGGTCGCAGCTTAGAAGAGTGAAACATATCCGTGATTATTAAAAAATGAAATAAATTTGATAATTAACTATTCTTGACATAATAACTTACTTAAAATGAGCAAGCTCTATAAAGGAAATGCGAATCCTGAAATAATGTATCTTCAAGGAAGCTATATCCCTTCTGTTCTATCCGAAAATAACGAAAAATATCAGGATGAAAATAGTAGGTATAATTGTGTTCGTATTCATTTGATTGATTGGTTGGTGTTCGCAACTTTCAGCACTATTGGCTATTTCGAGATGGTCAGTTTTTATTGGTGGAGGAGAGCGGAGAACCGGGAAAGAATCACCAACCTTCGGTAGGAAAAACTAACAATCCGGATTTTAGTGGAGCTGCCAAGTGTGGGATTCATTAATAAATGAGGAGTTTATATAATAAACCAACTCATTCGTATATTCTTATCTTTTTAGGCAACAGTGACCATACCACCGACTGCAAAGGTTAATCATACAGTGACAGTTTTATTGACTACATTCGCTGGAATTACAGTTTTAGTGGACATCAGTTATATAATAGTCTGTTTTAAGGCTCTGAAAAAAACTTTCCACCATCTTATGATTTTAGGTCTTTTTTTCAGTGACAGTATTCTTGGGATATCCTCAGCACTCTTTTCTTTAAGTTCAGTAATAAAACACGAATTCATTGAATCCTGTCTAGTACAGTTATTTCTTTTTTTCTTTGGTATTTAATTAAACTATTATTTGGTATTTCTGCTGTGTTTACAGCGGTACTTTGTGGTGAAGTCATTTAACTTTGGAACGAATGCCAGATTTGATAGGAACAAATTTATACACATCGGGGTAGCTATCTTACTCGCGTTCATATTCTCCGTACTTGCATTGATACTGACTCCAAAAGCTGAATATCTGCAGGTTTGCACAGGAGCTGTCGTATTTGGAGATAGTTTGTATATATTGGTAACTATTATCTTTATTCCCATAACTGTGATTATTATTGTTTTATTGATAATGTCAATAATCACAGGCTTTCGTTTATTGAAAATATATTTCAAAAGAATTGCACCCATTCAAGGAATTAGAGAGGATTTTATCTTTTCTGATCGTATGCAGCCGTCTTGTTCGAAAACAAATCAATGTTCTAACATATTACATAGTAATGCTTTTGGCAACAAAATACAAGATGAAGATAAGGATACTGAATTATCGGATATAGAAATTAAAATTGTAACTTCAAACACCGAAGTTAATGGAGAAGGATCAGAGATTCGAAAACCATGCAAGATGAATTCCAGTCAGAGTTGCAATGTCTTGAGTTGCCTATACTGTAATAATAGCACGATGATGAACATTAAGAAACACTCTTACAGCTCAACTGATGATAATAAAATATCAGCAAACCAGGATAATAAGAATATGTTTCAAGTTCGGAAAACAGTGCAAAGAAAATCAGAAAGTTCAAGCTCAAAGAAAAATAATTTCACACATATGGAGAATAGCCAGGAAATTATTGATTTGAAACACTATAGAAATAGAAACCCATTTACTATATCCACTGACAACAGCCGTTCATTTGATGCAAGTAGACGGCTGAAAAAGTCATGGGAGATCCGAGCATTTTTAACTACTATCATAATTGCTTTCCAAACTATAACATTAACAGGACCTTTTGTAGCGTCGTTTTGGGTAGAGGCGTTCTCAAATGCACCGTTAACACTGCAGTTTCGACTTTTGCTCTTTATTCCATATTTGATCAACTGCATATCCAACCCTTTTATATATGCATGGAGAATCCCCGAAATTCGACACGAGTTCAAGAAGCTCTTTAGAATAAATAATTGATTACACTGAAAGTAACAACACTCAATTTATTGCATGTAGTTCATAGAAAATTATCATTTCGGTATTGTTGCCATGTCAATATGCACATTTTCATGTACTAGATATCATAACACAATTTCAATTACATTGTATCATCTGTGTTCCTTCAATTTTTTGTTCTTAACATATAACAGTTTGTGTTGGTTAACCGTTACGGAATATCAATTTCACAGATACCGACGGATATGTTCTTATTGTCGTCACCACAATTCCGTTGTCTTTTCCTCGAATGTGAAATAACCGAATAAGACTGAAAGCCGATTTTGTACTGACATGAACAACACGACGGGTACCACATGTGGAGTCTGATCTGCATACCTTTCCGGTGTTTTTTGATTTAAGGGGGGAGGGACGTCGGGTTTCTAAGTAGTTACGGTTTTATGTTGTGTATTGTATACTGTTGTTTGTGTTTTGGTCGTTTTTCGTTTTTTGCCATTGCGTTTTCGGTTTGTCATAGACTGACTTATGAGTTTGAAAATGCTTTGTACTAAACCGACACGCTGAGCCAGATTTTAACGCGCTAGTTGACGGGGTAAGATTCTGCAGGAAAATATGGCAGCCTAAAGACACATTTTCTGACCAGTCTTTGCTTTTACTTCAAAATGATGCGTGTTAAGCGTTGAAGCAACAAATCCAATTTTCAAGTATTTGGTTCGACCTCACCAGGACTATTACCCCCTAGCTCTCACACTCGAGGAGAGTACGCTATCAGGATCCCATCGCGGCAGTAAAAAAAAACTTGTTCAGAAAAAAGAACATAAATTTATAACACCATCTTTATAAACAACACACATACAGGTTCATGTAAAACAATATCAATCTTAATGAATCGTGAAATTCCGACAGTTAATGGAATCAAGCCTAAATAGATATAGGAAGATGTGGTGTGAGTGCCAATGAGACAACTCTCCATACAAATAACGATTTAAAAAGTAAACCATTATAGGTTAAAGTACGGCCTTCAACACGGAGCTTTGGCTCACACCGAACAACAAGCTATAAAGGGCCCCAAAATTACTAGTGTAAAACCATTCAAACGGGAAAACCAACGGTCTAATCTATATAAACAAAACGAGAAACGAGAAACACGTATATATTACATAAACAAACGACAACTACTGTACATCAGATTCCTGACTTAGGACAGGTGCAAACATTTGCAGCGGGATTAAACGTTTTAATGGATCCAAACCTTCTCCCTTTTCTGAAACAATAGCATAACATCACAACAAAGAAAAACATACGATAAAATATCAATTGGCAGACTTAACTCAATAAAAAAACGTATGATTAAACAATGAACGAATAAATTTGATATGCGATATCTGAATACAAATGCACAGTTAATTAAATATTAGAGACAAACATTCATGACCAAAAAGCTAACAAACAAATTCAAACACAGGACATGACTGAGAAATATTTAACCAATCAATGTTCACTTTAGAAAAAAACCGTTTTTTTTATAATCTTGAAGTTTATATAAATGTTGTAAGAATAAGTGAAAAATTGAAGATATTACAAATAATGAAAGCTGGTGTACAGACAAGATCCATATAAATAAAAAATAACCAAAAAGCATTATAAACAGTATCAACAGGTCGAATTAACAAGAAAATACGATTTGAGAGTACTCGCAGTTACTGACAGCTAGTTAAAAGCCAAAACCAATAAATAATAAAAAATCATGCATCAGAGACTAAAATCGACTAAAACACATCACAGGGATTTAGTATTTTAACGTCATTAATAGTCAAAGAAGACATGACTTGTGCAATGCCAAAAATAAATGTATCGACAGGTAGTAGTATAGTGAAGAGCGACTTCTATAGAAATAAAAGTTAACGTGTCTGTGTCTCTATACATCTCGCCTCAAAAGGCCTTCTTACAATTGACGGCTATATCTCTGAGTACATTTAACGCGACTATCAATTTACATTTTTACAGAATGTCCAGACAGAAGATAATACAAAAAACAATTAAAGGTCTTTTTAACTTATGAATAAACGATCTGATATCAGTTCTACGAATATATCAGACGTAATGATATATTAAAAACAGTAGAAAATTTATCAACGAAGCCTGTAGCACTACAGAAAGTATATAGGGACAATTTCCTAATTTGAGAGAAAACATTGTGCAGGTACAATAAAACATGTCCTCAGACAAATGAAGTATACATGCATATTTATTAATTATCTTGCTTGTTTTTGCTTAAAATGAATAATATAAAATTGAGGACATGTGGTATGATTGCCAATAAGACATATAAAATTGAGGACATGTGGTATGATTGCCAATAAGACATATACAATTGAGGAGATGTGGTATGATTGCCAATAAGACATATAAAATTGAGGACATGTGGTATGATTGCCAATAAGACATATAAAATTGAGGACATGTGGTATGATTGCCAATAAGACATATAAAATTGAGGACATGTGGTATGATTGCCAATAAGACATATAAAATTGAGGACATGTGGTATGATTGCCAATAAGACATATACAATTGAGGACATGTGGTATGATTGCCAATAAGACATATAAAATTGAGGGCATGTGGTATGATTGCCAATAAGACAACTATCCATATAAATCCCGCGTCTGATATCTACCAGATAGCACTATTGTATATATATAAAAATATATATCAATGTAAGATATATAAATCATTTTATTGATAGATAGTTTCCCAACAAAAAACACATAAATGGGAACAAGAATCATGTCAATGATTGGTCGCAATGAAGTTGACGTTAATATTTACGACTGTTTGTAGTTTCAGTTTCGAATTTCTAAGATAAATTCCATGGGATACTCTGTACGACACAGTTTTTGTCATAATCAGTACGGCGTGTCATCGATGAGATCGTGACGATCCATAGTTTATTTACATTGTTTTTGTAAAGGTAGGAACTTTCGCTCCAACGTTGATAATAAAATTGACGGTACTAATTTTCTTGCACCAGATGCGCATTTTGACAATACATGTCTCTTCAGTGATGCTCGTGGCCAAAATATTTGAAATCCAAAGCTTATATAAAAGATGAAGAGCTATAATCCAAAAGGTCCAAAAAGTATAGCCAAATCCGTGAAAGGAATCAGAGCTTTGCATGAGGGAGATTCATTCCTTAATTTATAAGAATTGATAAACGACGGTAACAATTCGCAATAGTCCTCTGGTTAATTCGAAGATATTTAATACTAGGTCCTCTTCTGAGTTTGTAAAACGTCACACATTTGTAAATAAAAATTAAATCAAGCGGTTCACCCCACGTATCTAGAATCCTGCGACTCTGGTTACTCCATCGGCATAGTGACGATCTATATCTTTGATCATGTCCTAAAAGTGTTTAACTAAAAGCGTTTCTATATGTTGACGTTCAAAAATTATCACTGGTTCATTTTCACTAAGACTCAAGTCAGATTTAACGATATGGCAATCTTCTAGCAAATTTGTTTGCTTAAACAAAACCCAAGAATCGACATATGCTATCGGACTTTGCATCGAATTCGAGTGGTGTCTGCGAATGCAATCTATTTCTTATCCGTAATCTTCAAGAGATTACAAAGTCTATTTATGTGTTTTTATGATGAAACATATTTATAAACGGCATAGTACAAAGGCTAGTACTGTGTTTCTAATGATTAAATATATTTTGAAACGACATAGTACAGAGTCTAGTACTGTGTTTCTTCTGATTCAACATATTTATAAACGGCATAGTAAATAGTCTAGTACTGTGTTTCTTATAATTAAACATATTGATAAACGGCATCATTTCGGGGCTTTTCATAGGTGACTATGCGGTATGGGCTTTGCTCATTGTTGAAGGCCGTACGGTGACATATAGTTATTAATTTCTGTGTCAGTTGTCTCATTGGCAATCACACCACATCTTCTTTTTTTAGAGTAAAGAGTCTAGTACTGTGTTTCTTATAATTTAGAATATTTACAAACGACATTTTGAAAAGTATAGTACTGTTATTCGTGTAATTAAATATCTTTACAAACGTCATAGTACAGAGTCTAGTACTGTGTTTCTTATGATTAAATATATTTACAAACGGTATAGTACAGAGTCTTGTTCTATGTTTGTAGTGATTAAATATATTTACAAACGGTATAGTCCAGAGTTTTGTTCGATGTTTTTAATGATTAAATATATTTACAAACGTCATCGTACAGAGTCTAGTACTGTGTTTTTTTATGATTAAATATATTTACAAACGGTATAGTCCAGAGTTTTGTTCGATGTTTTTAATGATTAAATATATTTACAAACGGTATAGTACAGAGTCTTGTTCGGTGTTTGTAATGATTAAATATATTTACAAACAGGATAGTACAGAGTCTTGTTCGGTGTTTTTAATGATTAAATATATACAGAGTCTTGTTCGGTGTTTGTAATGATTAAATATATTTACAAACGGTATAGTACAGAGTCTTCTTCGGTGTTTGTAATGATTAAATATATTTAAAAACGGTATAGTACAGAGTCTAGTACTGTGTTTCTTATGATTGAGTATATTTACAAACGGTGTAGTACAGAGTCTAGTACTGTGTTTCTTATGATTGAATATATTTACAAACGGTATAGTACAGAGCCTTGTTCGGTGTTTGTAATGATTAACTATATTTACAAACGTCATAGTACAGAGTCTAGTACTGTGTTTCTTATTATTGAATATATTTACAAACGAGATAGTACAGAGTCTAGTACTGTGTTTCTTATGATTGAATATATTTACAAACGGTGTAGTACATAGTCTAGTACTGTGTTTCTTATGATTGAATATATTAACAAACGGTGTAGTACAGAGTCTAGTACTGTGTTCTTTATGGTTGAATATATTTACAAACGTCATAGTACAGAGTCTAGTACTGTGTTTCTTATGATTGAATATATTTACAAACGTCATAGTACAGAGTCTAGTACTGTGTTTCTTATGATTGAATATATTTACAAACGGTATAGTACAGAGTCTTGTTCGGTGTTTGTAATGATTAAATATATTTACAAACGACATAGTACAGAGTCTAGTACTGTATTTCTTATGATTGAATATATCTACAAACGGTGTAGTACAGAGTCTTGTTCGGTGTTAAAAAAATAGAAAACACAAACAAAACAATACATACAAACATTTACTCTTTATTCTGGGACGAAGTTGATTGTGAAAACTCAATCGTCTAAAGACTTGACAAGCAGAAAATAAGAGAAACATAGACTTTCATAGATTTGTATTTAACTGTCATTTCTATGAATTATAAATCATAGTATCACCAGCTCAGTAGCACATACTGACATGAAAATACGGAATATTGTGTTATAAAATTTCCTGTTGAGATAGTTTGGAAATTATTTAAAATTAAGGAATAAATGACCCTTGTTCCTTGTCCTGGTTTGTCTGATTTTTTTGTTAATTCCGGTTTATAAGTTCCTATTTTAATAATTTGGGTTTTCAAATATTTTGACCTCGAGCATCACTGAAGAGACATCTATTGTCGAAATGCGCACCTGGTGCAGAAAAATTGGTATCGTTAATGTAACTTTCAGATGTAACTGAAATTATCGTTGAAAACTGTCTTTTTTCAATAAGACAACAACCCAAAGCAAAAAAAGGCGAATGAAGTTAAAAGGAAAATAGAAAGTACAATATTGTTTTCACTGAAATCGACCATTGTTTAAATCGTTTTGAATTATTCAACAAAGGTTATCAAAACAATGGCATCAAAACAAAGCCCAATATGTAAAGAATATTATCGAAACTTATCATCGAATGTGTACTTACATGAGAACCATGACGAGTGGAGAAGAGTCTGCTAACCTTTCCGGTTCAATTGTTATCACCCCCGGTTTTTGTGGAGTTTGTTTTGAATTGCTTGCCTTGATTGTCTTTTCCTGATAGATTTTTTTTAGATTTGAACACCGGTAAACGACTGTTGTCTTAATTTGACATGATCTAGATTTTATCAAATGATTAAAATAATCCCCTGTACTTTTCAATTAAAGATACAATAAAAGGTTGCCAGAGTATCGATCTTACACAATTTAATTCTGATTTTAACTCCGTATTTTTTCAAGCATCAATAAATCAGGACTGTATAGTAGGAGACAGATCTGTTGCTTCACAATTCATTCTGGAGTATAAAACAAGATCAGTTATAATACCAGTACCGGGACTTCATGAGAGAGATAGACACATCTGTTGCTTTACAATTCATTCTGGAGTATAAAACATGATCAGTTATAATACCAGTACCAGGCCTTCATGAGAGAGATAGACCGATCAGTTGCTTTACAATTCATTCTGGAGTATAATACATGAGCAATTATAATACCGGTACCGGGACTTCATGAGAGAGATAGAAAAAGAAATATTGGCAATGTTTTGTCAACACAAGGTTAATTAGTAACCGTTGACTTACAAAGCTGAAAACTTTTGTTGAAATAATCCATTATTTTGTACCAACCGAACAGAACTGAAATGCCGGTCCATGATTTTCAAGGGGAACACTTAAGTACCCATTTAAGTTATTCCCCACAAAATTTCACAATCCAAAGACTGATATAGCTCAGGCTGTGTGCAAAGGTGCAAAGTAATCCATCATGAGGTACCAAAAAATAGCAGTGTTTCAAGGGTAGTACATACTAAAACAATAAATTCCTAGGTACCAAAAGAACATAAAATGATTCTAGAACAAGATTTTAAAGAAAACATTAAACATTGGCAATTTAAGTTATTGCTGACAAAAGATTTCAGAAACTACAGACTTAGATAGTTCAAAATTTGTGTATGAGATAACAATAATTCTTAAATTAATTATAAATAATTGAAAATACTGAGTTTTCTTTATTTAAACTAATTACTTTAATAGCAGATCAAGCCAAAATGTCAACGAAACTAATACAGATGAATTAATGTTTGTCTTTACACCCATGGTGCTGTGGAGCATGTAATGGTAATAGCATATAGGAATTATATGCCTTATTTTCTATGTATGATAAAAGAGCATTGTGTTTAGAAAAATAAAGAAAATGCGATACAAACATTCCTATAGCATACAAATCAAATATTCCAATACTTAAAAATGTGTTTACTAGGTTTAAAAAGACCATAGGAGTTTAACTGGACATAAGACTCTTCGTTATTAATACCAGAATGTATTTTCCTTAATTTTGCTCAGATTGAATAAATATTGTTTCCCCAGTTTCAGCATGCGACTTATTTTTTCAACTTTTCAAAATAATTAAAACCAAAAGGCTGTGTCGATGGTTATGAACTGTATCGGTGTATTCATTTCACCTGGGGTCTCTTGCAAGCGGTTTCGCCTCGATTGTGGGTGGTCATGGGTTCTTACCTACAGTTGGGTGCAGACCAAGCATTACATGTAAACGGGCCTAAAAAGTGAACGCGGCGTTTACTCGCGTGCACTTCATGTAAACGTCACGTTAACTCTGCGTTAACTCCGAAATTTTAGTAGACATAAATAGTAAACGGGCGTTTACTTTCGCGTTTACCTCCGCGTTAACGCGAAAACCGCGCGTCTTCTAATCTTGTAAAGAGTAAACGGACGTTTACTTTCGCGTTTACTTCGCGTTAACGCAAAAAAGGCGTGTCCTCTATCTTTAAAAAAAGTAAACGCCCGTTTACTGTTTGTAGTAAACGCGCGTTAACGCAGATTGTCCTCGTATCCTGGATACACTGACCTAATATATCACATGATAAGGTACATTAAAATATCCATCTGTCCATTTTCGATCAACATATTGGCAATTGCATTTAATGAAATGAGACCCCTTTAATTAATTTATTGAAAATTAATCATTGCATATAAGAACAAAATGGAAATTCTTCCTGGAACTGTAAAACCTACAAGACTTTCAGTTTACATTCGTGAGAGGATATTAAGTTTTGGAATATTTAATTTTGGCATATTTATTTTTAAATATGCCGGTTTAACTGTGAGTCGATATTTGTACATGTAAATTTTGAACAGAAAAAATAGAAAATCCGCTGTTGAAAGTTTTTGGAACTGACTATTTTTGCAATTAATAAATGTTTATATTTCTAATAAAAAGTGTTTTTTAATGTTAGGGTTCAAAACCCATATACGTAAAATATTAAGTCATTTTAACAACATAAATAAATGTACAAATGCACACGGCGATTATTTTATAATATACACAATTAGTTAACGCGAAAAGTAAACGCCTGTTTACTTTCAAGTGCTCATAAAAATACAATTAAGCAATCTGTAGTAAACGCCCGTTTACTTTTACGTGCACGTAAAATTAAACTTGTGAAATCTGAAGTAAACGGACGTTTACTACTGACTAAACGGACACATAGTAAACGCGTGTTTACTCGAGTAGACATTAGAAATTTCCGTTTTGACCGCGTTAACGTAAATGAAGTAAACGGGCGTTTACTAGTAAACGCGAAATTTATAGTTAACTAACGAAAAATGTGCACGCCGCGTTAACTTGCGTTTACTTTATGTAATGCTTGGTCTGCACCCAACTGTAGGCTGGGTCTAACCAAAGACTTGAAAATGGTATTTGCTGCTTATCTGCTAAAGACTCGACATTTAGGTATAAGAGCAAAGACTGGTAAAAAAAGTGTCCGGGTAGAGTGTCATGTCTTCCTGTTGACTGTTACTTTATGAACTAGGACGTTAACAAATCGGCTCAGTGTGTCGGCCTAGTACAAATAAGGGTTAATACTCTATGTGTCTATGTGACAATAACTATTGTTTATATTATATCTATGATGAGTTTATTTGTATTTACTATGCCAGTTGTTAATGTAACATAACACAAAAGAATCACAATGAGATGACAACAATCATTAAAAAACCAGTAACATCATGAACATTGTAATTTCATATATAAACCTGCAAAAGCAATTTATGAAATTCAATGAGGTGAATTGAACGAAAATAACACTTTATGAATATCGTCAATCTGGAGTGTTTTCTAGCTAGATTTACCTTCAAATAACTAAAAGTATAGCCAAATTATAAGGTAATAAGGTTAACGTTGACTGATGTAGTCGGAACCTTTAAGAAAAAAGTTTGTAATACTAGTAATTCATGTCAGCTCAAATAATGACTACTGAGCTGTTGATATCCGCGAGGGCTAGCCCTACGGGATATACTTTAGATTACTTAAGATAATTTTTCTAGCGCAATTTGGTGTCATATCGAATTCTACTATTTAATCAATTTTAAGTGACTACTTAAAGATAAGTGTAAAATATGTGCAATGTTTGGAAATATCTTATAAATTTACAAGGAAAATGCATTGAATTTTTACAAATATTTGAAATAAAATATACAGAAATGTTTATTATTTTGACAAAAAGATATCAATAAAATTTGAAATTGTTGGTATAATTCGATTTTTTTTTTCAAAATTCAAATAATGAAGCTTAAGAAAAAATAAATGCCATTCAATTTTCTTTTTATTGATTTTCCTTCTTTATTTTTGACTTTTTGTAAATTCTTCTTTTTTAAATTTTGATATAGAAGAACACAATTATTTTAATACATACAAGTTCTTTCTTTTTTCAATAATCACGAGCGCTACTTTTTAAAAGCAATTTTTATCAGTTTATCCTAGCTGTATATAATTTCTGACTATTTTGTGAGATTTTTGGCTAACAACTCTGTAATACATCGATGAAGCTGACAATGCACTCGCTACAACAACATTTACCGACTACGCGACAGAGTTTTTGGGTTGAAGGATACCGTTTTTCATGTAACCACTTTTTGACCGAAGGACCCCGCACCAACAAGCACCTAGAAGGATGACACAATTAGATTAAGAAGGGACTTCAATATGCCCAACCCAACATCTACGAGATCATCCAACTACTGCAGAAGACCCAAGCATTAACATAACGTACAATTATCTAGTATGCCACAGGAGCAGACGGTCCACGATATAGATGTCAATACAGAGTTATAGATACCAGACTTAAGCTGCTGAAATACAGATACCACAATGGAATCATCAACGGCATAGACTATTCTGACGCAGTATCTTATCTACTTTATTTGAACTGAACGACTTTTCATACATTGGTGTATTTGTATCATCATCACTGAAAATTTTAATGATGAACTATTAAGTCGCTTTTATCACTGAATTCCATTTTTTGTTATTAGAAATAAGAAAATGTGGTATGAGTGCCAATGAGACCACTCTCCATCCAAGTCACTATGTGTAAAAAGTAAACAATTATAGGTCAAAGTACGGCCTTCAACACAGAGACTTTTCTCACACCGAACAGCAAGCTATAAAGGGCTCCAAAATGACTAGTGTAAAAAAAATCAAACAAGAAAACCAACGGTCTAATCTATATAAAAAACGAGAAATTAGAAACACTTATGAACCACACCAACAAACGACAACCACAGAACAACAGGCTCCTGACTTATAGGCAAACCAGGAGTAAACCCCGCAATTTATACGGAGACAAAACCGTGAGGATTTATTATTAAACAAACAATATCATCAGTTTGAAGAGTTTGATTGTGACTATGGGTATTAATCACAGACTTTACAACAATGTATTCATACTAATTTGTAATTAACTCTAGAAAAAAAAAGAATGATGATACATGTACAAAGGGATAATTTAACACCCAAATTACATGTAGTAGACATTTTGGAGACATATTAGTACACATACAAATTGAAATACACATGTTTCTGATTCATAGTCTATATTTTATTGTGTGGTACATGTATTTGCTATGTTTATCTTTAATAAATATAATTAGAAATATAAAGGAGAAAAAAAGTCATGATCAAAAGGTCGAAAACTTGTCTTGAAATGTACTTAATGATTACTATTTGTTTTAGCTTTATAGTTTTATAAATTGACGATAAACCCACTTTTTCATGGTATGGTATCAATATTTCTGACCTGACACTACGTACTTTTTATTGCTTAATTCATTAGAATTTAATATGCAATGTTTCGGGTTCTTTCGGGAATAATCCCAGGTAAACCCTCATCAGAGGTCGACCTTTATATATTTATTTCGTATCTAGTATCATAGATAGATGTGTGTCTGTTTCATAACAGTTTTTTTAATTTATTAACTACACGTGCATATAGGTCTACGTTGTAGCTAGTCTTTTTACAGACTGAAAAAACTGACCAAGTTGATCAGCACTTTTGTTTAATTAATGAAGAGACTTATTGTCTCTATTTTTATCACTAATTACTTCAACATGAGTCTACACGGGATATTGTAGAAATATTATTTATCAATATCATATTGTTAACTCCAGGGTATACTGGCGTTTTTGTTTTATCATTTATATGATATAATACAAAAGTCTTCATGTTTAGCATTTGAAGAAACATGTGTAGGTACCCTGCCGGGTAGAAACATGGACGTATAAGAAACCTTCGGTTATCTCAGATACGTGATCTATTGAAATAAATCGGTGTCACGTCTTTATTACATCTGTTTCATAGTATATACTATATTATAAAGCTTCCTGTGGAGGGCTTCTTCGACTTAATGATTAATTATCATGTCGCTAATATTCTTATTGTTTTTGAAGCCCATATCTGGTTTAGATTTAAATATTTGTTTGGCAATCGGATCTTTCCGAATTATATACCAGAATTTTGTTATAATCTTTTTAAGATATTCAGCATTGTAATGATACGTTGTAATGAACATATTTCTGCCTGTTATTAAGGTCTTACCTTTCTTAATGTAAAGTCCTTACTGTATTTCGTTTGTTTATTAAGGTCTTTCATTTCTTAATGGAAATACCTTACTGTATTTCGTTTGTTTATTATTAGGTCTTTCCACTTTTCTGTGGAAAGACCTATTGTTTTTCTTCTGATTATTTTTTTTCTTCTTCCGCCTAATTTTGTTCTTGCGATTAATATTTGTTTCGCAATATGTCGCTTAGATATTTGGTATATGATATCGAACAGTTTATGCGCTTTTGAAATTTACCCTGCGTAACCCAATACTTTTTCTTTGTAGGAGTTATCTCCCCAAACACTGTTTTCCCTGTGATCACGACTCCTTCGCAACCGTAAAAGATTACGACAAATTTATTTTATAAAATTGCTCGTTATATCCTTCGCATGATTTGTCCAATTTCGACTGAAGCAATATGAACGCTCCATATGAGAGTTATTTCCCCTTTTGTATTTGAAATTTTGAAATGTATTTTAAACTGGAAAACCATAAGTGATAGAGACCTAGAATCTTTTGATTTGAGGTCCTTGGTCCAAAAAAATGAAAATTAGGTCAAGGTCAAAGGTCAAGGTCATATTCTAATTTTTGAATTTGTCTTATTTTCACTCATTTTCATTAACCTTATAAGATATCGACAAATTATTTTGTATAAATTGTTAGTTGCGACATGTGGTAACTAAATAATTTTAGTTGAAAGGGTGCGTAAACAATGAATGGGAGTTTTCGCCCCTATCATATCTTAAATTATGTGTAAAGTGATATAACTTATTAACCATACATATTAGAGACCTAGGGTCTTTTGATTTGAGATTCTCAGTTTGTGACCTTGAAATTGAGGTCAAGGTCATAGGTTAATTTGACGTTCTAGATTTTGACCTTTGCTTTAAATTCA